>NC_066585.1:486972588-487288838 GCF_024323335.1 Lathyrus oleraceus
AACTGTAGCTGAGAAGGTTCCGGCAGAGAAGAAGCCAAAGGCCGGAAAGAAGCTACCTAAGGACGGTGGTGCCGCCGCCGGAGACAAGAAGAAGAAGAGAAACAAGAAGAGTGTAGAGACATACAAGATCTACATCTTCAAGGTTCTGAAACAAGTTCACCCTGACATTGGTATCTCAAGCAAGGCTATGGGTATCATGAACAGTTTCATCAACGACATCTTCGAGAAGCTAGCTGCAGAATCTTCAAGACTTGCAAGGTACAACAAGAAGCCAACAATCACTTCAAGGGAAATTCAGACTGCAGTCAGACTAGTTCTTCCCGGAGAATTGGCGAAGCATGCTGTCTCCGAGGGTACAAAAGCTGTAACTAAGTTCACAAGTGCATAAACTTTTGAAAATATTTTAAGATTTGATTGAGTTAATGAGATCATGGTGTATTTTTGTTTCTTCAAAATAGTGGATTTGATTTTATGACTTAATGATTGATTGCTAAATTGATAGATTTAACAACCCAGTTTTCAAACTTGGCAGTAAGAGTTATAAATTGATTAAGAAAACCATAAAGCTATTGGCAATATGCTTAATTTTAATAGGATTAAGGAAAATTAAATTTTGTAAATAAGAAATCTTTGAAATATGTTTATTTTAGGCTTGTTCAAGTGTTTTAAAGTAAACCAGTAAAATAATTATAGACTAATATATGAAAAAAAAACTGGACCTGTTGGAGCTTGTATTCTAAATCAAAGGTCTTCTAATATTGCTCTTGTATATACTAGTTTAAGTCGTGGTTTAAAAATTACTTGTAGGATACATCATCTTTCTAAATATTTAGCAATTATATATATAAAGGGTCACAATAAAATCCATTAACACTTTCCATCCAATAAATTCATTAGTAACCGTTTGTTTGGGTTTTTTCTAAAAATTATTTTTATAATGCTACATATTTTAGTATAAAAAAAAATTATAAAAAAACTTTTAAAAGAATTTAGTTATAATTATTCTTAAAATATTATTTTAGATATTTTATTATTTTATGGAAAAAAATTTGGATATCAAATTTTTAAAAAATCATTTAATTTTAAAGTTATTTCAAATAGTTTTTCATAAAAATTATTTTTAAGATGTAACTTTTTGAAAAAATTGTGATTTTGATTATATTTTGATCTTTAATAATGTATATTTATTTATAAAATGAATTCAATTTTTTAATTATTTAAAAATAAATTTACAAAAATTTATAATATTTCAAAAAATATTTTTGTAGAATCCATTTTCAAAAATATAAAAAAATAATCATTTTTTTAAAGATAAAATAAACTGGATTAAAATATTGGTTAATGAATTGGTTTTAAGCCACCATTTAGCGTCATTGATGAATCCAATTCATCCGACATATTGTTAAAATTCCATGGAATGTTAGTTTTTATTTTTAATTTAATGGAAAATTTTTATTATAAAATAAAATAAAAAATATATTTATTCAACAATTTATTTATATATTACTCTCTTCTGTCCGTTCATTTTTAAATGTCATTTTTTGAGTTGTTATTAATATTAAGAAAGTTAATTATTATCGTTATTTTTCAAATAATAAATTTTCATTTATTTATTATATTCTTAATTATTTATTATATTAATCTAATATTTTCTTTATTTTGATAAAAATGCAATTAATAATACATTACCTTTTTAAGCAATAAATAAAAAGAAACAATTTTTTTAAAAAAATCACACTTAAAAAATAAAGGAGAGAGTAAAATTTACAATAAAATATTTTAAATCTCTTTTCTTTTGCTTAAGAAAGATAATAATTCCCAATTAAATCTCCTTTATTTTGTTTATGCAATTTGAGACAAATAGAATAGACAGTTATAAAATTGAAATTGTAAAATTAACGTTTTTACTACTTTTAAATCTTAACTGTCTTTTATATATACACCACTTTGCTGGGCCGTATTCCTGATAAATTAGCGAGAAGATAACTGTAATGAATAGTTATTGGGTTTGTATAGAGATTTAATTTAAATACCTTTCATCTTTAAGTGATTCACCATTTATAATGCACCTCTTTGATGGAATAATAATATGTCATCATGAGGTTCCCGGCTGCCACGGAGGTCATAAAAGGTATTCCCTTAATTCCTTTTAATTCCTTTTTGTGTATACATTTTTTATTTCATTTTAACTGTTATTTTTAAAATATAATATTGTTATTTTGTCAAAATTATTCATAATTATTTATTAAAGAGAAAAAACTTTATATATATAAGTAACTAGATAGGAGTATGTAAAAATATAATTACTATATGAAAATTAGTAAATTTGATTAATTTTATTGATATACGTAAAAAAATAAAAAATACGATTAAAAAGGTACGGAGAGAGTATTGAATATATTAATATGGTTGTCGGTAGGTCAGGTCGGGCGGGGACCCTCCGTAACCTTTTCGGGTCCGTCTTCGGTGTATTAGCTGAATTATCGTTCGGTGAACCTGTATGGTTCCCGAATCCCGGGTTTGAGACACTTCCTAGGATATTGTTTTATGTTTGACCGACCATTCTGAGAGTTTTGGAAGGTACCTGTATGTGAGGATATCTTAATTGTACATAATCTTCCTAGCATGAGGCGTGAAGGGACAAAACGCTTTAAGTTTTAAGTTTATTTGTTTGATATAAATACAGAAGGAAAAAATTCACTAGACATGGATCTTATGGGAGTGATTATCAAGAAGGCTATCTTAGAGACAAGGAATACCATGGTGCTTATTTTAGCAAAAAATTGTTATATGAGTTATTTGTTAACTATCACGAGTATGATATGCTTCACAAAGCTTATGTGGCATAAAATATTGCGACATTAAGAATGTAATTTGTTTCCACTCTTGTAGAAGTCTGATTTACTCATACATTCAAGATATTGCTTCCTTTATACAAAATCTCTTTCAAACCCATCTGCAATTTCGGAAACTCTTGCTTCGTTTTTGTTTGAAATGACAACAATTTAAAATAAATATTTAAAACAAAAGGAATTGATACTTTTATTAAAAATAATTAATATTTTTATTTAACCATGCACAATGTTTTTTCATTGAGAAAACCAATGTAAAAAATACTCATTTGTAATCAAAGTGAAATGTAAAGTCCTCGAAGGAAAAAAGGTTATATATAATATTTTTGTTAACGTGGCTAAACTGGTTTTATAGCGCATTAAATCACTTAACACATATCCAATATAAACATTCACATAATGGTCTTATACATTGCTATCACTTAACCTATATCTGATATAGAGATATACTTTTATCCAAATTGAAGTCCAAAATTGATATTTAAAAAATAATTTATTCCTACATCCATATCTCTTAAACACTTCAAAAATACCTTGAAAACAACTATGAATATAATTCCATACATACATCAAAGTAATTAATAATAACTTTATGTTGTCATACATACCTTTCTTACATTTACATATGTCATCTTTAATGTGTTCTAACATCTTCTTTAGTAAAAAAAATCATCTTATGATTATCAAATTAAAAAATAGTTTGAAATACTTATTAGTCATGGTACTATTCAAATAATGTATTTGATTGATCGATGCTCCAATAAACTTTTATCTTTAACAAATTAATCATGTCTCTTTTAGATAATCGAACATGCTCTCATCAACACATGTTTAATAATTTGAAACTGCTATAGATCTTCTATCTCATTAGTTGATCATACCGTATCTCCTCATAAGAAGAATCTCACATTTTACATGTCATTTAAAAAATATTAATTATTTTTTATTTTATATTTTTGTTAATGTGAAATTGACAAAGTAAGTTAATTATTTATGAAAATACTGCTTCCATAAAAATATTCTTTTCTATTAAAATTACATGAAAAACAAACCTAATTAATAAAATGTTATCTCCGCCTCCAACAAAAAGTTTCCATAAAAAAAAAATCATATAAGCAAATGCTACAACATATATCATATGTCAACTCCTTTGAAGTAATAGTTATAATTTCTAATAATAATAATAATAATAATATATATATATATATATATATATATATATATATATATATATATATATATATATATATATATATATATATATATATATATATATATATATATATATATATAATCAACACAATCGCAAACAAGTTTAACAATTCTTTGGAATCTGAACGCTTCTAAAATCTCTCCATTTCTCATAGCATTAAAGTCATATTTATTTTTTAGAGTTTATTCAATTTCATATAATTTTCAGTTAATAGAAACTTTATGTGTGAATGATTTGGGCGAATCCGAAAATATTGAAATAAAAGTAAAAAATAAACTCAAAATGATAAAAAAGAAAAAGATATAACTGATTTGTTTTTCATTTTAATCTGTAAGGGTAGAAGTATTGATTAAAAGTCTTCAATATTAAAATTTTAAATCGAACAAAAAAACCACTTAACAAGGAAATAAAATTGGTACAACATATATTACCATTTGGGCGCGCAATAAAAGGCAATTAGATCTCACTGGAATTAAGGCAAGAAAAAGCAAGCATCTCAGCCATTGAATCAGAGGAAGATCTTGGATCTTGACCGTCCTATCGTTGTGCTATCTTTATAGGTTTACCACGTCATCGATCCGCGAATAACCTTAGTAGCCAATAGAAACGCGAGAACCTTCCCGTATATAATTCACCGCAACATTCTCAAATCAATCACAACTACTCCTAGTTCAACATCTTATTTCAATTTGAAACCCTAACGATTTCTCAAGTTTCAAATTTCTAAATTGTAATGGCACCAAAGGGAGAGAAGAAGCCAGCGGAGAAGAAACCCATAGAGGAGAAGAAGTCGACGGTAGCTGAGAAGACTCCGGCTGAGAAAAAGCCAAAGGCCGGAAAGAAGCTGCCTAAGGATGGTGGTGCCGCCGCCGGAGACAAGAAGAAGAAGAGAAACAAGAAGAGCGTGGAGACATACAAGATCTACATCTTCAAGGTTCTGAAGCAAGTTCACCCTGACATTGGTATCTCAAGCAAGGCCATGGGAATCATGAACAGTTTCATCAACGACATATTCGAGAAGCTTGCTGCAGAATCTTCGAGGCTTGCAAGATACAACAAGAAGCCAACGATCACTTCCAGGGAAATTCAGACCGCGGTCAGGCTTGTTCTGCCCGGTGAATTGGCGAAGCATGCCGTTTCTGAGGGCACCAAAGCCGTAACCAAGTTCACAAGCTCTTAGACTTGAATAAATTAAGCTGCCAATTATCAGTATTTCATTTTTAGATCTTGTTTAGGTATCCTTAGAAAGTTTAATTTAGGGTTTTTTCTAGCTTTTAAAATGGTAGGCAAAGTAATGGATTCTGTTTCTATTAAAAGTGTAGACGAAGTAATGGATTCTTTATTTATACATTTTTACTGCTATTAAAAAAATGGTTAATTTGAGAGAAATGATATTTGTCTGAAATCTTAAAATTGTTCCAACTATTAAATGTTTCTTAGTAACATCTAGTAAATCCATAAATCTTTCAGTTTGTTGTGTCGTTCCATTTTAATAACCGAAGGTTTTCTCTGCCTAATAGTGAAACATAACTCCTCACTCTTAAAATTCCCATAAATAGACATTGGACTTTTTTTAATTTCATATCCTTAAAAAATATCATAGTTCTATAATTGTCCAAAATATAATTTTTTTCCCATTTTCTATTGAATGACACTAAATTTTACTCACGTGTAGCATTCATTTTTTTTTGTTTTTTTTAACCGATTTATAGGTTTATGTTAAAAGTTGTGAATATGTTGGGCAATGCATTTGGAGTCTTATTTTCACTTTTTGTTTTCTTTTCGTTTGATGTGGTTTGAATGACTTTTGGTGTTATTTCATTGTACATGTGTCTTCTTTGTTCAAACTGATCTGTAAATAATCTCTGAAAATTTAATTTCAACTCTTTTGAAAAAATATGGTTTAATACTTTTTTTTAAAGTTTTCTATCTTATCCTCTAGTATCTTTTTTTGCCTCTTCACTTAAAGAAAAGTTTCATCTTGATCATTTAATTTTTTTAAATATTTATTTTAAATCATTTTTATATAATTAATAATTGATTTTTAAGTTTTTTCTTTGCTAATAAGGAAAAATAAAATTAATATGAACCGTTTTGAAGAGTTAAGAAATTATTATAGATCTTTTTAAAATTAAGGAGGCAAAATGAATTTCACTTAAAATATGGGATACAAAGTTGAATATTCACCAAGTTTATTTTAAAAAAAAGTTGTTTATTCACCAAGTTTGTATCTAAAATAAATTTTTAGGTCTTACTTTATCATTTTTGAAATGAATATGCACTAATGACGTATTTAATGTATTTTAGACACATTTAATTTATGATTATGTTCTCATCTTCGGTACTATAAGTGACTTTTCTAATTATAGATTAATGAATTTATAATTGCAATTTTATTTTCTCCACTTTCACCAATTTTCGAGTTTATGCTTGCATCTTTATCTTCTTCTTTTTGGATTTTGTTTTGTACTGGTCTAAAGCCAAGAGCAACAAACCCAATTACAAATGTCCAAATTAAATATTCACCAAGTAGGGCGGGTGGACATGTGAAACTACCTCGAGATACAAGACACTTGAACTTAACAAGCCAATAAATCCTTGCTACTATATATGATCATACAACTCCCTGCTTCATACGTCAGATTATACGGGGGCGATTTCAACTACACGACGTATATAAACCTCACCAGACATTTGTTACAAGTATTATTTCATTTTCACTCTCAAATTATATTTTTGAAACATCATTGACTTGAGAGTTATAGTGTTAACTTTGTAGGTGTTAAGAATAATAAGTCAAGTGTGAGTTAGAGTCTCACATTGGTTATAGATGTGGAGACTTGAGCATTTATAAGTGGAAGAATCCACACACCTATTTACTTTAAGGTTTTTGGTGATTATGTGGTCTCTCCCTCACTTGATGCCCCTCCTCATGACCTAACAAATGGTATCAGAGTCTGGTTCGAGTAAAGGGACTGACTTAATTGTATCAAAATGCCCAGGAAGAGGTGTCCCATTAAAATCGAAATTCTCAGGAAAGAGGTGGCAACGTCGGTATAAGTGTATGTGGACAAAAAAAGTTTCCACTTGAGGGGGAGCATTGTTGACTCACACTTGAGGGCGAGTTTTGAGAATAATAAGTCAAGTGTGAGTTAGAGTCTCGCATTGGTTAGAAATGTGGAAACTTGAACGTTTATAAGTGAGAGAACCCACACACATATTTACCTTAAGGTTTTGGATGATTATGTGGTGTCTCTCTCACTTGTGTTACTCTTAGCTCAATGTTGATGCTCCTCTACATGATCCAACTATAGGTCTTCGTCAGTGCAACAAAAGACCTCGTTCCCTCATCATGCATATTTCTTATTCCACTTCGAAATAATTATGTCGTTTATGGGAATCAACTTATGGTTTTCTAGAATTACCACATCAGATTCATTTATTATGAAAGTCACATCTCACCAACAGTGATCTCACACGATTAGCGATGGAAATCTCTAATTTGACTATCAGTGTCACCTCCCGAGCACCTATATTGAGATCATCAGTAATCCTCATTGTTCCCACACTAACGAAGGATCGTCCAATAAGGAAGAGTTGGACGAGAAACATTTGGCAGTAAACTCCTCAAACTCTTAAGTTATGGAAGGAAAAATGAAAATAGAAAGACTCATTATAGGGTTTCGAGACAACGAGAATTGGTAACCTCTATCGTAGATATTCATGCAGTCACATGATTTCTTATCAACGAATAAAGTTTGTGCGACATCATGTATTTCAACATATTTTTAAAACTAAGGCTGAGCAAAGAAGACCTACCACCATATAAAGGTAAAAGCTTCTAAGCGTTCAATGACTCTATCACTCACCCTTGCGGTATTAAATAATTTCTGATTTCCCATTGGAGAAGGAAAAAACAAGAGGACAATGAAGATGCATTTCTTGGTGGTCCTTTTTGAAAGTGTTTACAATTTCATCTTATGAAGGCATTTTCTTTTAGGTCAAATGAAATCATTCCAAAAATAGATAAATCTCATTCAAATTTTGACCTAATTTTTATATATAAATAACATAATGTTGACCATAATTTATTTATATCATACAGATAACCAAAATCATTATTATTTTTTATATCTGTATCACATAATAAATAAATTAAAATTTATAATTTATATGAGAATGTATGCTAATGAATGAATGCAAATGTGAAATGAATGCCATGCATGAATCAATTTATCATAAAAATTAACAGGCAAATTTTGGGGTATGACACTCATCCTGCATCATCTGCAACATAACCTCATCCAATCTGTAATTGGTTTTCACCATCACCCTGCGACCACACACGAATCACAAACAAAATCTGCGCACACATCAAGCAAGCAACAATTTCAGCCGCACAATCAAGGAAGCAACAACTGCATAAGCCATTGTAGAAGAATGATAAGAGCGACTTAGAGTCAAAGAAATGGGGTTCATACCTGTTGCCTCCGTCGCGTTGAAACCGGTGAGTAGTCATTTCTGTTTCAATCTGTGATCTGCTTCATTTTCGCATTTGTGGTGTGAAATTTATTAATACGGACGAGCGAAAAAGAAGCTCGAAACAAACACGGTGACGAGTCATGGTAATGTGAACCAGATGCGACACCGTGATGTGAAGATAATGATATACAAACGTGATTCCATTTCTGAACAAAATTCAAGAAGAATGGATTAAAGACGATGACCTTCATAAGACACGAATCTGCGGTGATGTCTGAAGCTAGCGAAAATGTACCCGAACGTATCGCACGTTCGAACATACAACAGAGTCGCCATCGAACTTTATTTATTCCCGAAGGAAAGGGAAAACATCGATAAAACCCAGGGGAAAGAGATATGCAAAGTCACTCTAGACAAGGATAAGAGAAACTTCGTCTCACCATTCCTTATTACTTAAGGCTCATAGTTTGCAACTCGAATCAAAATTAACAAGTTGCTGACAGGAGATCCAACGTTGATCTTGATGATTCCATGTTGTATTGAAAAGGAGACTTGACAATTGTTTGATACGAATTATGCTAAAGCCTATCAATAAGGGCAAATGCTTTGCATAGCTAGGACCTACGCCTCGTATGCAAAGTCATTATAGACAAGGATAATAGAAACTCCGTCTCATCATTCCTCACTGATTAAGGCTTATAACTTACAATTTGAATCGCATCGCACTTGTCAAGTGTTGACACCTTTATTGTGCTTGAGAATGTAGTCCACTTTGCTAGCTATGCTTGATTTGATATTGACTTGAAGCCTTGATCTTGCATTTGAACCTTGAGGTCTTTACCTCCTGAGATTCAACACATCCATGATAGCTTGCATGTAATGAACTTGCCATAATAAGTGATCAAGGGTCTTTTGATCACTTGAAGTAAGCTTGGGGCTTACAACACGGTTACGAAGGATTTGGTTTACCAAAGCGACCTTTGGTCAACACGAATCAGTGGGATAGAAATAATAGTTGAAACTATGTATAATATCTTATTCAATTAATAAACTAATAAAATCGGACAATCCTAATCAAGACCATACACTATAGGAGCATGTATAAAAAAATCAAGATTTTAAGCCATAAGGGCAAAATGGTCATTATATTAAAAATTTATTAATTAAGAAACATAGGATATAATAAACAACACTTAATAAGGGACTAATCCTAATTACCTAATTATTCCAATTTCTAATAAAACTACAATTCTAAAAATTCTAATTTCTAAAAAAATCCAATTAAAATTTAAAAGGTTCCAAAACTCCACTTGAGCAACTAACTCCCTATTAACGTTGTCATACCCCAAAATTTGCCCGTTAATATTACAAGGAAGTTTTCAGGACACTCCAACTTATTTTTCAAGGCATTGATCCCAAAAGAACAAAGGCCCAGCACACAGATGGCCAAATCCAGAAAATGGCCCAAACTGGCCTGCTCGCTAGGCGAGCAAAACCTTCGCCTAGCGAACCCTTCGCTGTGCCACTCGCCTAGCGAAGCTTGCGAATACCAGAAAATTCTGGGTTTCATTCTGAGCCCATTAGGTCACGAAAAAGCATTATAAATACTAAGGACTTCATTCAGAAAAAAAGGAACAAAAACGGAAGGAAGACGGGAGCAAGAGCGAAAGCACAACAAACCCTGAAGGCTAACTCAGAGGATTCGAAGCAACCCTAAAGGAAACCCTGAAGGCTAACTCAGAGGATTCGAAGCAACCCTAAAGGAAACCCTGAAGGAAACTCATTCGCATCAAAGCCACCTCCGCCCAACTCAATCCGACTGGCCAATTCAAGGTTGTGATTCGACTGCAAACAGGTTTGCGTTACTATTACCGCTTTATGTTCTTAATTTGCATGTGATATTATAATTGAATTCATAAACATATTTGAGGTTTTGCACGTGAATTTAAGTGTGCCTGAATATTGTGAATGCTGAACCATGTAATTATGTATTGGATGCCATAAGCCATGCAGCAGGTTGAGGTCGTACTGTTCTGGAATTCAAAACCCGCAGCCGCTCGCTAGCACATCGCTAAGCGAGCATGTAGCGAGTATTCGCTAGGCCTTCGCTAGGCGAGGTAGAAGCGAACGTGACAGTCGCTAATATTTTGATTGTTCTGTTCTATGCTTATCTGATCGGTTCTATGTTAATCATGCGTTATTTTGCCTGACATTCTTACTGCTGTGTTCTTTTGCGGTGTAATCCTTGATTACACCCTGATTTGGTATCCTGACATGTGTGCTGAATGTTGTAAAGGTTCATATATTCCCAGGAACAAGTAGCTTGCCAGGTATTCCACTTTATTTGTGGGATACCCTTGTGGAGATTCATCCTAAATTACCTAATTGATTTTAATGTGGAGATTCATCCTAATTACCTACTTGATTTTAATGTGGAGATTCATCCTAATTATTTAATCGATTTTAATATGGACCTAATTACTTAAGTGATTACAACTACCTAATTGATTGTAAAATATTGCCTTTAAATAAGTGATCTTGGACCTCTCTTTGTTACCCTACGATTACGGTATTATGGTAATGTCCCGCGAATGTGGGGATACACTTAGCAAAGACCCTTCGGTTAAATCATCATAGTCCATCGAATGTTGCCTTTGTCCCTCAATGACCCTTCGGTGTAGCCTACGGTTAAATGATGATTGTCCCTTCGAATGCTAAGGTATCCTCACAACTGTTGCCTTCAATGACCAATCGATGACCCTACGATGACCCTTTTACATCCAAAGGATAAAACTACTTACTTCTCAATAGTAAGGACAGTTTTACCCTCATAAGGATAGGAAATGCCCATAAAGACCTTGGGTAGGTATAACTCTTAATTGCTTATTTTCACAACTTAAAATACTTTTCACACCTCACACCTTTCAAAACTAAACGAGATAACCACTTTGTATACATTCATATAAGAATCATTACAAAGTTAAATTCTCCTTTTCAAAACATTTCCTAAACACTTCTCAAACACTTTTTCAAACAAGAAAAACATAAGTGATGAAGCAATTAAGAGCCCATGGATAACCATGGATACAAAGGGTGCTAACACCTTCCCTTTGTATAATGTACCTCCCGAACCCAAAATCTAAATTAAGGTCTTTCCTGTTCTTTTCCACCTTTCCTTATGGGATAAAAGAAAAGTCGGTGGCGACTCTTGCTAACCGCGACATTTGCTTTCTAAAGCAAAAACACCTAAAGTCAGTTCACCGGATGACAGAACTGGCGACTCTGCTGGGGACTACAAAGAGAGGTCATCTTAAAAAATCATTTATGTTTTCAAAATTGTTCCTTCTTTTAAGGGAATATTTTGAGTGAAAGATCCTACACCCGGATCTAGTGTACCTTAGGTAAGTAGCAATAGATCATCGCGACTATCCGACGTATACTGGAATGGTTAAAATGATGGCTACGGTTAATGCGACACTTTGGATGTCCTGATGTTCCTCATGTTTACTTGAGGAAAAATTTGGCATTCGCGTGGTGTCATCAAAGCATTAACCAGACCTTTAGAACCTTAATTGACTCATCCTAGCCATTAGAAAGTAGTGAGATAACCAACTTCGGTTCCGACTGGGGTTGGTTGATACTCGATACTACACTCTTTGAGATTGGACTTTAGGGAAGCTTCGGCCAACCACCTGGTATTGCACTGAAGTGGACTTAAAGAAAGGTCAATGATTGGAGATCCTTCTAGAACCCAGTTACTATTCTAGGACAGGTTGAACCAACCAAACTTCAGTGGGGAGGGTACTTACCTATGGAACTCATGCAAGCCTTAAAGCTTAGGAATGATTGTTGTGTGACTTGCTTGTGCTTGTTATTTACTTAACGTCATAACATCATAACGTCATAACATCATAACATCATAACATCATGGCATTATACTAACCATTTCAAGGACTTAGGGATTTAGCTTTGCTCTGTTAAACAGGTTATGGCTTCCAGGAAGACTATCCGGATCAATCTTGTAACGATCTCTCCTCAACTCAAGGATTTAGTGTCAGAACTTCCCGATCATGCTCAGTTCATCAAGAAAAATGGTTCTATCCTCAATTTGGTTACCACTGGTTTCAAAGAAGATATGATGAGAGTTCTATTCCAGTTCTTCGATCCTAAACATCATTGCTTCACCTTCCCAGATTATCAGTTGGTACCCACATTAGAAGAATTTTCCAGGCTGCTTGGGATACCTATTCTTGACCAAACATCTTTCAGTGGTTTAGAAAAGATTCCGAAGTCTGAGGAAGTTGCCGCAGCTTTACACGTGACAAAGTCAGACATTGAAACTAATTGGGTAACAAGAAGTGGAGTTAAGGGTTTACTTGCCAAATTTCTGATAAATAAGGCCCGAGAATTCCTAAAAGTTATGGATGTCCATGCTTTCGAGGATGTCCTAGCATTACTAATCTATGGTTTGGTGTTATTCCCTAATCCAGACCAATTCATAGACACGAATGCTCTTAAGATATTCCTCACTCATAACCCTGTGCCTACCTTGCTTGGAGACATTTTGCATTCCCTTCACACTCGTACTATGAAAAGGCAAGGGACTCTCATGTGCTGCGTACCTTTGTTGTCTAGGTGGTTTATTTCGCACCTCCCCCAATCAGTCTTGAAGAATGATCAAAATTTGAAATGGTCTCAAAGGATAATGTCGCTCTCCCATTCAGACATCCGCTGGTGTCCTCATCTCAAAGAAAATGTTATCATCATTGACCGTTGTGGAGAATTCTCTAACGTACCACTCCTGGGGATAAGAGAGGGTATTACTTATAACCCAGCTTTAGCCCTACGTCAGTTTGGTTACGCTCGAAGAGATGGTCCACATGAAGTAGTCCTTCAAAGCACTGTGTTCGACTATGACAATGACTCTCAAGATCTCCGTCAAAAGTTTGTACGAGCTTGGGGCATGGTGAAAAGAAGCACTTTAGGACAGAAAAATTCTATTCCTATGGAACCTTATCTCAGATGGGTACGCGCCAGAGCTCGTGAACTTGTCATGCCATATCTTGCAGTCGGGCCATTGATCGTTGAACCAGGAGTTGAAGGAGGTGCTTCTCAGATCATTCCTTATCCAGATATGCCTACCGATGTTGAGGAATTGAAGAGATCCTGGACCCAGTTGAGAGAGGAAAGGGATACTTTCGAAGCTCAGTTCAATGCAGAAAAGAAGAAAGTACTAGAGCTCACCAGCCAGCTTAATGAGGAGCGAAGACTCAATGCGTATCTTCGCCCAAAAAGAAGCCGCCCATGGGAGACTTAAGCTTTCATTGTATTTTTATTATTATTTTTTGTAATGAACATTGATTAAAGAAATTAGTGATAAAAGTTCCTCTCTTTTTGGTAGTTTACGCAAAGTTAAATTCCAAAAGTCCTTAAAAACATTTCATACATTGCATAGCATAACATAGCATTGCATAACAGGTATTCTAAAAGATCAATGTTCTCACGGTCTTCCTTGCAAACAGAAACATGGCCCTCGAACAAACTGTCAAGGATCTCCAGGCTCAGAACGCTCAATTCCAGGAGATGATCTTGAGCTTATCCAAGGGGCAAGAGGAACTGAAGGCTCTCTTGCTCGAGCAGAAGAAAGACAAGGAACCTGTGAGTTACATTAACCCGGTAAGAAGGCTTAAAAGACAGGCTGCAGGGGTCAAGATTAGGATTCCGAAGGATCAAGAAGAGGGGACAGATTCAGAAGAGGAGAATGTTGATCTCTTCAACCCTGAGGACGACGATGAAGATTACGAGAATGAACAGTACTCTCCAAAAGATGGCAAGTACAAGTTGCTAGAAGAACGTATGCTAGCTATGGAAGGCCAGAAGGCGCCCGGTCTGGATTTCGAAAGCTTGGGTCTAGTCTCTGATGTGGTCATTCCCCGCAAATTCAAGATCCCCACTTTCACTAAGTACGATGGTGCGTCTTGTCCTCAGATGCATCTGAGAGTTTATGTGAGAAAGATTCAGCCGTATACCACTGATAGGAAGCTATGGATCCATTTCTTCCAAGAGAGCCTGTCTGGCACACAGTTAGAGTGGTACTATCAGCTCGAGAGCTCTAATATCTGCACCTGGACTGATTTAGCAACAACTTTCTATAAACAGTACCAGTATAATTCTGAACTAGCACCTACTCGGCTACAGTTGCAGAATATGACTATGGGATCTAAAGAAAGTTTCAAAGAATATGCTAAAAAATGGAGAGATTTGGCTGGCAGAGTCAAACCCCCTATGACTGATCGGGAATTAGTAGACATGTTCATGGGTACGTTGACTGGCCCATTCTACAGCCATCTACTGGGAAGTTCTTCATCGGGTTTCACTGAACTTATATTGACAGGTGAACGGGTGGAGAGCGGCATTCGTAGTGGAAAGATACAGGCGACTACCTCTGCCAGCACCAAAAGGTCCTATCAGGGGAGGAATGAATCAAATGCTGTGTACAGTCAAAGGGGTCGTAGCAAGAAGAATTGTGACCATACCATTGGAGCAGTTACGATTGCAGCACCGCCATCTCAAAACTTCCAGCACAGACAAGATAGGCCAAGAAGGCAGTTTACCAAGATCAATATGACTTTAGCACAGGCACTGCAGGGTATGCTAAAAGCAAATTTGATTACCCTCAAAGATCCTCCTACGAATCCCAACACTACTTCCCCTCGTTATAATCCCAATGCCAGGTGCGCGTATCACTCCGATAGCCCCGGGCATGATACAAACGATTGTTGGTCGTTGAAGAATAAAATCCAGGATATGATCGACGCTGGGGAAATTGAATTTGAGCCTCCGGAGACTCCTAATGTCATCACTGCACCTATGCCTAATCATGACAAGGCTGTTAATGTTGTGGATGACTACTCTCATATTTCTAATGTAGCTGACTTAGCATCTCCTCTCCTGGCCATCAAGAAGAAGTTGTTGCAAGCTGGTTTATTTCCAGGTTGTGCGGAAAATTGCGATCTCTGTATACTCCGACCCAATGATTGCCTGAAATTGAGGAATGGTATTCAACGGCTGATAGATGATCATACAATTCTCTTCGAAAGGATTCCTAAGGTGGAAAACATTATTGAAGAAATATCTGTGATTGCAAGGTCCAAAGTTTCGATGAAGATTACTGCTCCCAGAGTACCTGTGAAGATTACTGCTGAGCCCAAGGTAGCTCCCCTAATCATTACTGCACCTGGCCCAATACCGTATTCCTCAAGCAAAGCCATTCCGTGGAATTATGGAGGTGATGTTTACATCCATGGCGTAAAGCAAGTTGGTAATTCTGCTAATCCTAATGACATTGTTGGGACTAGTAAAGTTACTCGAAGCGGAAGGATCTTCTCTCCAGAAATCTCACCTCCCGCCCCTGAAACTCGAGGAAAGGAACCAGCAGTCAACCCTTCTCAGTCAGAGACATCGGTCGAAGTTACTACTGAAGATGTTGCCAAACAGGAAATGGAAGAAATGCTGAAAATCATCCGCAAGAGTGATTTTGATGTGGTAGAACAGTTGGGGCATACCCCGTCTAAGATCTCGATGTTATCCTTGTTGTTATCTTCTGAATCCCATGCCCATGCCTTGATAAAATTCTTGAAGACTGCTCATGTACCTCAGGAGACATCCGTCGATCAGTTTGAAAATTATGTTGCTCACTTGGCTGTGGACAACGACCTAGGCTTTTCCGATGCTGACCTGACGCCAGCAGGAAAGAATCACAATAAAGCCCTGCATATCTCCATTGAGTGTAAAGGGATCACTTTGTCTCATGTGTTGATCGATAATGGCTCTTCTTTGAACGTGCTGCCGAAAGCTGTGCTCGATAAACTTGATTGTAAAGGCATTGAACTGAAACCTAGTGACGTTGTGGTACGTGCTTACGATGGTGCGAAGAGTGTTGTCCATGGTGAAGTGGTTCTCCCTATCAAGATAGGACCTCAGGTTTTCAACACTATCTTTCATGTAATGAACATTCGTCCTGCCTATTCCTGCTTGCTGGGGCGCCCTTGGATTCATGGGGCAAGCGCTGTAGCTTCGTCTCTCCACCAAAAGCTGAGGTATCCAATAGAGGGTAAGATTGTCACTGTGTGTGGAGAAGAAGAGTATATGGTCAGTAGTGTGCATACCTTCAGATACGTTGAGATGGATGGTGAATTCTTTGAGACTCCCTCTCAGTCCTTTGAAGTAATTCCTCCGACCAGTCCTGTCCTTAAGCCAACTCCCCGTGTGCCCAAGGTTGTTCGTGCTCCTCCTGCTATGATTTCTCTGAAAGATGCTCAAGCCGTGGTTGAAGATGGTGGTCGTACTGGCTGGGGTCAACTGATCAATGTACCTTATAAGTCTGATAGATTTGGCCTGGGATTTAGCTCTGAAAAGACAGTCAAAGACCAGATTAATGCTGTAGAAGATGCTGACAGCAATTGCGACCTGGATAGCTGGATTTACCCAACAATTGGTGACAGACTCAATAATTGGAAGGCTGAAGACACTATCCCGATTTCCTTTAGTCAGGAGTAATTGTTATTGTCTATTTTAGTGTTGCAATTTTTTTTATGTTTACAATTGAACTTCTTAAAGCATTGTGTCTATGCCTGGGGCACAATAGTTAATTTGTTAAGGGTTTGTCATTTCATAAGCATATTCACATTCAATAAATCAATGGACCTTTTTGCATTCAAATATTGCGCTCTTTATCTTTCCTGTCATCTTTGAAACAAGCTATGCTCTCTTACACACACTCACATAATAAATTGCAGATCCATACCCACTCTGGATCCTGTTGATAATAGTTCTACTACTGTTCACTATGACTTTGAAAATCCGATCTACCAAGCCGAGGATGGAAGTGAGGAAGATTGTGAGGTACTTGGAGAACTTGCCAGACTGTTACTGCAAGAAGAAAGGACTATACAACCGCATGAGGAGACAATCGAAATTGTAAATTTGGGTACTGAAGTAGACAGGAAAGAAGTCAAAATAGGAGCAGGCTTGGAAAACAGTGTCAAAGAAAGATTGATTCAGATGTTACATGACTACGTAGAGATTTTCGCTTGGTCTTATGAAGACATGCCCGGATTGGATACTGATATAGTAGTGCATCGGCTGCCGATGAAGGAAGATTGTCGTCCTGTTAAGCAGAAGGTTTGTCGCATGCGCCCGGAAATGTCTGAGAAAATCAAAGCCGAAGTTATGAAACAATTTAACGCCGGTTTCCTAGTCGTTACTTCTTATCCTCAATGGGTTGCTAATGTGGTACCGGTACCGAAGAAGGATGGTAAGGTGCGAATGTGTGTAGATTACAGAGATTTGAATAAGGCGAGTCCCAAGGATGACTTTCCACTTCCGCACATCGATGTTCTGGTAGATAACACCGCTCAACACAAAGTATTCTCCTTCATGGATGGATTCTCGGGTTATAACCAGATTAAAATGGCACCTGAGGACATGGAGAAAACCACGTTTGTGACGCAATGGGGCACTTTCTGTTACAAAGTAATGCCATTCGGTTTGAAGAATGCAGGAGCAACATACCAGCGTGCTATGGTAGTTTTGTTCCATGATATGATCCATCATGAGATAGAAGTATATGTGGATGACATGATAGCCAGATCTCATACTGAAGAAGAACATCTCGATCATTTATACAAACTGTTTGAGAGGTTGAAGAAATACAAGTTGAGATTGAACCCGAACAAATGCACCTTTGGAGTAAGATCCGGTAAACTCTTGGGCTTTATTGTCAGTGATAAAGGAATTGAAGTTGACCCAACGAAGGTGAGAGCTATTCAAGAAATGCCAGTTCCTCGTACAGATAAAGAAGTCAGAGGTTTCTTGGGACGGTTGAATTACATTGCCCGATTTATCTCCCATTTGACCGCTACCTGCAAACCCATCTTCAAATTACTGAGGAAAAATCAAGAGATGATATGGAATGATGAATGCCAAGAAGCTTTTGACAAAATCAAGAAATATCTCCAAGAACCTCCAATTCTGGTACCACCCGTTGAAGGAAGACCTCTAATCATGTCTTTGACCGTGTTAGAAAATTCAATGGGGTGTGTATTGGGGCAACATGACGAGTCTGGTCGAAAAGAGCATGTCATATACTACCTTAGCAAAAAGTTTACCGACTGTGAAACAAGATACTCACTGCTCGAGAAAACTTGTTGTGCTTTGGCCTGGGCTGCTCACCGACTAAGACAGTATATGTTGAATCATACCACTTTATTGATTTCTAAGATGGATCCTATCAAATATATATTTGAGAAACCTGCTCTCTCCGGGAGAATAGCAAGATGGCAGATGGTTTTAACAGAGTATGATATCCAGTATACTACCCAGAAAGCAATCAAAGGAAGCGTGCTAGCTGATCATTTGGCTCATCAAGCGGTGGACGATTACCAATCTATGAATTTTGAGTTCCCAGATGAGGATGTCATGCTTTTTACTGATTATGAAAAACCTGGGCCGGATGAAGGACCCGAACTGGGATCCCGATGGACTATGGTTTTTGATGGAGCTTCTAATGCATTGGGCAATGGTGTTGGTGTTGTAATTATTTCTCCCAGGGGTTGCCATACACCTTTCACTGCTAGACTATGTTTTGATTGTACCAACTGTAACACCCTTCTAAATACCCCAAAATATTTAATTAAAATAATAACATATCAATCAGAGTAATTATGCCCCGAAGGGTGTCACACAATCATTCCACAACAATTATCAAAATATCCTGTCATGCTCATTTATTAAATCAAAATAAGACTCTTTTGCATAATTCGCAGCGGGTACAAAACATCGACATTCAAATCATGTACTACATTACATGTAAAGTTGAATCAACAACTAAATTAAAACATAGTCAAACATTCCCTCCCGATGTTACATCTACCAGAGCATGACCCACTAAGGACGACACTAGACTCCATAGTAGTAGCTTCTACTCAACTCACTGCTCGTTACCTGAAAAATAGATGTAAGGGTGAGTTCCTCAATCAATATAATAAGCATTATAGAACAACATGTAATGCTAAGTAAATAACACATCAATTCACCCTAATCAGACTACGCACTCAGCAACGGCAATATCCGTTCAAACATCATATTCAACAGTAACAGATAGCATATGTATAATCTCAACCATACTCAACATCAACAACACAACACATAACACACATATAATACTGGAATACATCCATTCATATTATATGCCATACATTCATTATGAAATGAGACTCCACACATGCGGTACCGACTATTCTTGAGCATACAGTTCAAGCTCACCGATCAAATCCAGATACGGCTACTAAGCTCACTAGTCCCATTCATTTGAGATCTAATGACTCACTCACTAATTCCTCACCATGGGAATTAGCTACAGCCCCGAAGGCTAGACTATGCACACTAATCATCTAGCATGCAAACATCAACAACAAACCCACCATGGTTCACTCACTAATTCCTCACCATGGGAATTAGCTACAGCCCCAAAGGCTAGAATAAGCATGCTAATCACCTAGCAATGCAACAACAACAGCAACAATTCAAGAATAGACATAAGCTCACCCTCTAAGCCATAAAACAGTCTATTCACAAATGCATACATAACTGATACATTCACAGCATCATGCTTATCATCACACATCATTCATACATTTTATCACAAAAGCATATCACATCATGCCACATAATCAAATACAGTATTAGCACATTCTACTAATATCTATACTACTCAAAACAACGGGAAATGATCCCTGCTACATCATACATCAGCTAAGTACATCACTCAGCCTAAACAACCAAAAACTGCACAACAACAACACAGAAAAATCACAATTCTGCCCATACGCGTATTGCCTATGCCCATACGCGTATTGCCCACGCCTGACCAAATCCATACGCGTAATGCCCACGTCCATACGCGTATGCTACGCGTATCACATTCCCATACGCGTACCAACAGAGACCAAAACACGTTCAAAACATCATCTTCCTCATCCATACGCGTATTGCCTAGTGCCATACGCGTACCAGCCATCTCATACGCGTATTGCCTAGTGCCATATGCGTATGACCAGAAACCAGAACCCTCAGATCTGCAATGGCTTTCTCTGCTACGAGATCTATCCAATTCACCCTTCCACAGTCCAAATTTCACACAATATTACTCATATCATCTAACCCGAATCATCCCCTATTCGATTTCACAAATCCTAACATCACTACATATAATTTCTACGAATTCCTTCGATTAAAAATCCCAATTTCGTTCATCCAATATTTCACCATTTTCAGCATACATCAATCTAATCAGAGGTAAAACAATAGTTTATTACTACCCAGTACATATCATCCCATAATACCCGTTAATCGATGATAAACCCCCCTTACCTGAGTTAATCCGGCAAATCTCTGAGCTTCAAGCTTTTCCTCCTCTCTTGCTCTGCCTTTTTCCTTTTTCCACTTGCAGCCGCTTCCCTGTTTTCCTTTTCACGTGAAAACCCTTTTTACCAAAAATGGGACTTTTTATTATTCCAACTTATTTTATTCCAATAAAATAATAACCCAATAATTATTATTCCAAAATAATAATAATAATCCAAACTTCCAATTATTCAATTAAATTAATAAATAAAATATTAATTTAAATTAAATAATTATCTTATTTTAATTGGGGTGTTACAACTCTCCCCCACTAAAAGAGTTTTCGTCCTCGAAAACATACCTCAAGCGAACAACTCCGGATAAGACTCCTTCATCTGGCTCTCAAGTTCCCAAGTCACATTGCCACCTGCTGGTCCTCCCCAAGCTACCTTCACCAAGGCAATCTCTTTACCCCGCAACTGCTTCAATTCTCGATCCTCGATCCTCATAGGTGATGTTTCCACAGTCAGGTTATCTCTCACCTGTACATCATCTATTTGGACTACATGCGACGGATCATGAATGTACCTCCTCAACTGAGACACATGAAAAACCTCATGCAAATTCGCAAGCGATGGCGGTAAAGCGATACGATAGGCTACCTCTCCTATCCTCTCCAAAATCTGATAAGGACCAATAAATCGAGGTGTCAACTTCTTCGACTTCAAAGCTCGACCAACACCAGTTATCGGAGTAACACGAAGAAACACATGATCTCCCTCTTGGAACTCAAGTGACTTCCTCCTCTTGTCATGATAACTCTTCTGACGACTCTGAGCAATTCTCATTTTCTCTTGAATCATCTTAATCTTTTCCGTAGTTTGTTGAACAATCTCCGGTCCAACCACAACACTCTCACCGGACTCATACCAACATAAAGGCGTCCGACATCTCCTACCATACAAAGCTTCAAACGGTGCCATACCAATACTCGAATGAAAACTATTGTTGTAGGTAAACTCAATCAAAGGCAAATAACAATCCCAAGCACCTCCCTTTTCCAAAACACAAGCTCTCAGAAGATCCTCTAATGACTGAATCGTCCTCTCAGTCTGACCATCAGTCTGCGGATGATATGCAGAACTCAATCTCAGCTTAGTTCCCAAAGCCCTCTGCAAACCTTCCCAGAACTTCGATGTAAATCTAGGATCTCTGTCCGAAACAATACTGGACGGAATACCATGCAAGCTTACAATCTTCTCAATATACAACTCGGCTAATCTCTCTAACGGATAATCCATTCTGATCGGAATGAAATGAGCCGACTTCGTCAATCTATCCACAATCACCCAAATAGCTTCAAAATTCTTATTTGTCCTCGGCAAACCAGAAACAAAATCCATACTGATACTATCCCACTTCCACTCTGGGATAGCCAACGGTTGCATTAGCCCAGACGGCTTCTGATGCTCAATCTTCGACTTCTGACAAGTCAAACAGGAATAAACAAAACTCGCAATTTCTCTTTTCATTCCCGGCCACCAAAATAACTTCTTCAAATCATGATACATCTTCGTAGCTCCAGGATGAATACTCAAGCCACTACGATGTCCTTCCTCAAGAATACTCTTCTTAAGTTCGGCAACGTCCGGAACACACACCCGATTACCAAATTTCAAAACACCATTCTCGTCAACTCGGAATTCACCACCTTGACCTTGATTCACTAAGGTCAACTTATCAACCAAAAGCATATCGGATTTCTGACCCTCTCTGATCTCATCCAGAATACCACTTGTTAACTTCAACATTCCCAATTTAACACTATTGTGAGTACTCTCACACACCAAACTCAAGTCTCTAAACTGCTCAATTAAATCCAATTCCTGAACCATTAACATAGACATATGCAATGATTTCCTACTCAATGCATCAGCCACTACATTTGCTTTACCCGGATGGTAATTCAAACCAAAATCATAATCCTTCAGAAATTCTAACCATCTCCTCTGTCTCATATTTAGCTCTTTCTGATCAAACAAATACTTTAAACTTTTATGATCACTGAAAACCTCAAATCTTGACCCATACAAGTAATGTCTCCATAACTTCAGAACAAATACCACAGCTGCCAACTCTAAATCGTGTGTCGGATAGTTCCTCTCATGAACTCTTAGCTGTCTCAAAGCATAAGCTATAACCTGCTTATTCTGCATCAACACACCACCCAAGCCCAACAATGAAGCATCACAGTAAACCTCAAATGATTCCGACGAACTCGGTAATATCAGAATAGGAGCAGTAGTTAACCTTCTCTTTAACTCTTGGAAACCTTCTTCACATCTTGAGTCCCAAACAAACGCTTGCCCCTTTCTAGTCAACATCGTCAACGGTAACGCCAACTTAGAAAATCCCTCAATGAACTTCCTATAATACCCTGCAAGTCCAAGAAAACTTCTTATCTCAGAAACTGACTTCGGAGCTTCCCACTTAGACACCGCTTCTATCTTAGAAGGATCAACAGCAACACCACCTCTTGAAATCACATGACCAAGAAAACTAACTTCTTCTAACCAAAATTCACACTTAGACAGTTTAGCAAATAACTTCTTTTCTCGTAGAACTCCCAAAACCACTCTCAAATGCTCAGCATGCTCTTCTTCAGATTTCGAATACACTAAAATGTCATCAATAAACACTACCACAAACTTGTCTAGGTACGGATGGAAAATCCTATTCATATACTCCATAAATACTCCAGGCGCATTAGTCACACCAAAAGGCATTACAGAATACTCATAATGTCCATACCTTGTTCTGAAAGCAGTCTTCTGAATATCCTCAGTTTTCACACGTATCTGGTGATACCCAGATCTCAAATCTATCTTGCTAAACACACTCGCACCAACCAACTGATCCATCAAATCATCAATCCTCGGCAAAGGATACCGATTCTTGATCGTCACTTTATTCAGTTGCCTGTAGTCCACACACAACCTCATAGTACCTTCTTTCTTCTTAACCAATAACACTGGTGCACCCCACGGCGACACACTCGGACGAATAAATTTCTTATCCAACAAATCTTCCAACTGACTCTTCAATTCAGTCAGCTCAACAGCAGACATACGGTACGGAGCCATCGATATTGGCCTAGTACCAGGTACCAAATCAATCGAGAACTCAACTTCACGCTCTGGCGGCAATTCATTCACCTCTTCCGGAAACACATCAGGAAAATCACACACCACAGCCAGATCACAAATCACCAGTTTATCTTTAGCTTCCAAAGTCGCTAACAGCATAAACAACTCTGCCCCATCTGCTACTTCCTCATTCACTTGCCTTGCTGATAGAAACAAACTCTTTTATTCCCCAACCTCAGGAAAGATCACAGTCTTATCAAAACAGTTGATATAGACTCGGTTAAACACTAACCAGTTCATACCCAGAATAACATCAATCTGCACTAGTGGAAGACACACAAGGTCTATCCTAAAATCCCTACCAAAAATACTCAAAGGGCAACTTAAACAAACTGAAGTAGTAGTCACTGAACCCTTCGCAGGAGTATCAATCACCATACTACCCAACATCTCAGATATCTCTAACTTAAGTTTCACAGCACAATCCAAAGATATAAAAGAATGAGTCGCACCTGTGTCAATAATAGCTACAAGAGGAAAGCCATTAATATAACACGTACCTCGGATCAAACGATCATCTGCAGAAGTCTCAGAACCCGATAAAGCAAAGACCTTGCCTCCTGACTGATTCTCTTTCTTCGGCTTAGGACACTATGGACTGATATGACCCACTTCTCCACAGTTGAAACAAGTCACAGTCTTCAACCGACACTCTGCAGCCAAATGACCACCTTTTCCACACTTGAAACACTTCATCTCGGCACTGGTACACTCATGAACACGATGTCCAGCCCGACCACATCTATAACACTTAACAGGAGCACTAGAGTCTCCCCCACTAGGCCTCTTCATCCCACTCTGCCGCTGGAAACCTTTGCCAGCTGCATACGGTTTTCCACGATCAATCTGATTCTTACCTTTCCTATCAACCCTTTGCTGATAGCTCTCTGCTCTAGCCTTGGAATCCTGTTCGAAAATCCTGCAACAGTCAACCAAATCAGAAAACACCCTGATCCGCTGGTATCCAATCGCCTGCTTGATCTCGGGACGCAACCCGTTCTCAAACTTCACACATTTGGAAAATTCCCCAGTAGCCTCACTATAGGGAGTATAATACTTTGACAGCTCTGTGAACTTAGCAGCATACTCAGTAACAGACCGGTTACCCTGCTTCAATTCCAAGAATTCTATTTCTTTCTTTCCTCTGACATCCTCTGGAAAGTACTTCCTCAGAAATCTCTCTCTGAACACAGCCCAAGTGATCTTAGCATTTCCAGCAGATTCCAACTCGGTGCGGGTAGCAACCCACCAATCATCAGCTTCCTCTGACAGCATATGCGTACCGAACCTGACCTTCTGGTTATCGGCACACTCAGTTACTCGGAAGATTCTCTCGATCTCTTTCAACCACTTCTGAGCGCCATCTGGATCGTATGCTCCCTTAAACATTGGAGGATTGTTCTTCTGGAACTCACTCAGTTGACGAGCAGCTCCCATTCCCACAACATTCAGATTTCCTCCAAGTACTCCAGCTAGCATACCCAGAGCCTCAGCAATTGCAGCATCATCTCTACCTCTTCCAGCCATCTCTATTCTGAAAACCCAAACAAACTAAAACAATGAGTACTGATAGGTTACACAACACCTATACCGTACAGGGGAAACAGAATAATTACGACTCGACTCGACCGACTATGCTCTGATACCACTAATGTAACACCCTTCTAAATACCCCAAAATATTTAATTAAAATAATAACATATCAATCAGAGTAATTATGCCCCGAAGGGTGTCACACAATCATTCCACAACATTCGTCAAAATATCCTGTCATGCTCATTTATTAAATCAAAATAAGACTCTTTTGCATAATTCGCAGCGGGTACAAAACATCGACATTCAAATCATGTACTACATTACATGTAAAGTTGAATCAACAACTAAATTAAAACATAGTCAAACATTCCCTCCCGATGTTACATCTACCAGAGCATGACCCACTAAGGACGACACTAGACTCCATAGTAGTAGCTTCTACTCAACTCACTGCTCGTTACCTGAAAAATAGATGTAAGGGTGAGTTCCTCAATCAATATAATAAGCATTATAGAACAACATGTAATGCTAAGTAAATAACACATCAATTCACCCTAATCAGACTACGCACTCAGCAACGGCAATATCCGTTCAAACATCATATTCAACAGTAACAGATAGCATATGTATAATCTCAACCATACTCAACATCAACAACACAACACATAACACACATATAATACTGGAATACATCCATTCATATTATATGCCATACATTCATTATGAAATGAGACTCCACACATGCGGTACCGACTATTCTTGAGCATACAGTTCAAGCTCACCGATCAAATCCAGATACGGCTACTAAGCTCACTAGTCCCATTCATTTGAGATCTAATGACTCACTCACTAATTCCTCACCATGGGAATTAGCTACAGCCCTGAAGGCTAGACTATGCACACTAATCATCTAGCATGCAAACATCAACAACAAACCCACCATGGTTCACTCACTAATTCCTCACCATGGGAATTAGCTACAGCCCCAAAGGCTAGAATAAGCATGCTAATCACCTAGCAATGCAACAACAACAGCAACAATTCAAGAATAGACATAAGCTCACCCTCTAAGCCATAAAACAGTCTATTCATAAATGCATACATAATTGATACATTCACAGCATCATGCTTATCATCACACATCATTCATACATTTTATCACAAAAGCATATCACATCATGCCACATAATCAAATACAGTATTAACACATTCTACTAATACCTATACTACTCAAAACAACGGGAAATGATCCCTGCTACATCATACATCAGCTAAGTACATCACTCAGCCTAAACAACCAAAAACTGCACAACAACAGCACAGAAAAATCACAATTCTGCCCATACGCGTATTGCCTATGCCCATACGCGTATTGCCCACGCCTGACCAAATCCATACGCGTAATGCCCACGTCCATACGCGTATGCTACGCGTATCACATTCCCATACGCGTACCAACAGAGACCAAAACACGTTCAAAACATCATCTTCCTCATCCATACGCGTATTGCCTAGTGCCATACGCGTACCAGCCATCTCATACGCGTATTGCCTAGTGCCATACGCGTATGACCAGAAACCAGAACCCTCAGATCTGCAATGGCTTTCTCTGCTACGAGATCTATCCAATTCACCCTTCCACAGTCCAAATTTCACACAATATTACTCATATCATCTAACCCGAATCATCCCCTATTCGATTTCACAAATCCTAACATCACTACATATAATTTCTACGAATTCCTTCGATTAAAAATCCCAATTTCGTTCATCCAATATTTCACCATTTTCAGCATACATCAATCTAATCAGAGGTAAAACAATAGTTTATTACTACCCAGTACATATCATCCCATAATACCCGTTAATCGATGATAAACCCCCCTTACCTGAGTTAATCCGGCAAATCTCTGAGCTTCAAGCTTTTCCTCCTCTCTTGCTCTGCCTTTTTCCTTTTTCCACTTGCAGCCGCTTCCCTGTTTTCCTTTTCACGTGAAAACCCTTTTTACCAAAAATGGGACTTTTTATTATTCCAACTTATTTTATTCCAATAAAATAATAACCCAATAATTATTATTCCAAAATAATAATAATAATCCAAACTTCCAATTATTCAATTAAATTAATAAATAAAATATTAATTTAAATTAAATAATTATCTTATTTTAATTGGGGTGTTACACCAACAATATGGCTGAGTATGAAGCGTGTATTTTGGGACTCAGAGCTGCTATAGACCTGCGAATCAAGTTTTTGAGTGCGTACGGAGACTCAGCATTAGTAATCAGTCATATCAAAGGAGAATGGGATACTAAACGTCCAAATCTCATCTCTTATCGAGAGCGGGTGTTAACATTAATCCCGTACTTTGAAGAGATTACCTTCGAACATATTCCACGAGAAGAGAATCAGTTGGCAGACGCATTGGCTACCATGTCATCTATGTTCAGAGTCAGATGGGACAGTGAAGCTCCCAGGATCACCATTGAACGATTAGACGAACCAGCATACTGTTATGAACTTAATACTGAGGGAGTAGAGGAGAAACCTTGGTTCCACGAAGTAAAAAGATATTTAGAAGCTCAGGAATACCCTGAAGGGGCATCCATCAACGACAAAAAATTTCTGAGGAAGTTCTCCGCTAAGTTCTTTTTGAGTAATGGAGTATTATACAAACGTAATCATGATTAGACTCTGCTTCGCTGTGTGGATAGAAAAGAAGCAAAAAGGATTATGGAAGACATGCATGACGGTGTTTTCGGGACCCATTCTAGTGGACATACAATGGCCAAGAAGATTCTGAGATCAGGGTATTATTGGTCTACCATGGAAACTGATTGCCACCATCACTCCAGAATTTGTCACAAGTGCCAGATCTATGCGGACAAAGTACATGTGCCTCCTGCTCCATTAAACGTGTTGACAACTCCTTGGCCCTTTGCAATGTGGGGCATTGATATGATTGGAGAGATTAAACCTACTGCTTCTAATGGACATCGTTTCATTCTTGTTGCTATTGATTACTTTACAAAGTGGGTAGAGGCAGCCTCATTTGCTTCTGTTACCAAGAATGTGGTGGCACGGTTCATCAAGAATAGTCTTATTTGTCGATATGGCATCCCTGAAAGAATTACCACTGACAATGGTACTAATTTGAACAACAAGATGATTACTGAACTCTGCACGCAGTTCAAAATAAAACACCATAACTCCTCTCCGTACCGGCCAAAGATGAATGGCGCCGTAGAAGCTGCTAATAAGAATATTAAGAAGATCATACAAAAGATGACAGTAACATACAAAGACTGGCATGAGATGTTACCGTTTGCTCTCCATGGTTATCGCACTTCAGTGCGCACTTCGACAGGGGCAACTCCGTTCTCTTTAGTTTACGGAATGGAAGCCGTTTTACCAGTGGAAGTTCAGATTCCCTCTCTAAGAATCATGAAAGAGGCGGGCTTAGATGAGGATGAATGGATTCAGACTCGGCTCGATCAGATAAATTTGATTGATGAGAAGAGACTTGCGGCTGTTTGTCATGGGCAGATATATCAGAAGCGCATGACCCAGGCATTTAACAAAAGAGTCAAGAGACAGGTGTATCAAATTGGCAACTTGGTAATAAAGCGAATCATTCTACCACAAGGTGATCCTAGAGGCAAATGGACTCCCACATACGAAGGGCCATTTGTAGTTAAGAAGGTATTCTCTGGTGGAGCCATGATGCTTGCTACAATGGATGGCGAAGATTTCCCGCATCCTGTGAACGCGGACATAGTTAAAAAATACTACGCATAAAAGAGACCCGCTAGGTCGAAGTATCTAGGCAAAAGTAAGGGCATCCCGGCGAACCAAAAGGGTTCGGGCAAAAATTAGGGATAAACATATAAAAATGTACACCCGGCAAGTCGAAAACCTGAAAAGGCGGCTTGGGCAAAAAAGGGTATTCTGGTGGACGACTCGTTCTGCAACTCAGATACGATCTGGCGTACGATCCATTCTGATCTTTCGTCCCCAGTGGAGTCACCCGTGAAATCACCCGCCTAATGAATGACTCATTCTGCTATTCAGATACGAGCTAGCGTATGATCCATTCTGATCCCGTATCCCCAGCAGCATATAACACTTTGACTCCCCGGCGAAGTCGACAGCCTAATGGATGACTCACCGTACGGTCTAGCGTATGACCCGGTATGACACCCATGTCTTCAGATATCGTCTAATGTACGACGCACTCTGAAGTTCTCATCATCAAATTTCCTGGATGGTATCTTTAAGCCCATCTTCATCAAGACTAACGGTTGATTAACAAGTGGAAATTTTGGGGCATTCTAAGTGTTCAATAATCTTTCACCTCCAGACCACGAATGGCGTACAAACCATTCTAATTCTCTCGATTCAAGAAAATTGAACAGGGGCAGCTGTCATACCCCAAAATTTGCCCGTTAATATTACAAGGAAGTTTTCAGGACACTCCAACTTATTTTTCAAGGCATTGATCCCAAAAGAACAAAGGCCCAGCACACAGATGGCCAAATCCAGAAAATGGCCCAAACTGGCCTGCTCGCTAGGCGAGCAAAACCTTCGCCTAGCGAACCCTTCGCTGTGCCACTCGCCTAGCGAAGCTTGCGAATACCAGAAAATTCTGGGCTTCATTCTGAGCCCATTAGGTCACGAAAAAGCATTATAAATACTAAGGACTTCATTCAGAAAAAAGGAACAAAAACGGAAGGAAGACGGGAGCAAGAGCGAAAGCACAACAAACCCTGAAGGCTAACTCAGAGGATTCGAAGCAACCCTAAAGGAAACCCTGAAGGCTAACTCAGAGGATTCGAAGCAACCCTAAAGGAAACCCTGAAGGAAACTCATTCGCATCAAAGCCACCTCCGCCCAACTCAATCCGACTGGCCAATTCAAGGTTGTGATTCGATTGCAAACAGGTTTGCGTTACTATTACCGCTTTATGTTCTTAATTTGCATGTGATATTATAATTGAATTCATAAACATATTTGAGGTTTTGCATGTGAATTTAAGTGTGCCTGAATATTGTGAATGCTGAACCATGTAATTATGTATTGGATGCCATAAGCCATGCAGCAGGTTGAGGTCGTACTGTTCTGGAATTCAAAACCCGCAGCCGCTCGCTAGCACATCGCTAAGCGAGCATGTAGCGAGTATTCGCTAGGCCTTCGCTAGGCGAGGCAGAAGCGAACGTGACAGTCGCTAATATTTTGATTGTTCTGTTCTATGCTTATCTGATCGGTTCTATGTTAATCATGCGTTATTTTGCCTGACATTCTTACTGCTGTGTTCTTTTGCGGTGTAATCCTTGATTACACCCTGATTTGGTATCCTGACATGTGTGCTGAATGTTGTAAAGGTTCATATATTCCCAGGAACAAGTAGCTTGCCAGGTATTCCACTTTATTTGTGGGATACCCTTGTGGAGATTCATCCTAAATTACCTAATTGATTTTAATGTGGAGATTCATCCTAATTACCTACTTGATTTTAATGTGGAGATTCATCCTAATTATTTAATCGATTTTAATGTGGACCTAATTACTTAAGTGATTACAACTACCTAATTGATTGTAAAATATTGCCTTTAAATAAGTGATCTTGGACCTCTCTTTGTTACCCTACGATTACGGTATTATGGTCATGTCCCGCGAATGTGGGGATACACTTAGCAAAGACCCTTCGGTTAAATCATCATAGTCCCTCGAATGTTGCCTTTGTCCCTCAATGACCCTTCAGTGTAGCCTACGGTTAAATGATGATTGTCCCTTCGAATGCTAAGGTATCCTCACAACTGTTGCCTTCAATGACCAATCGATGACCCTACGATGACCCTTTTACATCCAAAGGATAAAACTACTTACTTCTCAATAGTAAGGACAGTTTTACCCTCATAAGGATAGGAAATTCCCATAAAGACCTTGGGTAGGTATAACTCTTAATTGCTTATTCACAACTTAAAATACTTTTCACACCTCACACCTTTCAAAACTAAACGAGATAACCACTTTGTATACATTCATACAAGAATCATTACAAAGTTAAATTCTCCTTTTCAAAACATTTCCTAAACCCTTATCAAACACTTTTTCAAACAAGAAAAACATAAGTGATGAAGCAATTAAGAGCCCATGGATAACCATGGATACAAAGGGTGCTAACACCTTCCCTTTGTATAATGTACCTCCCGAACCCAAAATCTAAATTAAGGTCTTTCCTGTTCTTTTCCACCTTTCCTTATGGGATAAAAGAAAAGTCGGTGGCGACTCTTGCTAACCGCGACATTTGCTTTCTAAAGCAAAAACACCTAAAGTCGGTTCACCGGATGACAAACGTATTCTTTAAAAGATTTTGTCTCCTTCATGCCCATGCTTTGCAACTGTCTTCTATCAGGATCCATTTATGATTTCAAAGACGCTTCACTCAAACTATCTTGAAAACAGTGGATTAATAGCTTGTCATTTTTTGTGTGGGCACCCATCTTTCGAAAGTACATGATTAGAAGGCTTATTGGACAAATATGTCCCTTATACTTCTCGAATTCCAGGACCTTGAATTTGGACGGGATTGTCAAGTCGGGACCAAGCACATGCCCATAACATCTAATCCAAATATATCATTTTCTTATAAGACTCTTAACCTTCTCTATATGATATGATATTTCTCCTTTACTTCATTAACCTTTCTTGTCTTTTCTAGATCACTGTCTTAGGGACCAACAATGTGGTACGCAAACCGAGGATCATTGAAGGGACCCTGAGCAAAAGTATGGACGATCGACCGAGTTTCAATGATTACAAGAAATTTTTCTGTGTGTTGAGTGGAAGGTCCTACTCTATAAGCATTCACAAAACGACATAGTGTAGTTAGGTGGCAGACCGTACGACGATCATAAAACACATACTCCTTGAATATGCTTTTAATTTGAATATTATTTTTCTACCATTGAGTTAGTTGCTTTATTATAGGGTTGGAAAGTGTTTATAAGGTTGAACTATTTATTTCAAGGGCAGCATATTAGTTGCCCTTTCGACTTGGATGACTTTTTTCGCAATTTTTTTCTTCTTGTAAGCCATTTGCATTAATATTTGGACTTTTAGGGAAAGAAGACTTAAAACCTCTATTTAATATATCATTGATTCGAAATGAGTTATTGAGTTGGAATAAGATGAGTGACCCATAAAAAAAGTGAATAAACTATAATATATTATACATAGAATGGAATACATAACAATAGAATGTTAAAGTTAATAAACCCAAACGAAATAAAAGATATTAAAATCAAATGTTATGTAATGAAATAAGGTAAAAAAATTATAAATAAAAACTTAAATGATCTTCGACTTTTAGAACTGAGTGATAAACCATTTTTTTTTTAAATATGTTTTTGAAATATAAATATATAAAGATTAAAATGTATTTAAGTCAAGTTAAAAAAATATATTTACGTTAGTGTTTTGAAAAATTAAAATCACAGTTTCAAAATAAAAAACCGCGAAAACAGAGATACTAGTGTACAATTGGTAATATCCATTTGGGCGTGCTTTAAAATTAATTAGGTCCTACTGGAAATCTGGAATTGAAGGGAAAAAAAGAAAAGCATCATCGTGAAATCAAAGCAAGATCGTAACCGTCTATAGAATGTAATGTAACGGCTGCAAGAGTGACACGTCATCAATCCGCGAACAACCGCATTAACCAATAGTAATCCAAGAACCTTGTCATATATTAATCACCGCAACATTCTTCACTCAACCACATCCATATTCAATTTGCAAATTCGAAAACCTAAATTCTCAATTTCTTCAATGGCGCCAAAGGGGGAGAAGAAGCCAGCTGAGAAGAAACCCGCGGAGGAGAAGAAAACGACTGTAGCTGAGAAGGCTCCGGCTGAGAAGAAGCCAAAGGCCGGAAAGAAGCTGCCTAAGGATGGCGGTGCCGCCGCCGGAGACAAGAAGAAGAAGAGAAACAAGAAGAGTGTGGAGACATACAAGATCTACATCTTCAAAGTTCTGAAACAAGTTCACCCTGACATTGGCATCTCAAGCAAGGCCATGGGTATCATGAACAGTTTCATCAACGACATCTTCGAGAAGCTAGCTGCCGAATCTTCAAGACTTGCAAGGTACAACAAGAAGCCAACAATCACTTCTAGGGAAATTCAGACCGCGGTCAGGCTTGTTCTGCCCGGAGAATTGGCCAAGCATGCCGTCTCTGAGGGTACCAAAGCTGTGACTAAGTTCACTAGTTCTTAGATTTTTAGGTTCTTGTTTGCTGCGTTGATTTTGAACTTTTATCTTTTGTAAATTGGAATGAAGTAGTGGGAACCGTTGAATCTTTTCTGTGTATGAAAATGATGATTTTATTCTAATATACTTCAAAATGACTTATCTTAAACTTGCTTATTGGTTTATTAAAGTTGAAACAGCGATGTTCTTTAACGAGCTTTAGTTTGCTGGATCTGTCTGGAAATGTATTTTTATAATTCATAATATTGGCCTAAATAGAATTCTGAAATTCTTGAAAACGATTTCTTTTGAGAAAACCCTACCGCGAACAACAAATATAACTTCGAGCACCAAATTGAAAATAATTAAAAACAACAATGAAACTAAGAGATAATTGACCTTCTATGCAACATCATAGCAACAAACGATGTGAACAACTATATCATTTTTATCAACGTATTTGAGACTTCGAAAAGAATTTTTCTTTGAATACAACATTGATTCAATTTATCTTTTACATGGTTCGTGTAAGTTGAGCGCAATGATGTGAGTTGAGAATGTCCTTGGGGAGCAATTTCTGACTATCTCATCTCAAAGGTAGTTGATTCCCCAAGGGCATTCATTATATAGTATCATCATAGCAATCCAACATCATTCTCCGATGGAGAGACTCAAATTCAGCAAACAAAAATATGTACATGACATTGAGGTATACAAATACATGATACTTATTGTGTAAAATAGTACATCCATCAAGATGCAACATGTAAATCCTAGTGGACTCTTTATAAATAAAATGTTCAGCTAATGATTGATAAGTATCCCAAAATCAAGAAAGACAAAAAAAAAAGAACACCCTTGTTAACCTTGAACTCCTTCAATACCAACCTCAGCGTAACACTCATGTATGTTTGAACCACCATACATGAAATCTCTTGGTTTATTAACAATTACCTGAGGGATGAATAACGTACCAACAAGAGGGAGATGGAAGAAGTTAGAGACATCATACATGATAATCGTCATCTCACCAAAGGAAAGATGAAAGAAAGATATCTCCTTATTCCAACATAATAAAAGTACACATCAAGGAAGTGTCAAACATGGTGAACAAACAATCCACCAACAATAGTAGATCAACATCAACAACAATCACCCTAACCTCATTAGGCATGAACATTGTCGTTTTTTTTTCAACTCTGACCTATGAGTGGATTTATATAAAATATCAATTACTTTCAATTAAACACTAATAAATAAAAACAAATTAAATAAAATATGTATACCTCTCTCTGCCATAATCTAAATGCCACATGATCAAATTAGCCCATGAACAAAGTAGCGTTAGAGAACTCTTCAAGGAACCCCCATATGCATCAATCTGAACAGATGCCTCTATATCAGTCTGAATTGACACCTCCATATTAGCAAAGACAAAAAATTTTGTATCAGTCTGAACATAAACCTTAATATCATATAGAACAGACACATATGCATCAACATCACCAGTAACGAAAACATATGGCTCATCATCACGATCTACTGACCGACCATATATACCTCCTCTACGTTGGAGAGTATGTGGTCCATGACACTCTTGATCTTCCTGCGGTGAGAATCAGTGAGAACTACTCTAACTTTCCAAGTCTGCAGATGACTGATTCATCATCTCAGTCGTCTCCATTATAGCTCTCTACGACCGATCTCTCACTTAATTTAGGTATAATTTTTCCATCTATCCCTCTTCTACTCGCTAAGCACACAAAAAAAGACATTAAAAAAAACAAAAAAAAAACAATATTATTGGTATTAATCTTTCTTTATATCTCTTAAATGAATCATTAACTTAGTATTTGATCTTCTATACTCATTTGTAGCCAATTGACTTAACATTTGGTAGTGGAGGAACAAGAATTCATGTGTTGTTTTTGGCTTATACTTCTAACTCATAATTAATAGATTCTAACCCACAATCACACTTTGATGCCTCTTTATAGGTTATAGACCCATTACTATTTGGGACAAATAAAATTAAAAAATTTATGTGCAAAAGAAAGACTGACAAAAGAATGAAAATATGAAAATAGGTTAAAGAGTATCGGAAGATGCTTTGACGCATATGCATTGGGCCTCCTAAAGGAGGCGCCCATGCATCTGGCACCTCAATGTTGTTTGTGAAACGATAATTATTTTGCAGCCAACGAGAATCGAACACACAAACTTTTAATTAGGAGTCAAGCACATAACCACTGCACCACAAACCCTTCATGTTAATTTGTTTCATCATTAATTTAATATACCGTGTATAATTACAGTAAATTAATAAATTACTAAACCTTAGTTGAATTTTTTTTCCACTTAGTTTTAAAATAATGTATAATTAAAATAGATTAATTTTGTTCATCTCTATATATTTGTCTTAATTAAAAGATAATTATTTTGCAGCCAACAAGAATCGAACACACAAACTTTTAATTAGGAGTCAAGCACATAACCACTGCACCACAAACCCTTCATGTTAATTTGTTTCATCATTAATTTAATATACCGTGTATAATTACAGTAAATTAATAAATTACTAAACCTTAGTTGAATTTTTTTTCCACTTAGTTTTAAAATAATGTATAATTAAAATAGATTAATTTTGTTCATCTCTATATATTTGTCTTAATTATTTTCACTTAAAACTTTTATACCTATTTTAAAATTTTAAATTAACTAAATATATATTTTATTTTTATTTTATCATTGTTTTAAAATATATAAGTTAAGAATATTATTTAATATTTGCATTTTAATTTCTTAAGAGTACAATCGCAATTTTATATTATAACATTAAATATAAAATATAGATAATATTCAGTCGAAATATTAAATATGAACGTAGATAGTTAAAATATTTATGTTTATTTAAAATTCATTATAATAAAATAAAATAAAATATATATTTTTTATTTTATAAAAATAATTGTTTAATAAAAAAGAGTATTGTATAAAAGAATATTTTAATTTTATAAAAATAAACATTAAATAAAATAATAGATGAAACATAGTGTAAAATAAAATTAAATATTTTAACTATGTTTCCCTATATTTTAATTTTATAAATACCTTCATAAATGGTTTTCAAGTACACAATCTCTAATCTCCACTTTCATTACGATTATCTTGAACTCTAGTTGACTTGGGCGTTGGAGTGTTAACTATGCAGGTAACCTCCTCTCCTGAACCGTTGTATCGGAGATTAGCAACGCCTGTTCAGGATCGACATCGACCAACAACGTCGATTCAAAATCAACATTCTTGATCCAAGAAACATCATGATCGCAACCTTCAATCCACAGTGTCGCATCGTAAAATCACCAATGAACCTTTGTTCCCTCGTAGCTTCATCAATCTCATCCATTTATGGTCCTGCCACGAAACAGTGGTGCCGCCTGTGGGAATTGACTTATGAATCATGTGATTTCCATGTTTTCAGATATGTTAACATTGAAGAACAACACCTATAGCAAGTCAAATCAAAGCCGCATTCACTCGCTGGATCCAAACAATCTCTTTCCCTAAACCCTAAATTAAAATATATAGTTAAAATATTTAATTTTATTTTACACTATGTTTCATCCATTATTTTATTTAATGCTTATTTTTATAAAATTAAAATATTCTTTTATACAATACTCTTTTTTATTAAATAATTATTTTTATAAAATAAAAAATATATATTTAATTTAATTTTATTATAATAATTTTTAAATAAACATAAATATTTTAACTACCTACGTTCATATTTAATATGTCGACCGGATATTATCTATATTTTATATTTAATGTTATAATATAAAATTGCGATTGTACTCTTAAGAAATTAAAATGCAAATATTAAATAATATTCTTAACTTATATATTTTAAAACAATGATAAAATAAAATAAAATATATATTTAGTTAATTTAAAATTTTAAAATAGGTATAAAAGTTCTAAGTGAAAATAATTAAGACAAATATATAGAGATGAAAAAAATTAATCTATTGTAATTATACATTATTTTAAAACTAAGTGAAAAACAAATTCAACTAAGGTTTAGTAATTTATTAATCTACTGTAATTATACACACTATATTAAATTAATGATGAAATAAATTAATATGAAGGGTCTGTGGTGCAGTGGTAATGTGCTTGACTCCTAATTAAAAGGTTGTGTGGTCAATTCTTGTTGGCTTGAATTTTCTTTTCACAAACAACACTGAGGCGCCAGATGCATTGGCGCCTCTTCTTATTGGGCCATGTAGGCGCCAGATGCATGTGCGCCTCCTTTGGGAGGCCCAATGCATCTGGCGCCTCCTCTATTTTTTTGGGGTGCGCCAGACGCATCCTCTCCAAAAGTTGGTTATTTTGATTTTTTTTTTGAAAATATGGTTATTTTCGTATTTTTTTTGAAAAACATGGTTATTTTAAAAAAAAATTCTAAACATAGTCTACAATATTTGATGGGCATGTATAGGGCCAGTTTGTTTTAGCCTAAAAAAATGGATTTTTTCTTTGTATTTTTGAAAATGGATTGTACAAAAATATTTTTCAAAATATTACAAGTTTTTCTAAATTAAAAGATTGAATTATTCATTCTATAACATAAATATATATTATTGAAGATCAAAACATAGTCAAAATCACAATTTTTAAAAAAAATTATATTTTAAAAATGATTTTTATGAAAAGCTATTTGAAATAGCTTCAAAATTAAGTGATTTTTTGAAAATTTGATATCAAAAAAAGTTTCGATAAAATGATGAAATACCTAAAATAACATTTTAAGAATAACTATTCAAACCAAATTTTCATTTGAAGTTTTTATAAAAAGTTTCTTTGTAAATTTTTTTTACACTAAAATATGCAACACTATAAATATAATTTTTAAAAAAAGCCAAAACAAACGGGTCCATAATCTTTGCAAATTTGATGATTATGAGATTGAAATATAATGAAATATGTATTTATGGTAAGTGACAATTTTAAATAAAAAATATTATTATTTTGGATATTCAAGAGAGCTATTTCTTTCCTACCTGCCTTGTAATCCAAAGAAAACATATTTTGACTTTAGTGTTGAGTTATGGGCCTACGATGTTGACGCATAAGCTAATGATCCAAAAACTTTAAGAATGCGTAAATCATAAACTTCTTCATGCATGAGAAAATAAAGACTTTTTTTTATTCAAAATGGGTTAGAAACCCGATTCACCGTGAATATATCATATATATAACAATATATGAATACAATTATTTTGGTAAATGAGATTGGAATTCAACATAATTGGTTTGATTCAATATGTCTTTGCTTGAGTAGAATCAACTCTTAGTAAACTTAAGACCATTCTCCGTCTTATTAGTCTTAATTTAATAATCATGTAATTTTTCTACCAATCTAATGAAAGATTTACACTATCGATTCATCACCATCACTCGTTTGTATTATTTTATAGATTTTTAAAACAAAAATCAAATTTATTTCAATATCCAACGTCTAAGATTAAGCGACGGTGTAAAACTGTCAGTGTATTTTAATTAAATCAATAAAAAAAATGAATGACTATTAATGAGCTTAGCACAAATTTAACCCAAAATGTCAAAAGTATAAAATTAATTTTTTTGAAGCTTTTTTAAGAACAGTTAAAAGGTAGATTTCCACCTTTGGAAAAGTGGAAAACACCACATAGAATCTTTGAGTTAAAAGTAAAAGAAGGAAAGATAAAGTTTAAGGAAGGCATTTTAGAAAACGAAAGATGGCATAATCTCAAGTACCATAATACCCTTTCAATTATCTTTTATAAGTTAATTTTGACTTTTTAATTTTATTGAATTATATATATATTAAATTTAAAGATTAAATTTTGCGAAATTGAATAGAATATATTATTAGGTAAATTTGTATGTTGACATGAGAAACACACCATCTTACTTGAAATGTCTAAATAATATATTTCTTCCGCCTTTTCAATAAAGCCACTCATATTTAGAGACTTCTAATCCTAAATAAAACATTGGAGATCATTAAAAATAACTATGCAACTAATGCTAAACACACATTTTAAACAAATATCAAGTTCAAACAAAATTGAGAGATACAAATTACATTGTAAAGCATCAGTTTTGAATATAATCAAATGGTTCTATCACGTCAAACTATTGCATAATGACTAGTGAAATATAATATATGAGGAACTTTATTATAAGAAGGAAACCACTTAAAAGAACCATAAATATGATGCAAGAACCTAGAGGAAAATTTTGACAAGACAAAGAAAAAAGTGAAGTTATATCTTGTATGCCAATTGATGAAAGGCCAATAGGCCTATAAGTAGAAAATTATTAGAGAAAGTGTATGTTGAATGTTGGTTAATTCCTAAGTTTTGAAGCAGAGTCATGGACTTATCATATTGTTCATATGTAACAAACGAAGGTCCTTCTTTTGTGTGAGGATGTTGTAAGGATTCATCAATGTTATCATCACTTTCTAAAAAATTCATAAGATTTGTAAAGGAATCTAAAACAAACTCCCAAGTAAGTGACAACTGAAAGTGAGATATTTTAGATTTACTGAGTATGAGGCTTTATGTAGGCTTTTAAAGTAGTATATTTGTAAGAGAAAATATTCAATGATTGATTATATAAAATTAGAACATCCATATTTATTTGTTGAAGTCATGATTTGGAATTCCAAAAATGGGATTGACAATGGTTAAAGAAACCGTATCAAATATATGTATAGAATTTAGACTTAATAATTAATCTAAACTACCTATATTGGATAACTATCCACTCGAATATTAAGACTATTTACTATTATTTGCAATCAAATCAAACGGATGCTAATATCAATTCCAAACAATGATAAATGATTTTTAAAATTTTAATTAATTTGAATAATTCTTAAAACACTAATTGAAAATTGATTTTAGCAATTATTCAAGATTAGATCAAAATAATTCGAACCTTAAATTCATAATCATATATTAATGATAATCAATTGAGTCATAACTCATATAATCTGAGCTCTGATACCAATTGTAATCAGAAATATTCAATGATCAATTTCTCTGTATCTCACACTCCCGTTCACAACTCTCAATGGAGCAAGTTATGGAGCCGTCAATTATGTTTCTGACTCTTGTGATTACCTAGGGGGCTTAGCCATATGATATATATAACCTTAGTCCTTACCCATTATGAGCTCAGGGTTAAAGCCCATACTTTTGCCAACACCAATCAGGTTTCAGATACCCATCCTTTAATTAAAAGAGGTAACTTAACCAATAAAAGGGATTATATATGCACCCCTATCAGAATCACGATTAACCCGTTTTTCACAAACTAAATAACAATTGATTGAAGTCCAGAAAAGCTAGACAAATCTAACAATATTAGGTTGGAGTCAATGGATAGATGTTCATAAATAGTGGAATCTTGGATCTGGTGGTGTGTTTTATCTTGATTGACATTTGGACAATTTATTATATGGCTCATTCCTTTATTGGACCTTTGGGGAATGGGCACTTATCCAATCATTTGAAACATTTTCTATTTTACCTGTTACCATATTAGGCCTTTGGGGAGTGGGCATCAACCCATTAGAATAATAGTCCCGCAAACAAGGGATAGTATAGTATGAGCTTGGCTTCGTAGTTCGATTTGTTCTTATGCATATACTTTGAACTTATGACTTTTAGGATTTGAATTTATATGGTAAAATTTGCTTTGGGGTCAACCTTTTTCATCCTTTCAATTATTTTCTTTTTCAATTTCAAAATATGATGTGTCTTTAATGTTCTTTGTTTCCTTCCCCTTATACCGTATGGGACCTGTCATACCCCAAAATTTGCCCGTTAATATTACAAGGCATTTTTCAAGACACTCCGACTTATTCTGCAAGGCACTGATCTTAAAGGAACAAAGGCCCAGCTCACAACAGGCCCAATCCAAGAAAAGGCCCAAACTAGCTTGCTCGCTAGGCGAGCAATTCCTTCGCCTAGCGAACCCCTCGTCATGACACTCGCCCCAGCGAAGCGCCAGATCCAGTAAAAGCCCAAAATAGCTTGCTCGCTAGGCGAGCAATTCCTTCGCCTAGCGAAGCTTGCGAATATCAGAATTTCTGGGCTTCCTTCTGAGCCCATTAGGTCATAGCCAGAGCACTATAAATAGCCAAGCCTTTAGTCACGAAAAAAAAAAAAGAAAAAACGGAGACGGGAGAGAGAAGGACAGACGGAAACCCTAGCAAGCAAACCCTGATACTCATTGGAGGCAAACCTTGAAGGAACTCGGCGGCACCAAGTTCTACCTCTGCCGAATTCAATCCGATTTGCCGATTCGAAGTCACAACTCAGCTGCTAACAGGTTTACATTGCTGTTATTGTCTTATGTTGCATATGACTTTACGATTAGATTTATGAAATACCTTAAGCTTGGCATGTGAATTTTAGTATATACCATGTATACCTTAAATGATTAATCATATAATTGCAGTGATGAGATCCATAAGGCATAAAATTGGTTGAGATTGTACTGATATCATATTCAAAAACCAGCAGCCGCTCGCTAGCACATCGCTAAGCGAGCCAGTAGCGAGTACTCGCTAGGCCTTCGCTAGGCGAAGCAGGGGCGAATGGGACAGCGGCTGTTTCATTTTTTTTGCTGTTCTATCTTGTGTTTGTCTAATCATGAGTTATGATAATTCTGCATCATTTGGTCTGAATTCATGATTGTTGTGTTTATTTTATGGTGCAACTTTCAATTATATTTTATCTCGATGCTCTAATCCGTGTGTTGAATTGTGTAAAGGTTTACATGTTTCCAAAGAAAGGGCCGACTAGGCATTCCACCTTATGGGTGGGATACCCTTATGGAGATTCAATCTGAATTATTCAATTGATTTTAATGTACTAATTTTATGGCAAAGATCCACCCTAATGGCTTAATTGATCTTAATGTTCTGATTTTAATATGGACCTAATTACTTAATCGACTACGGCTATCTAATTAATTGTAAAACTTTGCCTTTTAATATGCGATCTTGGACCTCTCTTTTGTTACCCTACGATTACGGTATTATGGTCATGTCCCGCGAATATGGGGATACACTTAGCCAAGACCCTTCGGTTAAATCATCATAGTCCCTCGAATGTTGCCTTTGTCCCTCGATGACCCTTCGGTGTAGCCTACGGTTAAATGATGATCGTCCCTTCGAATGCTAAGTGTCATACCCCAAAAATTACCCATCATTTTTCCTAAAAAAAAAAAAAAAAAAAAAAAAAAAAAAAAAAACGAAAAAAAAAAAAAAAAAAAAAAAAAAAAAAAAAAAATAATTAATTAATTAATTAATTAATTAATTAATTAATTAATTAATTAATTAAATAATTAAAATAAATAAATAAATAAAATATAACAAATTATTTTGGACTTGGGTCTCCCTCATTCCAAGCCCATTACCCACGAAATTAGTCTATAAATACTGAAGTTTCAGTAGGGGAGTTACACTTGGAGTGAGACTTGGAGTTACACTGGGAGATTCACTGGGAAAAAAAAGAGAGGAGGAGAACAGAGAAGAACGAATAGAAGTTTTGGCATAGGAACCCTGCCTACCCGGAGAATTCAGAGTAAAGAAACCCTGAAGGCAGCCCATCTGCACCAAAGCCATCGCCGTCCAATTCCCGCTGCCTAACTTATTCCGATACTACAAGTGGTCAATCCCTTCAACCTTGAATTGGCAAACAGGTTTGCGTATCTCTATTGTTTATACTTTCAATTGGCCATATCTACATATATAATGCATCATGATTAAATGTTGATATATAATTTGCTTTCGTATGGGAATTTAAGTATGCCTGAATACCCTGAATGTTTGATCATGTTATTCCTGTGATAAAATGCCATAAAATTCAAAGTTCCTAACGTGGGGATGTTTTCAAATTCAAAATCCGTGGCCGCTCGCTAGCACCTCGCTAGGCGAGCCTGGGGCGAATATTCGCCTGGCCTTCGCTAGGCGAGGCAGAGGCGAACGAGACAGTAGCTGACTTTTCTATTCTGTTTTTTTTTTTTTTTTTATCATAGCCATGCATTATTTATCCTATCCTATTTATTGTTGTGATATTTCTCCGGTGTAATCTTCGATTGCACCCTGATTTGGTGTTCTGACATGTTTCTTTTTTTTTAGTTTCGTAAAGGTTCGCATATCCCAGGAAAAGGTTATTGGCTAGGTATTCCACTTTATTTGTGGGATACCCTTGTGGAGTTTCACCCTAAATTAATTTTTAATGTATTAATTTCTAATGTATTAATTTTTTAATATATTATTTTTAATAATTTTAATGTGGAGTTTCATCCTAATTATATAATTAATTGTAAAACTTTGCCTTTGAATAAGTGATCTTGGACCTCTCTTTGTTGCCTTACGATTACGATATTACGGTCATGTCCCGCGAACGTGGGGATACCCTTAGCAAAGACCCTTCGGTTAAATCATCATAAAATAAATTATAGTCCCTCGGATGTTGCCTTCGAATATACAACTTTGTCCCTCGATGACCCTCCGATGTTGCCTACGGTTAAAAGATGATAGTCCCTTCGAATGCTAAGATATCCTCGTAACTGTTGCCTTCAATGACCTATCGATGACCCTACGATGACCCTTAAACATCCAAAGGATAAAACTACTTATTTCTCAATAATAAGGACAGTTTTACCCTCATAAGGATAGGAAATGCTCATAAAGACCTTGGGTCGGTATAACTCTTAATTGTTGGCTCACAATCTAAAAACAATTTTCACACCTCCCACCTTTCAAAATATCTTTAGAAAATCACCACTTGGTATATATTCATACTAGAATCATTACCGAGTTATATTTTTCTAAACAATTTCCAAAACTAAACGAGATAACTACTTTGTATATATTCATACAAGAATCATTACAAAGTTAAATTCTCTTTCCAAAAACAATTTTCCAAACAATTCACAAACACTTTTTTTCAGACAAAAATAATATAAGTGATCGAGCAATTAAGAGCCCATGGATAACCATGGATACAAAGGGTGCTAACACCTTCCCTTTGTATAATGTACCTCCCGAACCCAAAATCTAAATTAAGGTCTTTCCTGTTCTTTTCCACCTTTCCTTATTGGATAAAAGAAAAGTCGGTGGCGACTCTTGCTAACCGCGACATTGCGATAAAAAACACAAAAAGTCCAGTTCACCGTATGACAGAACTGGCGACTTTGCTGGGGACCCTAAATATTTAAAAGAGAGGTTACCTTAAAAACAAGATCACTTATTCAATTTGTCTGATTTATTTTTAAGGGATTGCTTGGGTATGTTATGCTTGAGTGAAAGATCCTACACCCGGATCTAGTGTACCTTAGGTAAGTAGCAAGAGATCATCGCGACTGTCCGGCGTATACTGGAATGGTCAAAATGATGGCTACGGTTAATGTGGCACTTTGGATGTCCTGATGTTCCTCATGTTAGTTGAGGAAATATTTGGCATTCGCGTGGTGTCATAAAAGCATTAACCAGACCTTTAGAACCCTAATTGACTCATCCTGGCCATTAGAAAGTAGTGAGATAACTGGCTTCGGTTCCGACTGGAGTTGGTTGAGACTCGATACTACACTCTTTGAGATTGGACTTTAGGGAAGCTTCGGTCAACCACTTGGTGTTGCACTGAAGTGGACTTAAGGAAAGGTCAATGATTTGAGATCCTTCTAGAACCCGGTTACTATTCTAAGACAGGTTGAACCAACCAAACTTCAGTGGGGAGGGTATTTACCTATGGAACTCACGCAAGCCTTAAAACTTAGGAATGATTGTTGTGTGACTTGCTTGTGCTTGTTATTTATCTAACAACATGACATCATAACAACATAACATCATAACATCATGGCATTGTACTAACCATTTCAAGGATTTAGGGATTTAACTCTGCTAAAAAAAAACAGAAAAAACAAAAACAAAAGCAAAAACAAAAGAGAAAAGAAAAAAAAAGCTCTTTTTGTTAGTTTACGCAAAGTTAAATCCCGAAAGTCCTTGAAAACATTTCATACATTGCACTGCATCGCATAACAGGTATTCTAAAGGATCAGTGTTCTCACGATTTTCCTATCAAACAGATTCCAGCAGATTCAAACAGATTGAACAATGGCTCTCGAACAAACTGTCAAAGATCTCCAGGCCCAGAATGCTCAATTCCAGGAAATGATGTTGAGCTTATCTAAGGGGCAGGAAGAACTGAAAGCTCTTTTGATGGAGAAGAAGAAGGACCAGAAACCTGTGGGTTACATCAACCCGGAGAGAAGGCTTAAGGGACAGGTTACAGGAGTCAAGATTAGAATTCCGAAGGATTCAGAAGAAGAGACCGAGAATGATTCGGAAGATGAGAATCCTAATCTCGTCAATTCTGAGGACGACGATGAAGATTATGAACATGAACAGTACTCTCCGAAGGATGATAAGTACAAGTTGCTGGAAGAACGTATGCTAGCTATGGAGGGGCAGAAAGTGCCCGGTCTGGATTTCGAAAACTTGGGTCTGGTCTCTGATGTGGTCATTCCCCGCAAATTCAAGGTTCCCATTTTCACTAAGTATGATGGTGCCTCTTGTCCTCAGATGCATCTAAGGGCTTATGTGAGAAAGATTCAGCCGCACACTACTGATAAGAAACTGTGGATCCATTTCTTCCAAGAGAGTCTGTCTGGCACACAGTTAGAGTGGTATTATCAGCTTGAGAGCTCTAACATCCGCACATGGACTGATTTAGCAACAGCTTTCTACAAGCACTACCAGTATAATTCTGAGTTAGCGCCTACTCGGCTACAGCTACAAAATATGGCTATGGGCTCTAAAGAAAGTTTCAAAGAATATGCTCAAAAGTGGAGAGATTTGGCTGGCAGAGTCAAACCCCCTATGACTGATCGAGAGTTAGTGGACATGTTCATGGGTACACTGACTGGCCCATTCTACAGCCATCTACTGGGAAGTTCCTCGTCAGGTTTCACTGAACTTATCTTGACAGGTGAACGGGTTGAAAGCGGCATTCGAAGTGGAAAGATACAGGCAGCTACTTCTGCAAGCACCAAAAAGTCCTATCAGGGAAAGAATGAATCAAATGCTGTGTACAGTGAGAGGAAGCATAACAAGAAGAATCGTGACCATACTGTTGGGGCAGTTACAATTGCCGCACCGCCATCTCAGAACTTCCAACACAGACAAGACAGGTCGAGAAGACAGTTTACCAAGATCAATATGACTTTAACCCAAGCACTGCAGAGTATGTTAAAGGCCAATTTGATTACCCTCAGAGGCCCTCCTGCAAATCCCAACACTACTTCTCCTCGTTATAATCCCAACGCCAGGTGTGCCTATCACTTCGATAGCCCCGGGCATGATACGAATGATTGCTGGTTGTTGAAGAACAAGATTCAGGATATGATCGACGCTGGAGAAATTGAATTTGATCCTCCGGTGACCCCCAATGTCATCACAGCACCTATGCCTAATCATGACCAAAATGTTAATGTTGTGGACGACAATTCTCACGTTACTGACGTTGCTGATTTAGCATCTCCTCTCCTGATCGTTAAGAAGAATTTATTGCAAGCTGGTTTATTTCCAGGTTGTGCTGAAGATTGCGATCTCTGTGTACTCCGACCCAATGATTGTTTGAAGTTGAAGAACGGCATTCAACGGCTGATGGATGATCGTACAATTCTATTTGAAAGGGTTCCTAAGGTGGACAACTCTATTGAAAAGGTATCTGTGATTGCTAGGTCCAAAGCTCCAGTGAAGATTACCGCTACTAGAGTGCCTGTGAAGATTACCGCTGAGCCCAAAGCGGCTCCCCTGATTATTACCGCACCTGGCCCCGTGCCATATTCCTCCAGCAAAGCTATTCCGTGGAACTATGGAGGCGACGTTTACATCCATGGCATAAAGCAAGTTGGTAGTTCTGCTAATCCTAATGATATTGTGGGGACTAGTAAAGTTACTCGAAGTGGAAGGATCTACTCCCTAGAAATCTCACCTCCCGCTCCCGAAATTCGAGGAAAAAGACCAGTCAATCCTCCGCAGTCAGAGACATCGGTCGAAGTTACTTCTGAAGATGTTGCCAAACAGGAAATGGAAGAGATGCTGAAAATCATCCGTAAGAGCGATTTTGATGTAGTGGAACAATTGGGGCATACTCCGTCTAAAATCTCAATGTTGTCCTTGTTATTATCCTCTGAATCCCATGCCAATGCATTGATGAAATTCTTGAAGACCGCTCATGTGCCTCAAGAAACATCCGTCGATCAATTCGAACATTATGTTGCTAATTTGACTGTTGACAATGGCCTAGGCTTTTCCGATGCTGACCTGACGCCAGCAGGAAAAAATCACAATAAAGCTCTGCATATCTCCATCGAGTGTGAGGGGATCACCCTGGCTCACGTGTTGATCGACAACGGCTCTTCCTTGAATGTGCTCCCGAAAGCTGTACTCGATAAATTTGACTACAAAGGCATTGAACTGAAACCTAGTGATGTTGTGGTGCGTGCTTACGATGGTGCGAAGAGTGTTGTCTATGGTGAAGTGGTTCTCCCTATCAAGATAGGACCTCAAGTCTTCAGCACTACCTTTCACGTGATGGACATTCGTCCCGCCTACTCCTGCTTGTTGGGGCGCCCTTGGATCCATGGGGCAGGTGCGGTAGCTTCGTCGCTTCATCAAAAGCTGAAGTATCCAATAGCAGGCATGGTTGTCACTGTATGTGGAGAAGAAGAGTATATTGTCAGTAATGTGCAAGCCTTCAAATACGTCGAGATGGAGAGTGAATTCTTTGAGACTCCTTCTCAGTCATTTGAAGTGGTTCCTCCACCCAGTCCTGTCCTTAAGCCAACTCCCCTTGTGCCCAAGGTTGTTCGTGCTCCCCCTGTCATGATCTCTCTGAAAGATGCTCAAGCCGCGATTGAAAATGGTGATCGTGCTGGTTGGGGTCAACTGATCAATGTACCGTACAAGTCTGATAAAGCTGGCCTGGGGTTTAACTCTGGAAAGATAGTCAAAAATCAGATTAATGCTATGGAAGATGCTGATAGTGATTGCGACTTGGATAGCTGGATTTTCCCAACAATTGGTGACGGACTCAACAATTGGAAGACTGAAGACATTATCCCGATTTCCTTTAGTCAGGAGTAATTGTTATTGTTTATTCTAGAATTGCAAATTTTAATTTTCTTTTACAATCAAACTTCTTAAAGCATTGTGTCTATGCCCGAGGCACAATGGCTAATTTGTTAGGGGTTTGTCATTTTCATAAGCATATTCATATTCAATAGATCAATGGACTTTTTGCATTCAAATATTGCGCTCTTTATCTTTCCTGTCATTTTTCAAACAAGCTATGTTTCTTGCACACACTCACGTAACAATTTGCCGATCCATATCCACTCTGGATCCTGTTGGTAATGACTCTGCTACTGTTCATTATGACTTTGAAAATCCGATCTACCAAGCCGAGGATGGAAGCGAGGAAGATTGTGAAGTCCCTGGAGAACTTGCCCGACTACTGCAAGAAGAAAAGACTATACAGCCGCATGAGGAATCAATTGAAATTGTAAATCTGGGTACTGAAATAAACAAGAAAGAAGTCAGAGGTTTCTTGGGGCACTCGAATTACATTGCCCGATTCATTCCACACTTGACTGCTACCTGCAAACCCATCTTCAAATTACTGAGACAAAATCAAGAGATGGTATGGAATGATGAATGCCAAGAAGCTTATGACAAAATCAGGAAATATCGCCAAGAACCTCCAGTTCCGATGCCACCAGTTGAAGGAAGACCTTTAATTACGTATTTGACCGTGTTAGAAAATTCAATGAGGTGTGTTGGGGCAACATGACGAGTCTGGTCGAAAAGAGCATGCCATATACTGCCTTAGCAAAAGGTACCGACTGTGAAACAAGATACTCACAGCCCGAGAAAGCTTGCTGTGCTTTGGCCTGGGCTGCTCGCCGACTAAGACAGTATATGTTGAATCATACCACCTTATTGACTTCTAAGATGGATTCTATCAAATACCTATTTGAGAAACCTGCTGTCTCCTGAAAGAGTTATCACTGACAATGGTACTAATTTGAACAACAAGATGATTACTGAACTCTGCACGCAGTTCAAAATAAAACACCATAACTCTTCTCCGTACCGGCCAAAGATGAACGGCGCCGTGGGGACTGCTAACAATATCAAGAAGGTCATGCAAGAAATGACAGTAACATACAAAGACTGGCATGAGATGTTACCCTTTACTCTTTACGGTTATCGCACTTCAGTGCGCACTACGACAGGGGCAACTCCGTTCTCTTTAGTCTATGGAATGGAAGCCATCTTACTAGTGGAAGTTCAGATTCCCTCTCTAAGAATCATGAAAGAGGCGGGCTTAGATGAAGATGAATGGATTCAGACTCGACTCGATCAGATAAATCTGATTGATGAGAAGAGACTTGCGGCTGTTTGTCATGGGCAGATATATCAGAAATGCATGACCCAGGCATTTAACAAAAAGGTCAAGAGACAAGTGTATCAAATTGGCGACTTGGTAATCAAACGCATCATCCTACCACAAACTGACCCCAGAGGCAAATGGACTCCCACATACGAAGGGCCATTTGTAGTTAAGAAGGTATTCTCAGGTGGAGCCATGATACTCGCTACAATGGATGGTGAAGACTTCCCACATCCCGTGAACGCGGACATAGTTAAAAAATACTACGCATAAAAGAGACCCGCTAGATCGACGTATCTAGGCAAAAGTAAGGGCATCCCGGCGAACCAAAAGGGTTCGGGCAAAAATTAGGGATATATAAAAAAAAATGTACACCCGGCAAGTCGAAAACCTGAAAAGGCGGCTTGGGCAAAAAAGGGTATCCTGGTGGACTGAAAACCTGAAAAGGCGGTCCAGGCAAAAATTAGGGATTAAAGCGTATGACTATGTCCCGTTCTCAGTCAACTTTCATCCAAGTTCGAGGGACTGACCAAGCCAATCACTTCTATCCGACAGCAAGGGATGAGATGCTCGAAGACATAATGACAGTAGTAGGCTTAAAATCAATAGGACTTCTTCCACATAGCTTTCTCTTTGTTTTCGACAATTTCCTCTTACTAGGATTTCTGTCTCCTTGTACACAAATTGCCTGTTTATAGGCCTCCTTTCAAAATCAATACAACCCTCTTTCAAAAAAAAGATGCTTTTGTTTTTACTTTTCTGTTTTGGTTGCGTAAATGTCCATTGATTTAATTTGAATTAATATGTGCATTTGAATATGACTGATGTTTACAAAAATACATGCATAGAATAGCAATAGCAATTACTACCCGACTTCAGGATCAAGGAAAAGGTCTAATCATGCTTCCAATGAATCCGCTACCAATTCTCTTCCCCAGCAAGCCTGTTTTTTTTTTCCTCAGAAAATGGCAGTATCCCCAGGCACAGCCAGTTACTCCCCAACAGAGGTCGGCGTCACCAGACAGATTGATCATCTCATCCATCCCCAGCCAGGCTCTGTTGAATATTTCCACCATCAGACAGAAATCAAGCATCCCCAGCCGAGAAAGGGTCATCGACACAAATGTCTCAAATCAGTAGATGGGGATTTATTTTCCCCAGTAGAGTCCCCAAGCAGAACTTCTCATACGCATAACTCATTCATTACATCCTTTCACAGCATACGCATGCATACAACATTCACATTTATTTTAGCATAACACGAAACATCTCATGCATCATGACATAGCATGAAGCTAACTTTTCTTTGCAGGTTATTTATCCTCCTGATATAGTCAAAATAAAAGGTTCATTCAGACAGACACCTTTATCAATCACATTCAAGATTCAGATACATATTTCAAATACAGTTCATGGGAACATTCATTCTGACAACACTTCGATATCCTCCTAACGATGGCATCTTTAAGCCCATCCCAGACATTTATTGCAAGTACAACATATACAGGTTATCAGATACAGCCTAACGTACGGTTCATTCTGATTCAGCCCAACATATGACTTCTTCAGCAACTCCAATGCGGTCTAACGTACGACCCATTTGGACCTTCAAATCCTCGGATACTGCCTAGCGTACGGTACGTTCAGGGGTGTAGTCTAGCGTACGACTACTTTCTTCTTCGGATACAGCCTAACGTACGGCTCATTCTGCAACTCAGATACGATCTAGCGTACGATCCATTCTGAACTCCAGCAACTCCAATGCGGTCTAACGTACGACCCATTTGGACCTTCAAATCCTCAGATGCTGCCTAGCGTACGGTACATTCAGGGGTGTAGTCTAGCGTACGACTACTTTCTTTTTCAGATGCAGCCTAACGGACGGCTCATTCTACAACTCGGATACGATCTAACGTACGATCCATTCTGAACTTCAACAACCCCAACGCGGTCTAACGTACGACCCGTTTGGATCTTACAACCCTCAGATGCTACCTAACGTACGGTACATTTCTGAAGTGTAGTCTGGCGTACGACTACCGCTTTCATCATCAGATGCGGCCTAACAGACGACTCATTCTGCGACGGTCTAACGTACGACCCGTTCGGATGTCCATCCCCTCAAATGCTACCTAACATACGGTACATTTCTGAAGTGTAGTCTAACGTACGACTACCCCTTTCGTCATCAGATTCAGCCTAACGTACGGCTCATTCTGCAACTCAGATACGATCTAGCGTATGGTCCATTCTGATCCTTTATCCCCAACAGCATATGACACACTCCGACTCCCCAGCGAAGTCGGCAGCCTAATGGATGACTCATTATTCGGTCTAATGTACGACCCAGTGTGGCACCCATGTCTTCAAATTGGCCTAATGTACGGCTCGATCTGAAGCTTTCGTCATCAAACCTCCCGGATGGCATCTTTAAGCCCATCTCCATCAAGACCAACTGTCGATTCTCAAGTGCAAATTTTTGGGGCATTCTAGTGTTCAATAATCTTCCACCTCCAGACCACGAATGGCATACACGCCATCCTAACTCTCTCGGTTCAAGAATATTGAACAGGGGCAGCTGTCATACCCCAAAAATTACCCATCATTTTTCCTAAAAAAAAAAAAAAAAAAAAAAAAAAAAAAAACGAAAAAAAAAACGAAAAAAAAAAAAAAAAAAAAAAAAAAAAAAAAAAGAAAAAAATTTAATTAATTAATTAATTAAATAATTAAAATAAATAAATAAATAAAATATAACAAATTATTTTGGACTTGGGTCTCCCTCATTCCAAGCCCATTACCCACGAAATTAGTCTATAAATACTGAAGTTTCAGTAGGGGAGTTACACTTGGAGTGAGACTTGGAGTTACACTGGGAGATTCACTGGGAAAAAAAGAAGAGGAGGAGAACAGAGAAGAACGAATAAAAGTTTTGGCATAGGAACCCTGCCTACCCGGAGAATTCAGAGTAAAGAAACCCTGAAGGCAGCCCATCTGCACCAAAGCCATCGCCGTCCAATTCCCGCTGCCTAACTTATTCCGATACTACAAGTGGTCAATCCCTTCAACCTTGAATTGGCAAACAGGTTTGCGTATCTCTATTGTTTATACTTTCAATTGGCCATATCTACATATATAATGCATCATGATTAAATGTTGATATATAATTTGCTTTCGTATGGGAATTTAAGTATGCCTGAATACCCTGAATGTTTGATCATGTTATTCCTGTGATAAAATGCCATAAAATTCAAAGTTCCTAACGTGGGGCTGTTTTCAAATTCAAAATCCGTGGCCGCTCGCTAGCACCTCGCTAGGCGAGCCTGGGGCGAATATTCGCCTGGCCTTCGCTAGGCGAGGCAGAGGCGAACGAGACAGTAGCTGACTTTTCTATTCTGTTTTTTTTTTTTTGTTTTATCATAGCCATGCATTATTTATCCTATCCTATTTATTGTTGTGATATTTCTCCGGTGTAATCTTCGATTGCACCCTGATTTGGTGTTCTGACATGTTTCTTTTTTTTGAGTTTCGTAAAGGTTCACATATCCCAGGAAAAGGTTATTGGCTAGGTATTCCACTTTATTTGTGGGATACCCTTGTGGAGTTTCACCCTAAATTAATTTTTAATGTATTAATTTCTAATGTATTAATTTTTTAATATATTATTTTTAATAATTTTAATGTGGAGTTTCATCCTAATTATATAATTAATTGTAAAACTTTGCCTTTGAATAAGTGATCTTGGACCTCTCTTTGTTGCCTTACGATTACGATATTACGGTCATGTCCCGCGAACGTGGGGATACCCTTAGCAAAGACCCTTCGGTTAAATCATCATAAAATAAATTATAGTCCCTCGGATGTTGCCTTCGAATATACAACTTTGTCCCTCGATGACCCTCCGATGTTGCCTACGGTTAAAAGATGATAGTCCCTTCGAATGCTAAGATATCCTCGTAACTGTTGCCTTTAATGACCTATCGATGACCCTACGATGACCCTTAAACATCCAAAGGATAAAACTACTTATTTCTCAATAATAAGGACAGTTTTACCCTCATAAGGATAGGAAATGCTCATAAAGACCTTGGGTCGGTATAACTCTTAATTGTTGGCTCACAATCTAAAAACAATTTTCACACCTCCCACCTTTCAAAATATCTTTAGAAAATCACCACTTGGTATATATTCATACTAGAATCATTATCGAGTTATATTTTTCTAAACAATTTCCAAAACTAAACGAGATAACTACTTTGTATATATTCATACAAGAATCATTACAAAGTTAAATTCTCTTTCCAAAAACAATTTTCCAAACAATTCACAAACACTTTTTTTCAGACAAAAATAATATAAGTGATCGAGCAATTAAGAGCCCATGGATAACCATGGATACAAAGGGTGCTAACACCTTCCCTTTGTATAATGTACCTCCCGAACCCAAAATCTAAATTAAGGTCTTTCCTGTTCTTTTCCACCTTTCCTTATTGGATAAAAGAAAAGCCGGTGGCGACTCTTGCTAACCGCGACATTGCGATAAAAAACACAAAAAGTCCAGTTCACCGTATGACACTAAGGTATCCTCACAACTGTTGCCTTCAATGACCAATCGATGACCAATCGATGACCCTTCGATGACCCTTCTACATCCAAAGGATAAAACTGCTTACTTCTCAATAGTAAGGACAGTTTTACCCTCATAAGGATAGGAAATGCCCGGAAAGACCTCGGATAGGTATAACTCTTAATTGCTTATTCACAATTTAAAACTACTTTTCACACCTTACACCTTTCAAAACCTCCATTAGAAAGTCACCACTTGGCATACATTCGCACTAGAATCATTGCCGAGTTATATTTTTCTAAACTATTTTCAAAACTAAACGAGATAACCACTTTGTATACATTCATTCAAGAATCATTACAAAGTTAAACTCTCCTTTTCAAAACATTTCCTACACATTTCTCAACCACTTTTTCAAACTAGAAAAACATAAATGATTGAGCAATTAAGAGCCCATGGATAACCATGGATACAAAGGGTGCTAATACCTTCCCTTTGTATAATGTACCTCCCGAACCTAAGAATCTAAATTAAGGTCTTTCCTGTTCTTTTCCACCTTTCCTTATTGGATAAAAAAAAAGTCGGTGGCGACTCTTGCTAACCGCGACATTGCGATTAAGAATACATAAAGTCAGTTCGCCGTATGACAGGACCTACCAATCGTAGTGTGCAACTATCTGGATATTGAAGAGTCAACTAGGGAATTTTTCTTCTTATTTTCTATGACATTGGGTTGTGCCTCACTCCCTTATGTATTTTATTGAAACTCTCAAGAAATTTAAATTTGATCCAAGATTGTGTGATCCAAAGTCAGTCAAGGAATACCTTCTAGTGATAGCGTAACTTTTTGTGAGGCATTATTTCCTCATTGTCGGAGACAATCCCATTTTGATAAACCTAAGGTAAAGTTGCTTCCCAGGGAGGTGGATGTGAATGGACTTCAGAACTAGTGTGAACTACGTATTCAAAATTATGTGTGTGATTTTAACAATTGTATTTATATTGAAAGGAAAACAAAATAAGTCAAAGTAAAGAACAGATACATAAATATATGTATCTGACGATGGCTATAAGTAAGGATTATATAATCAAGATCCATAGTTTGTTTACATCTTTGTAAATAGTTTGCTTATGATGTTTTTGTTTGCTATCCATTTTGTCCTCTATGTAGATAACATGGCCAAAGATACAATGTAATAAGATTACAATAAAAACATGGCTTTGCTTGAGGCTAAAGTCAATGATATGTAAGTTAATGTTACTCAAACCAACCATTTAGCTAAATCTGACAGTACATCAATAAGCTTGGACATAATGGCCTCCCAATCTACTTAACCGTTGTATGAGACAGTGACCTCCGCAATAAATGTTCATACTAGTGTTGGATTTTATATGTCACCATATCTCCCTATCAATAAGTCTTTTTGACGGGTTACTCGTAGAAAGAGAAAAGACACATCTTTGAGGTCCCAGAGATCATAATAACCAAAAATACGACACAAATCATTGACAGGAGATTGTGAACTTGTAGGAAGACTTGGATTTAGCCCAAGATTTCATTTTTGTGGAACACCCTTGGACCATTAGCCAAGTAGAGTCCACAAATAGAGTTTTACCAAGAGTCCTTAGATGAATATTAGACACTTCAAAGAGAAACTGGGCAAAAAATCACTCCTATATTTTATGGGCATACAAAATGACTTCTCACTTATCCAAAAAGGAAACACCATTTCACTCACATATGGATACGAGGTCATGGTTCAAATTATCCATAATGACTTTTACAATTTGTAAGTATTGTTGCATGATTGTAAGTATTGTTAATCAGATGCTTTACATTGACTTGGGATGTAACTAATTGTGAATAATATTTGATCACCACCTCGTCTCCTACCTTCTTTAGAGCCATATGTAGTTTTCCTAAGAGGGTTTGTCTGATTATTAGACGTTGGGAATTTGAATATCACTGCGACCTCCAAGGTGACTCCATTATCGCTTACTATATGGAGTTTGACTCAACCACCATTGATGTTAGAGGAGCCGTCTATGAACACAATCCACTATGAGATGTTTCTAACTCTTTGGACTTAGTTTCACAGTGAAACTTGCCACTTATTTCAGTTGATTCATATAATCAATCTCATTATTTTAAATTCAAATAATATTGATCATCTTTCATAATTTTCACTTAATATTGATGATATCCCTGTATTTAATTTAGGGTTTTAAAATGTGTTTTTTTTTCAAATTTGTATTTTTTCATATATCAATAATTTCTATTGAGAGAGTCCATACACAACTTTATTCTGATATCAATTGGATCCCCAGAAATAGACAATGAGATTAATCTCTCGAATCAGTCGATCTTTAAATAGAATATTTAGTTTTTAAAAAATACATTAAAATAAAAATAATAATTATATTAAAAAATAAGAAGCTCACATATAATTTTTAATAGGTGTGTATGTCTCTAATAAAATAAACAATTTTTTATTATATCATAGAATTGTTAAAAATATAAAATAAGAATAGTTACTATAAATTGTTTTGCAACAATAAAAATCAATCTGTTTCAAAACTAAAAACCGCCAATACAAGGAAATAAAATTGGTAAATGGTATCCTTATTTCAGATTTAAGAAATGGTAATATTCTTTTGGACGCGCAATGAAAAACAATTAGATGCTACAAGGAAAGTGAGAGAAAAGCGTTTTACATCTTTGAATCAAAGCGAAATCGTGACCGCGTATTTCTGTGTATCCTCTAAGGAATGAAAAGGAACGGCTAACGGATCTCCACGTCATCGATCCGCAAATAACACGAGTAGCCAATGGTAACGCGAGAACACTCTATATATATCAAACATCACCGCTTCACACAATTTTCATTCACAGTTTTTCGATCTGCTTCATTACATCTTCTTTCAATTTCCAGTTTTCAAATTCCCAAACAGAAATGGCACCAAAAGGAGAGAAGAAGCCCGCCGAGAAGAAACCCGTGGAGGAGAAGAAGTCCACCGTAGCAGAGAAGACTCCTGCCGAGAAGAAGCCAAAGGCCGGGAAGAAGCTGCCTAAGGACGGTGGTGCCGCCGCCGGAGACAAGAAGAAGAAGAGAAACAAGAAGAGCGTAGAGACATACAAGATCTACATCTTCAAAGTTCTGAAACAAGTTCACCCTGACATTGGTATCTCAAGCAAGGCCATGGGAATCATGAACAGTTTCATCAACGACATTTTCGAGAAGCTTGCTGCTGAGTCTTCAAGACTTGCAAGGTACAACAAGAAGCCAACAATCACTTCAAGGGAAATTCAGACTGCTGTCAGGCTAGTTCTGCCCGGAGAATTGGCCAAACATGCCGTTTCTGAGGGTACCAAGGCTGTAACCAAGTTCACAAGCTCTTAAAATCAAGATTTAGGTTTTGTTTATGTCCCAATGTAGGCACTGTTAGAGTTATTTGTATTCAGCTTTTACCTTTCTAATGTTGTAATGTACTAATGGGATCATGCTGATCCCGGTTGTGTATTAAAATCATGAATTTAATGATATTGGGCTTCAAAATTGCCTCTATTGTTCAATTACTGTTTTTAATATAAGTTTACGGTCTCTTCAATTTATGCCCAAACTTTGCATGCTGCATAGTTTTTTTTTTTTTAATTTTTATGCCTGCTTCAATTTGTGAACCAACTTTCGTTCCGAAATTTTTATTTACCAATCGTAAATTTTGCCATATCTCTGTTGAAAGTCTACATATGCCTTGTTTTAGTTGGCTTGACTTGATATTTTTTAGTTAGCCTTAATATTATACGTATGTTGCTCTCTTGCACTGTAGAAACTTATTATACCTTGTTGTTTTGTTGATCTCTTAATATATTTCGGTTATTAAGAAACTTATGAGTGAAGTAAGAAGCCTTTGCTAAAGTGTCTGCTTCCCGATATGACTATGTATTCATGAGCTTGTGACTGGTATTATGAACTCTTTAAACTTGGAAGTGAGACTTTTTAGTAGTGGAGTAGGAGTGTAATGAGAACATGATTTCCAAATATTATATTATATATCTACTAATCCCACCGTTTCTTTTTTAAGTTTCATTTTCTTTTTAAGTTCAAATTAATATTAAATATATTTTTGTCAAAATTATCCATAAATAATTATTAAAAAAATAAAATAAATATTGTTTTTATCTTTAACATTTAAAAAGGAACGGAGAGAATATATAATAAAAAGAAATAACATATCGTCATTTTTCATATTTTATCTTTAACTTTTCAAATCATTTACACTAAAAAAAATTAATTGATACTATTTCACAAATTGAACAATTTAATCACAAGTTTTTATTATTATTATTTTATTTTATAGTAAAATTCAACTTCATTAAAAGGCAGACCAATAAGAATTACAACTAGCATGACATATGATAATTGAAATGAACCATACCTCATACATAGCCTAAAAACAATATTAAGAAAAAATACTACATAATTATAAGAGACATTATATATATATATAATAGATCGTTCACAAGTTAATGCACAACCAAATCAAAAACAATAATATTTCATCCAATTATTTACTCTCTTGCAAACACCATCAATGATAATGTGGCATTGAGAATCCACATTCATTTTTCAAATCCAATTACAAATGATTTGTTTGATTTGTGTATGCATATTTCGACTATCTTTGGTCTCTATATTGTCCAACCTTTTCGAGTGTTCACAAAATAAAAGATGCTTAGAGATATTGTAGGAATGAATGTTAAACTCATAAGCTTCCTCGGTCACTATGAAATATCAATATACACACTTAAATATGCTAAAGAACACAAAACACTTTTGAGTCATTTTGTCAAACACCAAGAGTTCAAACTTAATCACGAAAAGACAAACACATCATAGAAAACACATAAATAAAATTCAATAGCTCCATTAGAAGAAGTAATCCCATACTGTAGACCAACAATTATAGTTTCGGTGGTGACTGAAAGATTGTCTACGAAGGTCTAGGAGCAACTTCGGGGGAGAGAAAAACATCCATCATTATTAAGTTTGAGATTTGCAGAAGTCCCTTAACATACTTGTCATTTTTTGGTGGCAGATGCAACACCCCATTTTTTGTATTTAATTAATTGTGCCATTTTAATTAAATTTGTGATGTGTTGGTGAACTATTATTTTTTATGTGTTTGAGGATATATGATCTAAGATGAGAGAACACAACCTTTAGAAATAAAATGTGATTTTTATTTAATTTTAATTGATTTAATTATTTAATTTGAGAAAATAGACTGTGGGGTAGAAATTAGAAGTTTAGTAATGTTTTGAAGGTGTGAGTGTAATTAACGATAAGTAAGGGTATCATGAGTAAAATTAGAAATAAATAATTAGATTTATTTATTTTATTTAAATAGAGAAATTGAGAGGAAAATATATTTTGGGAATTAGTACATGAAATTTGACGAGAGAAAACAAGGGTTTTAGAGAGTGAAGGCATATGAAGGCTAGAGCTAGAGACACCATAACCAAAAATTTAAGAGATTATGCAATTCTAAGATAACGGGGGAGAAATTGTTCATGTGTGAATGCTTATGCAAAGAGGATAGAAAGGTTTCCTTACCCTTCTCCTTTGAGATTTTTTCTTTTCACCATTGTTGGATGTTTTAGAGCTTGAGATGAGTTTTCATTAAAACTCTTTCAAGAATTATGCGTCATTGTGTTAATTACGTATTCTGAATTAAATGCCAATTCGTGTAAATTAATCTGATTAATTTTGAAAATTGTTGTTCTTATTGGTTGTGTAGAAAAGTGTTGACGATGATGATGAGTTTTAATCAAATCGATGTAATATATGTTAATTTGTGTCTATTTTATTATATTTAATACTGCATTAAGATGTATGCTTGAATTTTGTGTGTTTGGAATCGATATCAGAGCTTTGATAGGGCTCTAATGATGGAAATCACACTTTTTGATGTTGATGTTTTTGGGCTCTCGTGCTCAACGCGGTCGAAGCCATGCTTAACAAAATTTCACTCAGCGTGAGGAGGGCTCGCCCAACAAGATGCCATGTTTCTGGTTTTCTGGTCTGAGCGATCTCGCTTCAGCGAGGATGAACTTCGCTTAGCGAGAGCTCGTTTAGCGAACATGACATAATGACTTGTCATACCCCAAAATTTGCCTGTTAATTTTTATGATAAATTGATTCATGCATGACATTCATTTCACATTTGCATTCATTCATTAGCATACATTCTCATATAAATTATAAATTTTAATTTATTTATTATGTGATACAGATATAAAAAATAATAATAATTTTGGTTATCTGTATGATATAAATAAATTATATATATATAAATAAAATAGTTTTAATTTAATGATAAATAAAAATAGATTTGAACTTTAATTGTATAATTAAAATTTTAAATTAATTTTATTTGTTAAAGCTCAATAAATTATAATAACTATTTTTTATAATTTAGTGACTCATGTTCCATTTATTCATTATTTATAAATAGTATTTATTTAGTAATTCACGTTCTTACTTAATAAAATTTATTTATAAGAGTAACATTTTTTTAAAAGCCCATAATTATAAAATAATTTTGGTTGATATAAGTAAGAATAATTTTGATTTTTTTTAAATGATGAAAGTAAAAATAGAAATAGGTTTAAATTTTAATTCAATTATGTAACTAAAATTTAAATTAATTTTTATTTGTTAAAAGTCATTTAAATTATTCATTATTTATAATAATATTTGTATTTAATAAATATTTAGCAAGGTTAAACCCTAACTCTCCTAAAGTATAGGAAGGGATCCAAATATTTAGCAAGGTTAAACCCTAACTCTCCTAAAGTATAGGAAGGGATCCAAATATTTAGCAAGGTTAAACCCTAAAGTATAGGAAGAGATCCAAATATTTAGCAAGATTAAACCCTAATCCACACCATTATAAATACCTCATATGGCTGCAGCAAGAGAGGAAAAAAAAAGAGAGGAGATACAGCAGAAGAAGATACACAAGGCAAGGCAGAAGCAAGAAGATTCACGGGCAGGGAAAAAAGAAGCAACCATAAAGCACTCATAGCCTGAATAAGAACAACACACATAACAGTGAGCAAGACAGAAGAATCAAATCCCCAATAAGTGTTCATTAGGGAATTTGCATCCAGGATTACCTTGCAATACTCCTTAATTCATGCATGAATAATATTGGTTTAATATATATATATTGAGATGTATTCATGGTTTGGTGGATGTTGATATTGCTTTATTCAAGTATGCATCTGTTCTTGATATGTCATAGCATGTTGGAGAAATTCTGTTTGCATGATTAAAGAATTGTATCTGCCATTTAATTATTATTATATGAGTGTTGTTTCTAGCATGATTATGTTTATTTCACATGCTGTTATTACATAATAATAATGATGATGATATAATGGTGATAATATAAATTCTTGGTTGTCTTTAACATGTATGTGTAAGGTTTGTTTTATCATTATCACTTGCAGTAAAGAGAACTAATACATGAGTAAAATAATATAAGTTTCTTGATTTGTGCATGACTATTTTTATTATTGCATGATGCTTACATATGATTTTATTTTATATGTTTGGTTTGATATAAGATGAAGTTACAAGTTTGTTATACTCACATGAAAGAAACAGCATGAGAAAAATATATATTTTAATGAAGGCGAATAAATAACAAATGGACCAACATGGCTTGTTGGTAGCTCCCCTCATTGCAACGTAGAGGTCATGGGTTTGGTCCCCCAGGACCTATTTTTTTAGCTTTTCAGTGTTTTTACTATGTTTACTCCCTTTCCACTATAATTAATTCACCACTATTTTTCTATTATTAAAATAAAACCCATTAATTAATTTTCTTATTAATATATTATATTAGTTATTTAAACTAGGATATAATTTAATCTAGTTTATTAATTAAATTTTCATATATCACTTAATTAATTAAAATGGGCTATTTTGAATAATAAAAATCTAATTATATTTTTTTTTATTTCTTTCTTTTTTTAGTTTAATTAAGTTTTATTATTTTGTATGCCCTTTTAATTTTGTACTCGTTAATTAAGATTTAGCTATTTTATATCTCCTTTTAAATTTCGCACTTTAATTTTTCCATACTGTGAATATAACTGTCTACATGTATGCTAATAGGATTGCATGGAAAGATAAATAATCGAACTTAGATAAATTAATTCAAGATAATATATCCGAATCCAATCATTTCCACACTTGCACCTCTAGGGTAACCCTCTCTTTGTTGCCTTACGATATTACGATCATGTCCCGCGAATGTGGGGATACCCTTAGCAAAGACCCTTTCGATTAAATCATCATCATCCCTAAACAGATAAGTCATAGTCCCTTCGATCAAAAGGTCAATGTCCCTACAAGATAAATCGTAGTCCCTCGAACGTTGCCTTCGAATATATGACCTTGTCCCTCGAACGTTGCCTTCGAATATATGACTTTGTCTCTCGATGACCCTTCGTTGTAGCCTACGATTAAATGATGATCGTCCCTTCGAATGCTAAGGTATCCTTACAAATGTTGCCTTCAATGACCAATCGACGACCCCACGATGTCCCTTTACATCCAAAGGATAAGACTACTTACTTCTCAATAGTAAGGACAATTTTACCTTCCTAGGGATAGGAAATACCTATAAAGACCTTGGTTAGGTATAACTCTTAAATGCTTGCTCACAACTTAAAATACTTTTCACACCTCACACTTTTCAAAACATCTTTTAGAAAATCACCACTTGGTATACATTCGCACCAGAATCATCGCCGAGTTATATTTTTCTAAACATCTTTCAAAATCAAACGAGATAAACACTTTATATACATTCGTACAAGAATCATTACAAAGTTAAACTCTCCTTTCAAAATATTTTCTAAACACACCACATTTCTCAAACACTTTCTTAAACAAGGAAAACATAAGTGAGTTAAGCAATTAAGAGCCCATGGATAACCATGGATACAAAGGGTGCTAACACCTTCCCTTTGTATAATGTACCTCCCGAACTCAAAATCTAATCAAGGTCTTTCTTGTTCTTTTCCGCCTTTCCTTATTGGATAAAAGAAAAGTCGGTGGCGACTCTTGCTATCAGCAACATTGCTTTTTAAAGCAAAAACACAAAGTCAGTTCACCGTATCACATGACTGTTATGGTTTTTTGTGAGTCGCGCTTAGCAAGCGATTCGTTAGTAAACGAGAAATGTTTCGCTTAGCGAAATATGCAGAGTGAGGAATGTTCTGGTTTCTGAGACGCGCGCCTAGCGTGATAGGAGATCGCCTAGCAAGAGCTTGCTCAGCGAGTTATAGGTCGCTCAACGAGACTGAAAATGCATATCTGAGTTGCTTTCGAGTTAATTTTATGACAATGTGTTGTTTTGAAGATTAATTGGTACTTTCATGTGCTGTTTGAGATTATTTATTTCTGTTTGATGTGAATCAACATTTTATTAAAATGTTAATTATTATACATGAAATTGATGAGTTTATGTTGAGTTGTGATCAATTGATTGACAATGAGCATTGTTGAGTTTTATGGTGAGTGACCATGAAAGAGTAATGGTTCAGATGTGGTGAGTCTAAGAGGGGATTGTGACAAGATTTGATAGAGTTGAGTTGCATTACATGCATTCATGAGTTTTAGAGTTGTCGATTCGGGAGAGGAAGACTTTGGGGAAGACCGATTCAGAGAGGGACTGTGGCGGGATGATAAACAGTAACAAAACTCTGATCATCCAAAACTTGCTACCACATGCATATATAGTCGATGGGTTGAGCATTGCATATACACTTGTATTGAGTATGATTTATTTGCTTATATGAGTTGATGTGAGTGAGTAACTTGATTGTATGAGTTGATTTGATTGTTTTGTATGAGTTTATGTTATCAATGATGTCCTGGTAGTTGATATGAATTGTGAGACTGATAACATGTTGCTTATCTATCCTTGTTGTTTATGCACACTGTCATACCCCAAAATTTGCCCGTTAATCTTGCAAGACATTTTTTCAAGGCACTCCAACTCATTTTTTAAGGCATTGATCTTAAAGGAACAATGACCTAGCCCACAGGTGGCAAAATCCAGAAAATGGCTTAAACTGGCTTGCTCGCTAGGCGAGCAAAATCATTCGCCTAGCGAACCCTTCGCTGCACCACTCGCCTAGCGAAGTTCGCGAATACCAGAAATTTTGGGCTTCATTCTGAGCCCATCAGGTCACAAAAATTATTATAAATAGCAGAGCTTCATTCACAAACGGGACAGAGAGGAATGGACGGACAGAAACCCAGCAAGGAAACCCTAACAGAAGCAACCGAGCAAACCCTGGAGGCTAACCAAGAGAATTCAGAGCAACCCTGAAGGAAACCCTGAAGGAAACTCATCTGCACAAAGGTTACCTCCGCCCAACTCAATCCGACACCAACTCTAAGAGTGATCTGCCAATTCAACGTTGCCATTCAATTGCAAACAGGTTTGCACTACCACTACCGCTTTATGTTTCCAATTTACATGTGACATTATGATTGAATTTATAAACGTATCTTAGGTTTTGCATGTGGGTTTACGTATATATGAATGTGCAAAATAACATCTTGAATGTTTAACCATGTAATTGCTGTAATGGATGCCATAGGGTTTGGAGTTTCTGCAATCGTGCTGTCATCAAACCCAGAACCCGCAGCCGTTCGCTAGCCCATCGCTAAGCGAACATGTAGCGAGTGCTCGCTAAGCCTTCGCTAGGCGAGGCAGTAGCGAACATGACAGTCGCTGTTTTTCGTTCTGTTTTGATCTTTGCTCATCTGACCTGTTTTATTATAACCATGCATTGTTTACCTGATACTATTACTGCTTCGTTTGGTGCAACTCTTGATTGCACCCCATTTGGTATTCTGACCTGTTTGTTGAATTTTGTGAGGGCTCACATACTCCCGAAGAAGGTAGCTTGCTAGGTATTCCAATTTATTTGTGGGATACCCTTGTGGAGATTCATCCTAATTACCTAATTGATTATAAAATATTGCCTTTGAATATGTGATCTTGGCCCTCTCTTTGTTGCCTTACGGTATTACGGTCATGTCCCGCGAATGTGGGGATACACTTAGCAAAGACCCTTCGGTTAAATCATCATGTCCCTATAAGATAAATCATAGTCCCTTGGCTATTGCATGCGAATATACGATTTTGTCCCTCGATGACCCTTCGTTGTAGCCTACGGTTAAATGATGATCGTCCCTTCGAATGCTAAGGTATCCCTACAAATGTTGCCTTCAATGACCAATCGATGACCCTACGATGTCCCTTAAATCCAAAAGGACAAGACTACTTGCTTCTCAATAGTAAGGACAATTTTACCTTCATAAGGATAGGAAATACCCATAAAAGACCTTGGGCAGGTACAACTCTTAAATGCTTGCTCACAGCTTAAAACGCTTTTTCACACCTCACACGTTTCAAAACATCTATTAGAAAATCACCACTTGGTATACATTCGTACTAGAATCATTGCCAAGTTATATTTTTCTAAACAGCTTTCAAAATTAAACGAGATAAATACTTTGTATACATTCGTACAAGAATCATTACAAAGTTAAACTCTCTTTTCAAAACATTTTCTAAACAGCTCTCACACACTTTTTCGGACAAGAACAACATAAGTGATCAAGCAATTAAGAGCCCATGGATAACCATGGATACAAAGGGTGCTAATACCTTCCCTTTGTATAATGTACCTCCCGAACCCAAAATCTAATCAAGGTCTTTCCTGTTCTTTTCCGCCTTTCCTTATTGGATAAAAGAAAAGTCGGTGGCGACTCTTGCTATCCGCGACATTTGCTTTCCAAAGCAAAAAACACACAAAGTCAGTTCACCGTATGACACACACTATCTAATTATTCTCACCCTCTGTTATATTTGGCCTGGTAGAGGAACCTTAGTAGTTGTTGGCTTGGAGGATGACATATTTGACCTCTTCGTTTATCTTTTCTATTTTGAGTTATTAGTCGCGTTGCTCTGATAGTATAACACTTGGGGGAAAACCTTTCTATTTTGTTTCGAGTTTGAGAGTATTTTATTTTGAGCACATTTTGTTTTGTTTGAGAAATTTTGAGATGATTTTTAATTATGAGATATTTAAATTATTTTTTTGAGATTAATAGTGTTATTTTATTTTACTAATTTTGTTGCGATGAATTTAATAAAGATGAGTATGTGATGATGGAATGTGTGTGACACCCTATTTTCAGTATATGAAATTACCTATAATTATATATATATTTGTAAGTGGGGTTTTTAGGGTGTTACATAGTTAGTATTAGAGCCTGGTTAGTCTATCCAACCAGGTTTTGTGACGTTATTTCTTCTCTAGTATGTGATGAGTGTATGAACATTGTTGATGCAATGTTTCTTCTAATGGCTGCTTACTGGTGTGTGGAGAAATGACTGTAATAAATGATCATGCAATCGTTGATGCTTTGGAGGCTACGGCTCATGTGATGGGTCAGGCAAATCAGGCGGTGCATAATTATAATAGGATGGCAGACAAGTTAATAGGGATAGTAAAGTTCAAGAGGAATAATCCACCGACTTTTAAAGGAAGGTACGACCCAAAAGGTGATCAATATTGATTGCAAGAGATTGAGATGATCTTCAGAGTGATGGCTTGTTCAAACGCTTAAAAGGTCCTTTTTGATACTCATATGTTGGTTCAGTAAGCCGAGTATTGGTGGGACAATGCTTGCTAGAGGGTTGGAGTTGTAGGTACTGATATCACTTGGGGGAATTTCAAGACCGAGTTCCTTGAGAAGTACTTTTCTGCTGATGTTCGTAGCAAGAAGAAGATTGAGTTCTTTGAGTTGAAACAGGTAAACATGATTATTGTTGACTATGTTGTGAAGTTTGAGGAATTATTTAGGTTTTTCCCGTATTACATTGGGGTAGAAGATGAGGGTTCCAAGTGTATCAAGTTTGATAGTGGCTTGTGTCTTGAGATGAAGCAGTTCATCAAGTACCAGGAGATCCGTCAATTTTCTGTGTTGGTTAATAAGTGTAAGACCTTCAGTGAAGATAGTTGTGCTATATCTGCTCACTATAAGAGTATTAGCAAGAAGAAAATGGAAGTTAAACCCTTTGAAAACCTTATGGGGCTCTAGATGACAAAGGGAAGTGGAAGACTTCAGGAGGGAAAAAGACAAGTGGGGGAGGAAGTTATGTTCCTCTAAAATGTTTCAAGTGTGGGAAATTAGGTCATCGTGCAGCTAAGTGCAGAAGTGCAGAAGTGCAGACACGATATCTTTCAAATGCGACAAGCCAAGACACAACATCGCTGAATGCAAGAGTGAAGTTGTGACTTGTTTCAACAATGGCAAACCAGGTCAGATTAGTACCTAGTGCCAGAAGCAAAATAAAGTTCAATCTGGTGGAAAAGTTTTTGCTTTGAGTGGAACAAAGATTACTAGATCTGATAAGTTTATTCGAGGTATGTGCTCTATTAATGGTGTTTCTCTGATTGCTATGATTGACACGGGTGCGACACATTCATTTATATCTCTTGATTGTGTTAAGAAGTAAAGTATGGAAATATCTTTTATGGTTTGTGTAAGACCCTAATTTTGACCCTAAGATCCCTCATGGCATCATGTTATTGCACAAGTGCATTGCCAAATTTCTGATAAATAAGGCCCGAGAATTCCTCAAGGTTATGGATGTCCATGCTTTCGAAGATGTCCTAGCATTACTAATCTATGGTTTGGTGTTATTTTCTAATCCAGACCAATTCATAGACATGAATGCTATTAAGATATTTCTCACCCATAATCCTGTGCCTACCTTGCTTGGAGACATTTTGCATTCCCTTCACACTCGTACTATGAAGAGGCAAGGGACTCTCATGTGCTGCGTACCTTTATTATCCAGGTGGTTTATTTCGCACCTTCCTCAATCAGTCTTGAAGAATGAGAAAAATTTGAAATGGTCTCAAAGGATAATGTCGCTCTCCCATTCAGACATCCGTTGGTGTCCTCATCTCGAAGAAAATGTTATCCTCATTGACCGCTGCGGAGAATTCTCTAACGTACCACTCCTGGGGATAAGAGGAGGTATTACTTATAACCCAGCTTTAGCCCTACGCCAGTTTGGTTATGCTCGAAGAGATGGTCCACATGAAATAATTATTCAAGGCACTGTGTTTGACTATGACAACGACTCTCAAGGTCTCCGTCAAAGGTTTGTACGAGCTTAGGGCATGGTGAAAAGAAGCAATTTAGGACAGAAAAACTCTATTCCTATGGAACCTTATCTCAGATGGGTACGCGCCAGAGCTCGTGAGCTTACCATGCCATATCTTGCAGTCGGACCATTGATTGTTGAACCAGGAGTTGAAGGAGGTACTCCTCAGGTCATTCCCTATCCAGATATGCCTACCAATGTTGAAGAATTGAAGAAATCCTGGATCCAGTTGAGAGGGGAAAGGGATACTTTTGAAACTCAGTGCTGTGCTGAAAGGAAGAAAGTGTTAGAGCTCACCAGCCAGCTTAATGAGGAACGAAGACTCAATGCATATCTTCGCCCAAAAAGAAGTCGTCTCTGGGAGACTTGAGCTTTCATTGTATTTTTATTATTCTTTTTATAATGAACATTGATTAAAGAAATTATTAATAAAAGTTCCTCTCTTTTTGGTGGTTTACGCGAAGTTAAATTCCAAAAGTCCTTGAAAACATTTCATACATTGCATAGCATAACATAACATTGCATAACAGGTATTCTAAAAGCTCAATGTTCTTACGGTCTTCCTTCTAAACAGAAAGATGGCTCTTGAACAAACTGTCAAAGATCTCCAGGCTCAGAATATTCAATTCCAGGAGATGATCTTGAACTTATCCAAGGGGTAGGAGGAGCTGAAGGCTCTCTTGCTCGAGCAGAAGAAAGACAAGAAAGCTGTGAGTTACATCAACCCGGGAAGAAGGCTTAAAGGATATGCTGCAGGAGTCAAGATTGGAATTCCGAAGGACAAAGAAGATGAGACAGAAAATGATTCGGAAGATGAGAATGCTGACCCCTTCAACCTTGAGGACGACGATGAAGATTATGAAAATGAACAGTACTCTCCAAAAGATGATAAGTATAAGTTGCTGGAAGAACGCATGTTAGCTATGGAGGGTCAGAAGGCGCCCGGTCTGGATTTCGAAAGCTTGGGACTGGTCTCTGATGTGGTCATTCCCCGCAAATTCAAGGTCCCCGCTTTCACTAAGTATGATGGTGCGTCTTGTCCTCAGATGCATCTGAGAGCTTATATGAGAAAGATTCAGCCGTATACCACTGATAGGAAGCTATGGATCCATTTCTTCCAAGAGAGTCTGTCTGGCACACAGTTAGAGTGGTACTACCAGCTCGAGAGCTCTAACATCCGCACCTGGACTGATTTAGCGATAGCTTTCTACAAGCACTACCAGTATAATTCTGAATTGGCGCCTACTCGGCTACAATTGCAGAGTATGACTATGGGATCTAAAGAAAGCTTCAAAGAATATGCTAAAAAATGGAGAGATTTGGCTGGCAGAGTCACACCCCCTATGACTGATCGAGAATTAGTGGACATGTTCATGGGTACACTGACTGGCCCATTCTACAGCCATCTATTGGGAAGTTCATCATCGGGTTTCACTAAACTTATATTAACAGGTGAACGTGTTGAAAGTGGCATTCGAAGTGGAAAGATATAGGTGGCTACCTCTGCAAGCACCAAAAAGTCCTATCAGGGGAGGAACGAATCAAATGCTGTGTATGGTCAAAGGGGTCATAACAAGAAAAATCGTGACCATGCTGTTGGAGCAGTGACGATTGCAGCACCGCCATCTCAAAACTTCCAGCACAGATAAGACAGGCCAAGAAGGCAGTTTACCAAGATCAATATGACTTTAGCACAGGCACTGCAAGGTATGCTAAAGGCAAATTTAATCACCCTCAGAGATCCTCCTGCAAATCCCAACACTACTTCTCCTCGTTATAATCCCAATGCCAGGTGTGCGTATCACTCCGATAGCCCCGGGCATGATACAAACGATTGTTGGTTGTTGAAGAATAAGATTCAGGATATGATCGACGCTGGGGAAATTGAATTTGATCCTCCGGAGACTCCCAATGTCATCACTGCTCCTATGCCTAATCATGACAAGACTGTTAATGCTATGGATAACAATTCTCACATTACTAATGTAGCTGACTTAGCATCTCCTCTCCTGATCATCAAGAAGAATTTAGTGCAAGCTGGTTTATTTCCAGGTTGTGCTGAAAATTGCGATCTCTGTATACTCCGACCCAATGATTGCTTGAAGTTGAGGAAGGGTATTCAACGGCTGATGGATGATCGTACAATTCTCTTTGAAAAGATTCCTAAGGTGGAAAACTCTATTGAGGAAATATCTGTGATTGCTAGGTCCAAAGTTCCGGTGAAGATTACCGCTACTAGAGTGCCTGTGAAGATTACTGCCGAGCCCAAGGTAGCTCCCCTAATTATTACTGCACCTGGCCCGATACCGTATTCCTCAAGCAAAGCCATTGCGTGGAATTATGGAGGTGATGTTTACATCCATGGCGTAAAGCAAGTTGATAATTCTGCTAATCCTAATGACATTGTTGGGGCTAGTAAAATGACTCGAAGTGGGAGGATCTTCTCTCCAGAAATCTCACATCCCGCCCCTGAAACTCGAGGAAAGGAACCAATCAATCCTTCTCAGTCAGAGACACCGATCGAAGTTACTACCGAAGATGTTGCCAAACAAGAAATGGAAGAAGTGCTGAAAATCATCCGCAAGAGTGATTTTGATGTGGTAGAACAGTTGGGGCATACTCCGTCTAAGATCTCGATGTTATCCTTGTTGTTATCCTCTGAAACTCATGCCAATGCATTGATAAAGTTCTTGAAGACCGCTCATGTACCTCAGGAGACATCTGTCGATCAGTTCGAGAATTATGTTGCTAACTTGGCTGTTGACAATGGCCTAGGCTTTTCCGATGCTGACCTGACACCAGCAGGAAAGAATCATAACAAAGCTCTGCACATCTCCATTGAGTGTAAGGGGATCACCTTGGCTCATGTGTTGATCGATAACGACTCTTCTTTGAATGTGCTACCGAAAGCTGTGCTCGATAAACTTGACTGTAAAAGCATTGAACTGAAGCCTAGTGACGTTGTGGTGTGTGCTTACGATGGTGCGAAGAGTGTTGTCCATGGTGAAGTGGTTCTCTCTATCAAGATAGGACCTCAAGTATTCAACACTACCTTTCACGTAATGAACATTCGTCCTGCCTATTCCTGCTTGCTGGGACGCCCTTGGATTCATGAGGCAAGTGCTGTGGCTTCGTCTCTCCATCAGAAGCTGAGGTATCCAATAGAGGGTAAGATTGTCACTGTATATGGAGAAGAAGAGTATATTGTCAGTAGTGTGCATACCTTCAGATACGTCGAGATGGATGGTGAACTCGTTGAGACTCCTTCTCAGTCATTTGAAGTAGTTCCTCCGACTAGTCCTGTCCTTAAGCCAACTTCCCGTGTGCCCAAGGTTATTCGTGCTCCTCCTGCTATGATTTCTCTGAAAGATGCTCAAGTTGTGGTTGAAGATGGTGGTCGTACTGGCTGGGGTCAACTGATCAATGTACCGTACAAGTCTGATAGATTTGGCCTGGGGTTTAGCTCTGAAAACATAGTCAAAGATCAGATTAATGCTGTAGAAGATGCTGATAGCGACTGCGACCTGGATAGCTGGATTTTCCCAACACTCTGTGACGGACTCAATAATTGGAAGGCTGAAGACACTATCCCGATTTCCTTTAGTCAGGAGTAATTGTTATTGTCTATTTTAGTGTTGCAAACTTTTTAGTTTTTACAATTGAACTTCTTAAAGCATTGTGCCTATACCCGGGGCACAAATAGCTAATTTGTCAAGGGTTTTGTCATTTTCATAAGCATATTCACATTCAATAAATCAATGGACTTTTTGCATTCAAATATTGCGCTCTTTATCTTTCCTGTCATCTTTTCAAACAAGCTATGCTTTCTTACACACACTCACGTAACAAATTGCAGATCCATATCCACTCTGGATCCTGTTGATAATAATTCTGCTACTGTTCATTATGACTTTGAAAATCCGATCTACCAAGCCGAGGATGGAAGTGAGGAAGATTGTGAAGTACCTGGAGAGCTTGCCAGATTGTTACTGCAAGAGGAAAAGACTATACAGCCGCATGAGGAATCAATTGAGACTGTAAATCTGGGTACCAAAGTAGACAAGAAAGAAGTCAAAGTAGGAGCCGACTTGGAAAACAGTGTCAAAGAAAGGTTGATTCAGATGTTACATGACTATATAGAGATTTTTGCTTGGTCTTATGAAGACATGCCAGGACTGGATACTGATATAGTAGTGCATCGTTTGCCGATGAAGGAAGATTGTCGTCCTGTTAAGCAAAAGATTCGTCGCATGCGTCCTGAAATGTCTGAGAAAATTAAAGCCGAGGTTATGAAACAATTCGATGCAGGTTTCCTGGCTGTTACTTCTTATCCTCAATAGGTTGCTAATGTGGTACCAGTGCCAAAGAAGGATGGTAAGGTGCGAATGTGTGTAGATTACAGAGACTTGAATAAAGCGAGTCCCAAAGATGACTTCCCACTTCCGCACATTGATGTTCTGGTGGATAACACCGCTCAACACAAGGTATTCTCATTCATGGATGGATTCTCGGGTTATAACCAGATTAAGATGGCACCTGAGGACATGGAGAAAACTACGTTTGTGACGCAATGGGGCACTTTCTGTTACAAAGTAATGCCATTCGGTCTAAAAAATGCAGGGGCAACATACCAACGTGCTATGGTGGTTTTGTTCCATGATATGATCCATCATGAAATAGAGGTATATGTGGATGACATGATAGCCAGATCTCATACTGAAGAAGAACATCTCGATTATTTATACAAACTGTTTGAGAGGTTGAGGAAATACAAGTTGAGATTGAACCCGAACAAATGCACCTTTGGAGTAAGATCCGGTAAACTCTTGGGCTTTGTTGTCAGTAGTAAAGGAATTGAGGTTGACCCGGCTAAGGTGAGAGCTATTCAAGAAATGCCAGTTCCTCGTACAGATAAAGAAGTCAGAGATTTCTTGGGACGTTTGAATTACATTGCCCGATTTATCTCCCATTTGACTGCTACCTACAAGCCCCTCTTCAAATTACTGAGAAAGAATCAAGAGATGATATGGAATGATGAATGTCAAGAAGCTTTTGACAAAATCAAGAAGTATCTCCAAGAACCTCCGATTTTGATGCCCCCAGTTGAAGGAAGACCTCTAATCATGTATTTGACCGTGTTAGAAAGTTCAATGGGGTGTGTGTTGGGGCAACATGACGAGTCTGGTCGAAAAGAGCACGCCATATACTACCTTAGCAAAAAGTTTACCGACTGTGAAACAAGATACTCACTGCTTGAGAAAACTTGCTGTGCTTTGGCTTGGGCTGCTCGCCGACTAAGACAGTATATGTTGAATCATACCACTTTATTGATTTCTAAGATGGATCCTATCAAATATATATTTGAGAAACCTGCCATCTCCGGAAGAATAGCAAGGTGGCAGATGATTTTAACAGAGTATGATATCCAATACACTACTCAGAAAGCAATCAAAGGAAGCGTGTTAGCCGATCATTTGGCTCATCAAGCAGTTGATGATTACCAATCTATGAATTTTGAGTTCCCAGATGAGGATGTCATGCTTGTTACTGATTATGAAGAACCTGGACCGGATGAAGGACCCGAACTGGGATCCCGATGGACTATGGTTTTTGACGGATCTTCTAATGCATTGGGCAACGGTGTTGGTGTTGTAATCATCTCTCCCAAGGGTTGCCATACGCCTTTCACTGCTAGACTATGTTTTGATTGTACCAATAATATGGCTGAGTATGAAGCATGTATTTTGGGACTCAGAGCTGCTATAGACCTAAGAATCAAGTTTTTGAGTGTGTACGGAGACTCAGCATTAGTAATCAGTCAGATCAAAGGAGAATGGGACACTAAACATCCGAATCTCATCCCTTATCGAGAGCGGGTGTTGACATTAATCTCATACTTTGAAGAGATTACATTCGAACATATCCCACGAGAAGAGAATCAGTTGGCAGACACATTGGCTACCATGTCATCTATGTTCAGAGTCAGATGGGGCAATGAAGCTCCCATGATCACCGTTGAACGATTAGATGAACCAGCATATTGTTATGAACTTAATGCTGATGAAGTAGAAGAGAAACCTTGGTTCCACGAAGTAAAAAGATATTTGGAAACTCAGGAATACCCTGAAGGGGCATCCATCAACGACAGCAAATTTCTGAGGAAGTTCTCCGCTAAGTTCTTTTTGAGTAATGGAGTATTATACAAACGTAATCATGATTCGACTTTGCTTCGCTGTGTGGACAAAAAGGAAGCAGAAAAGATTATGGAAGACATGCATGACGGTATTTTTGGGACCCATTCTAGTGGACATACGATGGCCAAGAAGATTCTGAGATCAGGGTATTATTGGTCTACCATAGAAGCTGATTGCCACCATCACTCCAGAACTTGTCACAAGTGCCAGATTTATGCGGATAAAGTACATGTGCCTCCTGCTCCATTAAACGTGTTGACAACCCATTGGCCCTTTGCAATGTGGGGCATTGATATGATTGGAGAGATTAAACCTACCGCTTCTAATGGACATCGTTTCATTCTTGTTGCTATTGATTATTTTACAAAGTGGGTAGAGGCAGCCTCATTTGCTTCTGTCACCAAGAATGTGGTGGCACTGTTCATCAAGAATAGTCTTATTTGTCGGTATGGCATCCCTGAAAGAATTATCACTGATAACGGTACTAATTTGAACAACAAGATGATTACTGAACTCTGCACGCAGTTCAAAATAAAACACCATAACTCTTCTCCGTACCGGCCAAAGATGAACGGCGCCATGGAGGCTGCTAATAAGAATATTAAGAAGATTATACAAAAGATGACAGTAACATACAAAGACTGGCATGAGATGTTACCCTTTGCTTTTCATGGTTATCGCACTTCAGTACGAACTTCGACGGGGGCAACTCCTTTCTCTTTAGTCTACGGAATGGAAGCTGTTTTTCCAGTGGAAGTTCAGATTCCCTCTCTAAGAATTATGAAAGAGGCAGGTTTAGACGAGGATGAATGGGTTCAGACTCGACTCGATCAGATAAATTTGATTGATGAAAAGAGGCTTGCGGCTGTTTGTCACGGGCAGATATATCATAAGCGCATGACCCAGGCATTTAACAAAAAGGTCAAGATACAGGTGTATCAAATTGGCGACTTGGTGATCAAGCGTATCATTCTACCACAAGGTGACTCTAGAGGCAAATGGACCCCCACATACGAAGGGCCATTTGTAGTTAAGAAGGTGTTCTCTGGAGGAGCCATGATACTTGCTACAATGGACGGCGAAGATTTCCCGCATCCTGTGAACGTGGACATAGTTAAAAAATACTACGCATAAAAGAGACCCGCTAGGTCGACGTATCTAGGAAAAAGTAAGGGCATCCCGGCGAACCAAAAGGATTCGGGCAAAAATTAGGGATAAACATATAAAAATGTACACCCGGCAAGTCGAAAACCTGAAAAGGCGGCTTGGGCAAAAAAGGGCATCCTGGTGGACTGAAAACCTGAAAAGGCGGTCCAGGCAAAAATTAGGGATTAAAGCGTACGACTATGTCCCGTTCTCAGTCAGCTTCATCCAAGTTCAAAGGACTGAACAAGCCAATCACTTTTATCCGACGGCAGGAGATGAGAGGCTTGAAGACATAATGACAGTAGTGGAATTAAAATCAATAGGACTTTTTCTTCATAGCTTTTTCTTCGTTTTCTTAACAATCTCCTCTTACTAGGATTTCTGTCTCCCTGTACACGAATTGCCTGTTTATAGGCCCTCTTTCAAAATCGATACAATTTTATTTCCAAAAAGATGCTTTTGTTTTACTTTCTCTGTTTTGTTTGCATAAACGTCCATTGATTTAGTTTGAATTAATATATGCATTTGAATATGATTGATGTTTACCGAAAATACATGCATGAAATAGCAATAGCAGTTACTGAAAGACTTTAGGGTCGAGGATAAAGTCTAACCATGCTTTCCGATGAATCCGGTTGCTGATCCTATTCCCCAGCAAAAAACCAGTTATTCCCCAAAAGAAATTAGCATCACTAGACAAATTGGTCATCTCTTTTATCCCCAGCCAGGTCCTGTGGAATATTTCTACCATCAGACAAGAAATCAAATATCCCCAGCTAAGAAAGGGTCATCAATACAAATATCTCCAACCAGAATATGGGGATTTATTTTCCCCTGGCAAAAATTTTCAGACGCATAATTCATTCATGCATCATTTCGAATCATATACATGCATGCAATGTTCACATTTATTTTCACAAGCATAAAACATCTCATGCATCATGACATGGCATGAGGCTAACCTTTTTTCAGGTTAATTATCCTCCCGATACAGTCAAAATAAAGGTTCATCCAGACAGACACTCTCATCAGTCACATTCAAGATTCAGATGCATTTTCAGATATAATCCATATGAATATTCATTCTGACGAGCATTCTGATATCCTCCTAATGATGGCATCTTTAAGCCCATCCCAGACATTTATTGCAAATACAACATATACAAACATTATCAGATATAGCCTAATGTACGGTTCATTCTGGTTCCTTCAACTGTTCCAATACGGTCTAGCGTACGACCCATTTGGATGTTCATCCACTCAGATACGATCTAGCGTACGATCCATTCTGATCTTTATTCCTCAGATATTACCTAGCATACGGTACATTCTGAAATGTAGTCTAGCGTATGACTATCCTTTATCATCAGATACAGCCTAATGGACGGCTCATTCTGCCACTCAGATACGATCTAGCGTACGATCCATTCTGATCTTTATTCCTCAGATACTACCTAGCGTACGGTACATTCTGAAACGTGGTCTAGCGTATGACTACCCTTTATTTCTCCAGATGCAGCCTAATGGACGGCTCATTCTGCAATTCAGATACGATCTAGCGCATGATCCATTCTGATCCTTTATCCCAGTGAAGTCGACAGCCTAATGGATGACTCACTATACGGTCTAGCGTACGACCCAGTGTGGCACCCATGTGTCGCATCCTGCGAAAAATCAACCGGCGAGGCTCAAAATAAAAACACACAGAGCCGCCACTGCGCGTTATTTATCCCAAGATAGGGAAAGGAAACGCTCAGAGAAACCTGGAAAGAACATGGTATCGCGACCAAAGAGAAAGGGTAAGGGAGTCGGTTACGCGAGGGGAAGGTATTAGCACCCCTCACGTCCGTCGTACTCGACGGGATCCACGTCCTAGAATAAAGAAAAGGTTGCTAAACATCACACACACACACACGGGGAACGCAGGTGGGGTTAGGAGGAACGAGCTCGATAAGGTATCGCACCTTATGCCTACATATCTTGTCTGGAACAAGAATCAGAGCCTCTGTAGTTCGGCTTACGCACGCCAAACAACACAAAACAACACAAACAAACAAGGGTGGCAAACATGGAGCCCGACAACCACTGGATGGAATTACGTCGGCATCCGAACCAAAACACACTCACAAGGGCAAACGTGGAGCCCGACAGCCAATCACTAGACTTACGTCGGCATCCGAACCCAAAACACACAGTCAGATAACAAGTAAACGCACGCAAAAAAAGAAAAAGGTTGCCCGGAGAGGTCTCGCACGACCCCCTGCCTACATACCTCGTCTGGAACGAGGATCAGGGCGATGTAGTTCCCCTGAAAGGGACTGAATTGCTAACCAGAAACCGGGGAAAGACACACGACTAGGGAGCTGAGACTCGAGCCTAATGTTGTCATGCATCGTTCACCTAAGTTCGGTTTTCTATCCTACTTGCATAAACAAGCCTATCCTAACCAGGAAAGAAGCTAGCACACAAGCATACAATCATATATCATCAAATGAGAACAGGTATCTCAAACAAGCATGTCAATCAGATATCCACATAACACGCACTATAGCCAAACAAGGGGGCTCAATCAATCAGGTTTGACTGCCTAAGCAATCGTCTGTACAGGCTGTGTTTGCTCTTAACCTTGCCATTACGAGGCTAAGGTGAAGCAGATGATGGGATGAAGTGAGGATCAAACCTCACAGCTCTTATCCCTAACCAGGGAGAGCTTCTGACAAATGAGCATGGGTCCAGAATAGGGGAACCCTTCTATACTCGACTCTGACACAATGTGCACTGCACAAGATCTTGGGCTTTTGATCTCAATGCTACAACCATGTAATGGGAGCAAGGAGAAGACTCAACTGAATAGTGGGGGGTAGACTGCATACCCCTACCTTCCACCAATTGCCTTATTTAAAGGACTTTCACCTGCTTGGGCTTAAAAATAAATAACCACAATCATTGCCTCTTAAGGAGGACTTCAGACATTTATTTGCCCGGCCCGGTAACAGCCGGGTCTCCAGACTACATGAAGTCAAGAGGACCTACCTCGATGCAAGTTGCTTAAGCAAAGCAAAGCAATAGTTCACAAGGAACTGAGCAACTAAAGTACCTGGAAACAATCAAACACAGTTAGTACTCAGACAGACAAAACCAAACAGCAAGTTCAATCAATCAGTCTATACAACTCAATGCACAACAAAGCAAGCTCAAAGCTTAAGCCTAAGCTTCACCACCTACAAAACAATGTTATGTTAGTGTACAAGCATCAACAACATCAATTAAAATTGATTTGGATCATTCTCCATGAGCATTGCTTTTCTTGTCCTGAAAAATCAAGCAAATATTAGCAACAAGACCACTAGGCCAAGCCTAGGGTCCAAAACAAGAAAAAATCCTTAAACAGCAAGGCATTCACAAACCAATCTCAAATTAAAGTCAAACAAGAGCAAACATCATTGGTCTCATGTTTATATCATTCCTTATGCTCATGTTATGCACAAAATAAGGCAAACTAGTTCAAATGAAGCACCAAGCATACAAACAGAACCATTGCATTCAAATCCATACCAAAACACATCCAAAAATTCTCAAATAATTTACCCCTAAACAGAACCTAATCAAGGTCTACCATGTCAAATTTGAGCTCAATTGGGCAAATGGAACCATGTCAATGAAAATCAACAAAAACAGACACAATTTCATGCTCCAAATCACAACATCAATACATACATCCACTTCAAAAATTCATAACTCGATGGAAACAAAAAGAAATGGATGAAACCAAAACAGGGATGTCACATTATGTGTCTATTACAAGCATATCAAATTTCATGACAATCCAATACCATATGAGCATTTCCTATTGATTCTACCAACCTATGTCACACAAGCTTGCACAATTGGTCAACAGAAATGAAAAATCACAATCAATTTGAAAATGCAATGTAAAATTCCACAAAAATTCACAAAGCATCTTAACATGTTAATGATTCACCATGCAAAATTTCACTTTATTTCAACAAGTATAGGTCACTCAAAAAAATCCTGCAAGTTGACATCAAGAGGTGTGACACAAATTGTCACACCTAAGTTCCATAATTTGCTGCTCAATGACCAGGTATCAAAAATTCATGAAATTTACATGGAAATGAGCATCAATCAGTCAAGAATCATCACAAAAATTTTCAAGAATTTATTTAACACTATGAGCATTTCATGAACCAAATGGTACAAGGTATCAAAAAATCATACATGAGAAACAAACCTAGGTCAAATGATATTTTCACCATGCACAACTTTGACCAATAGGTCAAAAAAATTCTACACTCATCAACAAAGTCATAGAAAAAATCTCCATATTTTTCTGAATTTTCTACAATTTTTTATGAATTTTTTAATGTGTTAAAATATTTTTAGAATTAAATTATAATTAAATGAAATTCCAATGGCAGACTTGGTAAATAGTTGCAGGCGGGAGCGGGAAACAGTGTTTTTGAATTTTCAAACGGAAACTTTGGATCAAACAGTAATTTTCTCAGCATTTCATCGTCTTCCTCGCAGCGTCATTACCGTGTTCATATTCATCATCAACACACAATTTCGACTTTGCTCATTTCATCACCAAATTTAACAAATTAATAACCATTGGAAAGGTCTCCTAACGTAGAATCCGAATATGTAACCTAATCAACCTAAATCTAATCGTGCTAACCGGATCGATCGTTTAAAGTTTCGCATTCAAAGCTTCGAGTTCAGATTACATGAGCTACAGTTATCCATTCGCAAAACCGATTACATCACGATGACCTACGCGCAATACACTACGTAACGCATATAACAATAGAGCAAACCGTGACATTCGAAAAAATGAGTACCTGGCAATAACAGTGTAGTATCGAGCGTTCTTCGTGCGTTTTAGCTCCAAACAGGTGTAGTATATGCTCGTGGAAGGTGAGTAGAAGAGTTGGATTCGAATGTAATGGCTTCTAATGCTCGAATTCAAGATTCACCATGAATGATGCACTTTTGGACAGCTATGAATTACCACTCCTTGTGCTCCAATGACCAAAAACAGTTTGAGATGATGATGAGAGGAGTTCAAATCAAGAAGAAATTCGAGAATTGGTTAAGATTTGATGAAGTTTGATGAGATTTTGCATTTGGAGTGTTCTTGAGATTTTGATGAATGTGAGAGGTTTTGAGATCCAATTTGGGGAAATGTGTATTCTGTTATGATTAGGAAGGGATTATGATTATATATGAGTCCTTAATCCATGCTTAATCCACTTAATTAGCCAAATTGGAATGTTAGTGTAAATGGTTATTTGTAAGAAAAGGCAAAAATGGAATTTCCATGTAACAGCCAATGCCACCTGTTTTGACAGCACATACACCTTCCAATTATCATATGTGAGCTGTAGAAACTTGCCTCATGCTCATTGGTTGTGTAAATCTCAAAATCACCATGTGGATGCATTTGTCCATTTTTAACCATCCCACTTTTCAAGCCAAATCTCAATCCAAAAGCCTTAGCCATGAAATGATGCTTCCAACACACTCTAAATCCCATTTAGGAGGTGTAGCAAAAAGTCCCATCTCCAAATTCCAATTATTCCGAGAGTTGGACAATTTTGCCCCTGATCCAATTTTAACAGTCCAGTTGAAAAGTGACTTTTTGCCTTGGCCATTTTTGGGAAAATCCAATTATGCACCCTCAAAGTACATGTCAAATGGAGTTTGTGCATATAAAGAACTTGCAATTTGGACAAAGCATGTGGAAGTTATGGCCTCCTGATTACAGGTCATTTTTGAAATTCACTGAGCCATAACTTTCCAACCATACATGGGATTTTCAAGTTCTTGGACTTTTTGGAAAGGTGAGAACAAAACCTACAACTTTCATGTTGAACAAATTTTCATTTGAAGCTTCCTTGGACACGTGGCCTTGAGGTCCAAAACTTTCCATTTTTGGAAACTTCAATTACAAGTCACTTTCTATTTTTGGCAGTTTTTGTCCTGACTTGATTTTCTTCATTCTTAAGCTTTGAGATGTCAAATAACACTTGTTCCAACATGAATGAAGTGTCTTCAACTCATTTCCACCTCCAAATCCATCAGATCATGTACAGTTGACCACAGTTGACTTTTCAACTGACAGATGAATCAGGCAATGCATAGATCAATTTGAACCTCAATCTCCAACTGAAATGGCTCAAGGGTGACACCCTAGCCTCAATGAGCACAATATAATCACATAATGAACCTCATCTCCTTCATAAACCCCATCTCCTGATCCAGCCCTGACTGGCCCAATGCAACTGATTAGGGTTGACCAGTGGTCAAAACCCTAATCTCAAGGAATCTTCTTCAATCTCCTGATGACACCAAACCATGATGATGATGACGTATCATTGCAATCAAAGTGAAGACCAATATCCTTTGAGAATCATGAAACCCTGATTCACAGCCCAATCCTCAGATGGCCCATGATCAATCAATAAAACCCTGGCTTGCACCTTTGACTTCCTCATCTCCTGATCAAGACTTGGGAAGATGGCTTGCACCATGTAACCACATGATATGCAACATGAAATGCCTAATGCCCTAAAATGAAATGCAAATATGTTAATGCTTAGTCCCACGAGAGGAGGGCAAATTTTGAGGTGTTACAGCTGCCCCTATTCAATCCACTGTGAACCTGTCGATACGAAATAGCCTCGGCTTTCGGATGATCAGGATGAAGAGTGATTGAATACCAAGAACAGACGAACAATTTGCACTCTGATGGGATATAATTAACGCCTGTCAGCATCGGCGAAGAAACAAACTCTGAAACGTCGACCTGGATACCAAAATAAATGGTAACTCAGGGATAACCATGGCCTGATCACCACACATCCACTCGGGATTATTATTCTCCCCTTTTTTTCTTTTCTTGGACCCCGAAATTTTCTTTTCTTCTTCTTGGTCTGAAAACCACGTCGGTCTGATCTCCGCTTCGGTCTGAACTCCGGTTCGGTCTGAACTCCGGAAAATTGGTCTGAACACCACTTCGGTCTGAACTCCGCTTCGGTCTGAACTCCGGAAAATTGCTTGCGCCAATGATCCCCAATCATTGCATTTGAACCCCTGAACCGCGCTGATCGTGTAACGTCCTCTGATTTTACTTCCATCTCTGTTCGACGGAAACCTTTCCTCCAGTATCGCACTACTGGGGAACATTGTTGATCTGACGTCATGATGCTAGACTCCTCAGAGTAACATCTTCACCATCTGGTGAAACCAAACCTTCAAGCGGTAACCACGGCTTGAGTCATGCTGAACGCGTCATGATGTTGAACTTATCCAAGTAACATCTTCACCATCCGGTGAAACCAAATATCAAGCGGTATCCACGGCTTGAATCGCGCTGATCGCGTCACGATGTTGAGCTTATCCAAGTAACATCTTCACCATCCGGTGAAACCAAATATCAAGCTGTACCCACGGCTTGAATCGCGCTGATCGCGTCATGATGTTGAGCTTATCCAAGTAACATCTTCACCATCCGGTGAAACCAAATATCAAGCGGTATCCACGGCTTGAATTGCGCTGATCGCGTCACGATGTTGAACTTATCCAAGTAACATCTTCACCATCCGGTGAAACCAAATATCAAGCTGTACCCACGGCTTGAATCGCGCTGATCGCGTCATGATGTTGAGCTTATCCAAGTAACATCTTCACCATCCGGTGAAACCAAATATCAAGCGGTATCCACGGCTTGAATCGCGCTGATCGCGTCATGATGTTGAACTTATCCAAGTAACATCTTCTGATTTTATTTCCATCTCTGTCCGACGGAAAAACTCCTCCAGTATCGCACTACTGGGGTACAACAAATCTCAAGCGGTAACCACGGCCCGAGTAACTGATGCTTGCAATGCTGATGTTGATCTTCCAACCAGTGAAACCACTCCTCAAACGGTAATCACGGCTCGAGTTGCATCTTCACCCACTGGCAGAACCATATCTCAAACGGTAACCACAGCTTGAGATTAGCCTATGCTTGCAATGATGCATGATTGATTTTTCTGCGTAATGCTCCATAATTATGGAAATGCTACGCGATTATTTATTTTTCTATGCAATATGATATGCTTATTTACATGATGAATGCATAAAAAGAAATATCCCCCTCAAGGGACTCTTCTGGGAAGCACGAGACACTCTGCTGAGGAACTCGCCATTGCTCCAACTCCAACCTGCTGGGGAATAGCACTGCTGCTGGAAAATAGGCAACCCTTGCTGGGGAAACCTCCTTTGCACCCAATCCACTCGAGAAACTGCTGGGGATAAGAACCACCAATGCACTCTGTGGGGATACAACAATCTTTGACTTGCTGGGGAATATCAATCCTGACTCCACTTCGGGAAAACCCTCACAGATACCCGTTGACTTCACTGGGGAAACAACAACCTCCAGTCGTGACGACTGGGAAAGCATCGATCTGAAACCTGCTGGGGATAACCATCCTGACCCTGCTAGGAAACCGCATACTACTCCGCTGGGACAACCCATGCAATCCATAGGTAGAATCATCACAGCTGGGGGTGCAGAAATTCGTCCACTACGGGAACTTGTTCAATCCACTGGTAGGATGAACACTGCTGGAGATATATTTCATTGAAACCCGCTCCGCTCGGGGAACTGCTGGAGATATATTTCTTTGAAAAAGACCCGCTCCACTCGGGGACTTGCTGGAGATATATTTCTTTGAACCCGCTCCACTCGGGGAATAGCAACCTTCTGGCCTGGCCGCTGAGGAAACGCCATTGTAAACCTGCCTGGATAATCATCACGGCTCGGCTGGGGAAGCCCACAGACCTTGAATCTGCTGGGGAGCTAGTCCTATAACTCTGCTTGGGGACTTAGCCGGGAAACGAGAATAATTGGCACAGAACACCCGTCGACTCGTCGAACCACGGTATCTACCTCCAATACTCATATCAGCTTTCCGCTTTTAAGAATTCCCAGACTCGACTGGACCTTTTCTGCTCCATCATCTTGTATTCCAAACCGCCCTGCGCTCGACGAGAGACGTACTCCTGGGATTATACAGAAATTTCAATTTTCCGATTTTGAAGAGTCTTCTTGGTTAATTCCAAAGGTCGTCGGACGTCTCGACGTCTCTCCGTCGTCCCTCCATATTCTTTCGTCCGTCCCTCGTCCCTGGTTGGACCCTGCGGGGAATCTTTACAGACTTTCCAATCTTCCGACTTTGAAGGGTCTTCTTGATTATCATCAAGGATCGTCGTACGTCTCAACGTCTTCGTCGTTTCTTCAGATATCTCTGTCCCTGATCGGACTCCCATGGGGATCTATTACAAAGCTTCCACATCACAACCTGCAAGTGAGTGAAAATATCCAACAGTCCCTGCAAAACAGACCATCAGATAAAACCGTGCCCCAGGCGTGTCAAGATTTCAACACTTGGGTCACTCAACCTTCCAAATAAGATTTCAAGTTTTCAATCTTATAAACATGCATTGGAAGGGACCTGTATGTCTTAAAATGCAAAATTCTTTATCAAAAATATCTGGATGTTTTTGCAATTAACGCGGTAATGAAAAACAAAAACAAAATTATTTGACTGACTTTGCATTTTATTGATTGGAAAGGTGTGGCTCAAATGAGCAATACAAAAGGAAGCAATTCCTGAAAAGAGGTAATTGCGCTCAAAAGGAAAAATCTATCCTAATGGCAATGTGAAACCCGTGATCTCATCGAGTTCCAACTCGGTTACACCCCATATGTCCTCAGACTCTCCGTGCTTTCTGCCTTCTGAACAAGACGTTTCTGACTGATCCCTACCGGGTATTCTCCATGATGCTTTAACCAAAGCGCAAACGATCATGCTAGACGCAGTTGTTCGTTTCAATCCCTCTTTTGCCTGGACCGCCCTTCCGGGTTTTCAGTCCACCGGGATACCCATTTTTGCTCAAGTCGCCTTTTCAGGTTTTCGACTTGCCGGGTGTACATTTTTCCATTTTTTATCCCTAATTTTTGCCCGAACCCTTTTTCTGTTTTTGGTCCGCCGGGATGCCCATTTTTGCCTGGACTATTTTATTCTTTTCGTCCAGCGGGTCTTTTTATACGAAGTATTTTTTAACTGCGTCCGCATTCACAGGGGATGGAAAATCCTCGCCATCCATGGTCGTTAACAACAAGGCTCCACCAGAGAAAACCTTCTTGACCACGAATGGACCTTCATAATTCGGTGTCCATTTGCCCCTTCGATCGTTTTGAGGAGGAAGGATCCTTTTCAGCACCATATCACCCACGTGATATACCTGAGGTCGCACCTTCTTGTCAAAAGCGCGTTTCATCCTTTGCTGATATAACTGCCCATGACAGATGGCTGCTAGCCTCTTTTCCTCAATCAGGCTCAACTCTTCATACCGGGTCCTTACCCATTCAGCCTCTTGCACCTTTACGTCCATCAGGACTCTCAAAGAGGGAATCTGAACCTCAACAGGTAATACCGCCTCCATTCCATATACCAATGAGAAAGGAGTTGCCCCAGTAGATGTACGTACCGACGTTCGATACCCATGCAATGCAAACGACAACATCTCATGCCAATCTTTATAGGTTACCACCATTTTCTGCACAATCGCACCGTCGGTGCATGCAAACGTTATCCGGGCAACAAAACTCATTCACCTTAACCTCCCCATCAGACATCAGAATCCGTTCGGATTCAGGGTCAGGCCCCTCCTTCGGGATCGGTCACTCTTAATCTTTCGATCAGAGCACCTCGAGATGTCCTCATCAGGGAATTCAAACTTCATCGGTTGATGATCCTCAATGGGTTGCAGAGAGATGTAATCAGACAATACACCCCTTGATTGCTTTCTGAGCGGATCACAAATCAGTCAACATTCTTTTGCTCTCCCGCAACCCGTCCGGTCAATGCTGGATTCTCAAACCCATACTCGATCGGATCCATCTCGGAAATCCACAAAGTGGTACGAACCAGCATATACTGTCTCAGTCGGCGAGCAGCCTATGCCAAAGTACAACAAGTTTTCTCGAACAGTGAATGTATTGTTTCACAGTCGGTAAACTTTTTGCTAAGGCAAATTGCATGCTCTTTTCGACAAGACGCGTCATGCTGCCCCAATACACCTTGTAAACCCCTCGAAGGCTGTCAAGTACAGATTAACAGTCTCTCTCCACAGGAGACATGAGAATCAGAGGTTCCTGCAACTTATCCTTTTATTTTTTCAATGCCCCTTGGCAATCATTATTTTACCTGACCGTTTGATCTTTTTTTTCCAACCTCTTGAATATAGGTACACACGTGGCTGTTAGATGAGATGTGAACCATGACAGGTAGTTCAATCTTTCTAAGAAACCACGAACCTCTTTTTCCGGTTCTCGGTTCAGGCATATCTCTTATTGCTTTTTTTTTTTTTTTTTTTTTTCGCAGGATGAACCTCGATTCCTCCCTTATAATGAACCCCCAACAGCTTACCGGCCTGCACTCTGATAGTGCGCTCGCTTGAATTCAACCTCAGTTTGAATTGTCCCAACTGGTCAAACGACTTGGCCAGATCTGCCAGATGCCCCTCTTCCGTTTGGGACTTTGCTATCATGTCATAGCATTGCATTCGGTTTCATGATGAATCATGTCGTGAAACAAAGTCACCATGGCTCTCTGATACAGGCACTGGCGTTCTGCTTCTCTAGAAGACAGTCTTCTCTCCATGGTAGCTTGTGCACAACGACACCGGTATCCGACCCTGACGTATCTTGACACGACCAGGCGAAGGTATCCGCATGCTCTTTCAACAGGGCTACCCTTCTGCTTTCGACTTGCCCCTGAAGCGGCCCTAATTTTTGCTTCCTTTCTGACCTCGGCGGTGCTTGGAATAACAACCTTAATCCGCTCTGCATGCGGCTGAATTACCTTCTCCTCTTGTTTTGACAACCTGGCTAATTCCAGCAGATCACAATCTTCTTCGCCTTTTTCTTCGGCATGATAGATCGGTTTGTCGAAGTCATATGAGGGGTAACCAAATTGTTATCAACGAGATCCGGAGAATTATTTTTGAATTTTGGGACGAGACAAATCAAAAAAGAAAAATGAAAACAAACATTGCCATTTTTATTTGTTTTTAAACTGCAAAAATAAATGAAAAACAGGGAACACCGCTTTTTGACTGAAAAACATCCATTTATTAATGATGCAGAAAATGCAAATTTAAACATGAGGTGGCCCTTACAATGGACCATTACGTGTCGGGCAACACATATGGCTTTCATGCAAATAAAAATCAAAACAGAAATCATTACTCTTCCGGACGAGTAACAGTGATGATCCTTCAGGCCTTCCAGTTCCCTGGTACGCACGGCTTTATCCAACCATTGAACTTGCAGTTACCATCAGTCTCTTCACCCATCCCACAGGCGTGATCCGAATCTTCAGCAACTGCGTTCACCATTGCTTGACCATGTGCCGGCATGGGATTGGCATTAACATTCGGAGATGGTGCGAAATTAATGGCTTTGGAATCCACCAGGTCCTGGACAACATTCTTGAATGCTCTACAGCCCTCAATATTATGCCCCGGTGTTCCAGAATGAAATTCGCACTGGGCGTTCTCATCATAGTTAGGAGGCTTCTGATCTGATCTCATCGGAACCATCGCCCTCGGCTGAACCAACCCAAAATCCATCAACTCTTTAAACAGAACAGCGTATGTCACAGGTGGTTTGTCAAAATGCCGATCACTCATCCTCCTCCTGACTGGATATCCTGCCCTCTGAGACCTCTGCTGAACTGGCTGACGCTGCTGTTGCTGTTGTGCAGGCTGATTGTCAGCAGGAATAGTTACCGCAGCGGTGTGCTGGAAGTAACGATCCCTACTGGGTCCTCTCTGAGCGTAGACCGCACTGGTATTACCCTCATTTTTCTTGTGCTGGTCATTACCAAAGAATTTCTTCGGTCCAGATGACGAAGCGTTTCCTTGCATGCTCCCCATCTTCAGCCAGTCTTCAATCCTCCCCACCTTTTCGGCAATCACTTTCTGCCCTAAGGCGAACTCTTGCATGACACTGATCAGCTCTCCCATCTTCTCTTTCAGCTCGAGAATGTCGGTGTTGGACGGATTCATTAGTCCGGGAGTATTGCGTCTTGTGAAGTATCTGTGAGGACGAGTTGAGTGCAAAGGTACAGTTCTGCGAGCACGAGCAATGATTCCTGCAAAATAGCAAACAGGTTAATATGCATGAGTGCAACGTCTATCCATATGAGGAAGCTTCTGTCTTTCGATCCTGGTTTCATCGAGACAGATGATATTTTGACATCCATATTCTGAAATTCAAGATGTCTCTCAACCAGATTCTCAATCAATAATACTCCCCATATGACTAGACGTAGGTTTGATGCAGATGAATGCAAAATGAGAATGATGCAGATGTATGCAATGCACTGGGCCATCCTCCAAGTCATCTGATCATCTGTTGCTCTGAACCACAGCCTTGATTTCTGAACTGATCATAACCATCTGAGGGAATATGTAACCACCAATCTGACCCACGGGTTCCGAAATAAACGGAAGACAGATACATCATCATCATCATCATCACCAAACCGTCTCTGAGCAGATATCCAATAATCTCTGAATCGGCCCGGGGAATCCTGAAATAAACGGATCCCCACTGATAAATAACTCGACCCGGGGAATCCTGAAATAAACGGATCCTCACTGATAAATCACGGACAGCACTCCGGCGTCACGACAATAAATGACCATAAATCCGACTTATAAATATGACTCTGATCCACGGAACAAAAAAATCACCATCTGAGTCACCAACAGAACATGCATCTGAAAGAATCACCCTCCCCTCACAGGTAATTTCTAATCAGGTCACCCTAAGGCGGATAATAGTCTCGACAATCGGGCGGAGATACTCAATGGGTTTGCCCTTTCGGGTGTGCCATTGTAGCTCTCTTAAAATCGTCTGAACCAAAGATCCGGGAATGATCGGTCACCAGAGTCAATAGCTCAGAAGAAGTAACTAAGCCAAAGTGAAGTATCCCACAATGGAAAGCACTATCGACTGAACCTCGTCCGGCTTGTGGTATGTCACGTTGCAACATTATACTGAAATAGCAAATGAGGAACGTGAGACCCACACTAATCCTAAGTGTACACTCGGGCCTGGGTTTTAGCCCCACTCAGAACACCCACCCCAAATAACAGAACCACCTGCATAGAGGACGGCAACAGCATGATAGTATGATGCATGCAGACATTAATGCAAATATATACACAGTGGTTAGAATAATAAATGCAATAAATCAAACATCACAAGCAACCTAAACTATCCTAGAACGCTAGGAGAGACTCGCTTAGGGACCATGGACCAGCATAGGTCAACATGTTGACATCCCCAGCAGAGTCGCCAGCTGTCGCATCCTGCGAAAAATCAACCGGCGAGGCTCAAAATAAAAACACACAGAGCCGCCACTGCGCGTTATTTATCCCAAGATAGGGAAAGGAAACGCTCAGAGAAACCTGGAAAGAACATGGTCTCGCGACCAAAGAGAAAGGGTAAGGGAGTCGGTTACGCGAGGGGAAGGTATTAGCACCCCTCACGTCCGTCGTACTCGACGGGATCCACGTCCTAGAATAAAGAAAAGGTTGCTAAACATCACACACACACACGGGGAACGCAGGTGGGGTTAGGAGGAACGAGCTCGATAAGGTATCGCACCTTATGCCTACATATCTTGTCTGGAACAAGAATCAGAGCCTCTGTAGTTCGGCTTACGCACGCCAAACAACACAAAACAACACAAACAAACAAGGGTGGCAAACATGGAGCCCGACAACCACTGGATGGAATTACGTCGGCATCCGAACCAAAACACACTCACAAGGGCAAACGTGGAGCCCGACAGCCAATCACTGGACTTACGTCGGCATCCGAACCCAAAACACACAGTCAGATAACAAGTAAACGCACGCAAAAAAAGAAAAAGGTTGCCCGGAGAGGTCTCGCACGACCCCCTGCCTACATACCTCGTCTGGAACGAGGATCAGGGCGATGTAGTTCCCCTGAAAGGGACTGAATTGCTAACCAGAAACCGGGGAAAGACACACGACTAGGGAGCTGAGACTCGAGCCTAATGTTGTCATGCATCGTTCACCTAAGTTCGGTTTTCTATCCTACTTGCATAAACAAGCCTATCCTAACCAGGAAAGAAGCTAGCACACAAGCATACAATCATATATCATCAAATGAGAACAGGTATCTCAAACAAGCATGTCAATCAGATATCCACATAACACGCACTATAGCCAAACAAGGGGGCTCAATCAATCAGGTTTGACTGCCTAAGCAATCGTCTGTACAGGCTGTGTTTGCTCTTAACCTTGCCATTACGAGGCTAAGGTGAAGCAGATGATGGGATGAAGTGAGGATCAAACCTCACAGCTCTTATCCCTAACCAGGGAGAGCTTCTGACAAATGAGCATGGGTCCAGAATAGGGGAACCCTTCTATACTCGACTCTGACACAATGTGCACTGCACAAGATCTTGGGCTTTTGATCTCAATGCTACAACCATGTAATGGGAGCAAGGAGAAGACTCAACTGAATAGTGGGGGGTAGACTGCATACCCCTACCTTCCACCAATTGCCTTATTTAAAGGACTTTCACCTGCTTGGGCTTAAAAATAAATAACCACAATCATTGCCTCTTAAGGAGGACTTCAGACATTTATTTGCCCGGCCCGGTAACAGCCGGGTCTCCAGACTACATGAAGTCAAGAGGACCTACCTCGATGCAAGTTGCTTAAGCAAAGCAAAGCAATAGTTCACAAGGAACTGAGCAACTAAAGTACCTGGAAACAATCAAACACAGTTAGTACTCAGACAGACAAAACCAAACAGCAAGTTCAATCAATCAGTCTATACAACTCAATGCACAACAAAGCAAGCTCAAAGCTTAAGCCTAAGCTTCACCACCTACAAAACAATGTTATGTTAGTGTACAAACATCAACAACATCAATAAAATTGATTTGGATCATTCTCCATGAGCATTGCTTTTCTTGTCCTGAAAAATCAAGCAAATATTAGCAACAAGACCACTAGGCCAAGCCTAGGGTCCAAAACAAGAAAAAATCCTTAAACAGCAAGGCATTCACAAACCAATCTCAAATTAAAGTCAAACAAGAGCAAACATCATTGGTCTCATGTTTATATCATTCCTTATGCTCATGTTATGCACAAAATAAGGCAAACTAGTTCAAATGAAGCACCAAGCATACAAACAGAACCATTGCATTCAAATCCATACCAAAACACATCCAAAAATTCTCAAATAATTTACCCCTAAACAGAACCTAATCAAGGTCTACCATGTCAAATTTGAGCTCAATTGGGCAAATGGAACCATGTCAATGAAAATCAACAAAAACAGACACAATTTCATGCTCCAAATCACAACATCAATACATACATCCACTTCAAAAATTCATAACTCGATGGAAACAAAAAAGAAATGGATGAAACCAAAACAGGGATGTCACATTATGTGTCTATTACAAGCATATCAAATTTCATGACAATCCAATACCATATGAGCATTTCCTATTGATTCTACCAACCTATGTCACACAAGCTTGCACAATTGGTCAACAGAAATGAAAAATCACAATCAATTTGAAAATGCAATGTAAAATTCCACAAAAGTTCACAAAGCATCTTAACATGTTAATGATTCACCATGCAAAATTTCACTTTATTTCAACAAGTATAGGTCACTCAAAAAAATCCTGCAAGTTGACATCAAGAGGTGTGACACAAATTGTCACACCTAAGTTCCATAATTTGCTGCTCAATGACCAGGTATCAAAAATTCATGAAATTTACATGGAAATGAGCATCAATCAGTCAAGAATCATCACAAAAATTTTCAAGAATTTATTTAACACTATGAGCATTTCATGAACCAAATGGTACAAGGTATCAAAAAATCATACATGAGAAACAAACCTAGGTCAAATGATATTTTCACCATGCACAACTTTGACCAATAGGTCAAAAAAATTCTACACTCATCAACAAAGTCATAGAAAAAATCTCCATATTTTTCTGAATTTTCTACAATTTTTTATGAATTTTTTAATGTGTTAAAATATTTTTAGAATTAAATTATAATTAAATGAAATTCCAATGGCAGACTTGGTAAATAGTTGCAGGCGGGAGCGGGAAACAGTGTTTTTGAATTTTCAAACGGAAACTTTGGATCAAACAGTAATTTTCTCAGCATTTCATCGTCTTCCTCGCAGCGTCATTACCGTGTTCATATTCATCATCAACACACAATTTCGACTTTGCTCATTTCATCACCAAATTTAACAAATTAATAACCATTGGAAAGGTCTCCTAACGTAGAATCCGAATATGTAACCTAATCAACCTAAATCTAATCGTGCTAACCGGATCGATCGTTTAAAGTTTCGCATTCAAAGCTTCGAGTTCAGATTACATGAGCTACAGTTATCCATTCGCAAAACCGATTACATCACGATGACCTACGCGCAATACACTACGTAACGCATATAACAATAGAGCAAACCGTGACATTCGAAAAAATGAGTACCTGGCAATAACAGTGTAGTATCGAGCGTTCTTCGTGCGTTTTAGCTCCAAACAGGTGTAGTATATGCTCGTGGAAGGTGAGTAGAAGAGTTGGATTCGAATGTAATGGCTTCTAATGCTCGAATTCAAGATTCACCATGAATGATGCACTTTTGGACAGCTATGAATTACCACTCCTTGTGCTCCAATGACCAAAAACAGTTTGAGATGATGATGAGAGGAGTTCAAATCAAGAAGAAATTCGAGAATTGGTTAAGATTTGATGAAGTTTGATGAGATTTTGCATTTGGAGTGTTCTTGAGATTTTGATGAATGTGAGAGGTTTTGAGATCCAATTTGGGGAAATGTGTATTCTGTTATGATTAGGAAGGGATTATGATTATATATGAGTCCTTAATCCATGCTTAATCCACTTAATTAGCCAAATTGGAATGTTAGTGTAAATGGTTATTTGTAAGAAAAGGCAAAAATGGAATTTCCATGTAACAGCCAATGCCACCTGTTTTGACAGCACATACACCTTCCAATTATCATATGTGAGCTGTAGAAACTTGCCTCATGCTCATTGGTTGTGTAAATCTCAAAATCACCATGTGGATGCATTTGTCCATTTTTAACCATCCCACTTTTCAAGCCAAATCTCAATCCAAAAGCCTTAGCCATGAAATGATGCTTCCAACACACTCTAAATCCCATTTAGGAGGTGTAGCAAAAAGTCCCATCTCCAAATTCCAATTATTCCGAGAGTTGGACAATTTTGCCCCTGATCCAATTTTAACAGTCCAGTTGAAAAGTGACTTTTTGCCTTGGCCATTTTTGGGAAAATCCAATTATGCACCCTCAAAGTACATGTCAAATGGAGTTTGTGCATATAAAGAACTTGCAATTTGGACAAAGCATGTGGAAGTTATGGCCTCCTGATTACAGGTCATTTTTGAAATTCACTGAGCCATAACTTTCCAACCATACATGGGATTTTCAAGTTCTTGGACTTTTTGGAAAGGTGAGAACAAAACCTACAACTTTCATGTTGAACAAATTTTCATTTGAAGCTTCCTTGGACACGTGGCCTTGAGGTCCAAAACTTTCCATTTTTGGAAACTTCAATTACAAGTCACTTTCTATTTTTGGCAGTTTTTGTCCTGACTTGATTTTCTTCATTCTTAAGCTTTGAGATGTCAAATAACACTTGTTCCAACATGAATGAAGTGTCTTCAACTCATTTCCACCTCCAAATCCATCAGATCATGTACAGTTGACCACAGTTGACTTTTCAACTGACAGATGAATCAGGCAATGCATAGATCAATTTGAACCTCAATCTCCAACTGAAATGGCTCAAGGGTGACACCCTAGCCTCAATGAGCACAATATAATCACATAATGAACCTCATCTCCTTCATAAACCCCATCTCCTGATCCAGCCCTGACTGGCCCAATGCAATTGATTAGGGTTGACCAGTGGTCAAAACCCTAATCTCAAGGAATCTTCTTCAATCTCCTGATGACACCAAACCATGATGATGATGACGTATCATTGCAATCAAAGTGAAGACCAATATCCTTTGAGAATCATGAAACCCTGATTCACAGCCCAATCCTCAGATGGCCCATGATCAATCAATAAAACCCTGGCTTGCACCTTTGACTTCCTCATCTCCTGATCAAGACTTGGGAAGATGGCTTGCACCATGTAACCACATGATATGCAACATGAAATGCCTAATGCCCTAAAATGAAATGCAAATATGTTAATGCTTAGTCCCACGAGAGGAGGGCAAATTTTGAGGTGTTACACCATGTCTTCAAATTGGTCTGATGTACGATGCACTCTGAAGCTCTCATCATCCAACTTCCTGGATGGCATCTTTAAGCCCATCTCCATCAAGACTAATTAACAAGTGCAAATTTTTGGGGCATTCTAAATGTTCAATAATCTTCTACCTCCAGACCCCGAACAGCGTAAATACCATTCTAACTCTTTCGGTTTAAGAATATTGAACAGGGGCAGCTGTCATACCCCAAAATTTGCCCGTTAATCTTGCAAGACATTTTTTCAAGGCACTCCAACTCATTTTTTAAGGCATTGATCTTAAAGGAACAAAGACCCAGCCCACAGGTGGCAAAATCCAGAAAATGGCTTGCTCGCTAGGCGAGCAAAATCATTCGCCTAGCGAACCCTTCGCTGCACCACTCGCCTAGCGAAGTTTGCGAATACCAGAAATTTTGGGCTTCATTCTGAGCCCATCAGGTCAAAAAAATTATTATAAATAGCAGAGCTTCATTCACAAACGGGACAGAGAGGAACGGACGGACAGAAACCCTAGCAAGGAAACCCTAACAGAAGCAACCGAGCAAACCCTGGAGGCTAACCAAGAGAATTCAGAGCAACCCTGAAGGAAACCCTGAAGGAAACTCATCTGCACAAAGGTTACCTCCGTCCAACTCAATCCGACACCAACTCTAAGAGTGATCTGCCAATTCAACATTGCCATTCAATTGCAAACAGGTTTGCACTACCACTACCGCTTTATGTTTCCAATTTACATGTGACATTATGATTGAATTTATAAACGTATCTTAGGTTTTGCATGTGGGTTTACGTATATATGAATGTGCAAAATAACATCTTGAATGTTTAACCATGTAATTGCTGTAATGGATGCCATAGGGTTTGGAGTTTCTGCAATCGTGCTGTCATCAAACCCAGAACCCGCAACCGTTCGCTAGCCCATCGCTAAGCGAACATGTAGCGAGTGCTCGCTAAGCCTTCGCTAGGCGAGGCAGTAGCGAACATGACAGTCGCTGTTTTTCGTTCTGTTTTGATCTTTGCTCATCTGACCTGTTTTATTATAACCATGCATTGTTTACCTGATACTATTACTGCTTCGTTTGGTGCAACTCTTGATTGCACCCCATTTGGTATTCTGACCTGTTTGTTGAATTTTGTGAGGGCTCACATACTCCCGAAGAAGGTAGCTTGCTAGGTATTCCAATTTATTTGTGGGATACCCTTGTGGAGATTCATCCTAATTACCTAATTGATTATAAAATATTGCCTTTGAATATGTGATCTTGGCCCTCTCTTTGTTGCCTTACGGTATTACGGTCATGTCCCGCGAATGTGGGGATACACTTAGCAAAGACCCTTCGGTTAAATCATCATGTCCCTATAAGATAAATCATAGTCCCTTGGCTGTTGCATGCGAATATACGATTTTGTCCCTCGATGACCCTTCGTTGTAGCCTACGGTTAAATGATGATCGTCCCTTCGAATGCTAAGGTATCCCTACAAATGTTGCCTTCAATGACCAATCGATGACCCTACGATGTCCCTTAAATCCAAAAGGACAAGACTACTTGCTTCTCAATAGTAAGGACAATTTTACCTTCATAAGGATAGGAAATACCCATAAAAGACCTTGGGCAGGTACAACTCTTAAATGCTTGCTCACAGCTTAAAACGCTTTTTCACACCTCACACGTTTCAAAACATCTATTAGAAAATCACCACTTGGTATACATTCGTACTAGAATCATTGCCAAGTTATATTTTTCTAAACAGCTTTCAAAATTAAACGAGATAAATACTTTGTATACATTCGTACAAGAATCATTACAAAGTTAAACTCTCTTTTCAAAACATTTTCTAAACAGCTCTCACACACTTTTTCGGACAAGAACAACATAAGTGATCAAGCAATTAAGAGCCCATGGATAACCATGGATACAAAGGGTGCTAATACCTTCCCTTTGTATAATGTACCTCCCGAACCCAAAATCTAATCAAGGTCTTTCCTGTTCTTTTCCGCCTTTCCTTATTGGATAAAAGAAAAGTCGGTGGCGACTCTTGCTATCCGCGACATTTGCTTTCCAAAGCAAAAAACACACAAAGTCAGTTCACCGTATGACACACACTATCTAATTATTCTCACCCTCTGTTATATTTGGCCTGGTAGAGGAACCTTAGTAGTTGTTGGCTTGGAGGATGACATATTTGACCTCTTCGTTTATCTTTTCTGTTTTGAGTTATTAGTCGCGTTGCTCTGATAGTATAACACTTGGGGGAAAACCTTTCTATTTTGTTTCGAGTTTGAGAGTATTTTATTTTGAGCACATTTTGTTTTGTTTGAGAAATTTTGAGATGATTTTTAATTATGAGATATTTAAATTATTTTTTTGAGATTAATAGTGTTATTTTATTTTACTAATTTTGTTGCGATGAATTTAATAAAGATGAGCATGTGATGATGGAATGTGTGTGACACCCTATTTTCAGTATATGAAATTACCTATAATTATATATATATATATTTGTAAGTGGGGTTTTTAGGGTGTTACATAGTTAGTATTAGAGCCTGGTTAGTCTATCCAACCAGGTTTTGTGACGTTATTTCTTCTCTAGTATGTGATGAGTGTATGAACATTGTTGATGCAATGTTTCTTCTAATGGCTGCTTACTGGTGTGTGGAGAAATGACTGTAATAAATGATCATGCAATCGTTGATGCTTTGGAGGCTACGGCTCATGTGATGGGTCAGGCAAATCAGGCGGTGCATAATTATAATAGGATGGCAGACAAGTTATTAGGGATAGTAAAGTTCAAGAGGAATAATCCACCGACTTTTAAAGGAAGGTACGACCCAAAAGGTGATCAATATTGATTACAAGAGATTGAGATGATCTTCAGAGTGATGGCTTGTTCAAACGCTTAAAAGGTCCTTTTTGATACTCATATGTTGGTTCAGTAAGCCGAGTATTGGTGGGACAATGCTTGCTAGAGGGTTGGAGTTGTAGGTACTGATATCACTTGGGGGAATTTCAAGACCGAGTTCCTTGAGAAGTACTTTTCTGCTGATGTTTGTAGCAAGAAGAAGATTGAGTTCTTTGAGTTGAAACAGGTAAACATGATTATTGTTGACTATGTTGTGAAGTTTGAGGAATTGTTTAGGTTTTTCCCGTATTACATTGGGGTAGAAGATAAGGGTTCCAAGTGTATCAAGTTTGATAGTGGCTTGTGTCTTGAAATGAAGCAGTTCATCAAGTAATAGGAGATCCGTCAATTTTCTGTGTTGGTTAATAAGTGTAAGACCTTCAGTGAAGATAGTTGTGCTATATCTGCTCACTATAAGAGTATTAGCAAGAAGAAAATGGAAGTTAAACCCTTTGAAAACCTTATGGGGATCTAGATGACAAAGGGAAGTGGAAGACTTCAGGAGGGAAAAAGACAAGTGGGGGAGGAAGTTATGTTCCTCTAAAATGTTTCAAGTGTGGGAAATTAGGTCATCGTGCAGCTGAGTGCAGAAGTGCAGAAGTGCAGACACGATATCTTTCAAATGCGACAAGCCAAGACACAACATCGCTGAATGCAAGAGTGAAGTTGTGACTTGTTTCAACAATGGCGAACCAGGTCAGATTAGTACCTAGTGCCAGAAGCAAAAGAAAGTTCAATCTGGTGGAAAAGTTTTTGCTTTGAGTGGAACAAAGATTACTAGATCTGATAAGTTTATTCGAGGTATGTGCTCTATTAATGGTGTTTCTCTGATTGCTATGATTGACACGGGTGCGACACATTCATTTATATCTCTTGATTGTGTTAAGAAGTAGAGTATGTAAATATCTTTTATGGTTTGTGTAAGACCCTAATTTTGACCCTAAGATCCCTCATGGCATCATGTTATTGCACAAGTGCATTGCCTCAAGGGTCGTATCATGTTTGGCTCCTTAACCCTAGGGTTGGGACTTGTTTGAGTGTTTTGAGACCACCAAGTATGCTTGTATTGTATATTATTGCTTTTCTTATTTGATTACTAACCAAAAGCACAAAAATATGTCACTAACTCTTTTTGTTTTGAAGCTCAAGTGATCATGTGCTCCACAATGCTCATAGGAGGCTCATGAGCCCAATAAAATGGCTAGATGAAGATGAGAAGAAGCATGAAAATGGTCCACAAAGTTCCTAATCATCATATATGTCCCCCAAGTATCTTAATTTTCCAATTTGATCAAGATAACCCAGAGGGCTTGAAGATTGTTTCCCAAGGAAACCCTAATTTCACTATGCTTTGACTCTGCCTTGCCCATGAAGTAATCTCAACCTCTGATCAAATTTAATCAAGGGAAGTTCTTTAATTTATCATTTTATGCATATATGAGCATATTTGAGACCCCTAAATAATTTATTCATCAAGATTGGAAGTTTGGTCTTGAAAAGTTGACCAATCAAGTCATCTGACAAAACTGGGGATCAATAAGATATAATTTTTGATGTTTTTGTCAAATGAAGATGATCCCAAAAGAAAAAGTGTTTCTAATAACCATATGAACAACTTTCATGTTAATCCAAAATCCATTTTAATCTTTGAAAGTCGTCATTCATTTCAAAACATTATAGGTCATTTTGACTGAAACCCTAATTTTGGGTCAACTTACCAAGGGAATAACTTCCTTAATTTTTGTGATTTTGAGGTGAGACAAAATTCTTTGGAACGTTTTAGATATCTGCTTAAAATGTTATGTTGGACAAAATTTCATAATCCTAAAATGAATACATGTGATAATGAAAAACATTATAGGTCATCTTGGACCTAATTCATTGAATTTGAAAAAGTACCCAACTTCAAATGCCCATAACATTGTCATATAAAATCCAAATGATGCAAAATTTGAGTCTAGATTTACTATCTTGAAAATATCTGCAATTTTGATGTTGAAGGGGGTTTCATTTGAAGCTTTCATCATAAAAATAGAGGGGTTTTAATAAGCTTGTTTTTGGTGAACTTTTTCAGAATGATTTGAACATGTTTTGTACTTGAATTTTCCCAGCCAGTTTTCATCAATTTTCATATGCCAAATGATTTTTTTCCCAACATGACTTTTGTTCCTTATTCCAAGAGCTTTCCAACCATTACTCACAATACTCATTTGGATATACCATTTGTGAATTTCAAAATTCTTTTCATTTATGTGCATTTTGGTATTTTTATGTTATAACTTGGTAAGCAAGCTATTTCCCTCCAAAGTGCACGTCCAAATGCATTTCATGTGATCTCAGCAAGTTTCTTCAGCCATCATTGGGTCTTCCACACGCCTACACAGGCCCATGCAATTCAAATTCCATTTGCCATGCACATGAGAGAAGTGTGATCAGTCGATGCATTTACATATAAATAAAGGCACCATGAGATTCATTCAATAACCTTTTGGAGATCCCAAGTGCTTTAGAAGTGAAACCACACCCTCACCAAAGGAATCATTCCATTTTTTCTCTGATTTTTGAGCTTGAAATTCAGCATCATTAGCTGAGTTTTAAAGCCAGATTCCTTAGCCAATCACTTCCATTACATTCATAAATCAAGAAGGAGCAAAGATCTTGGAGAATTCGTGGCCAGGAGTTCATAAATTTGAAGGTATCCATTCAAACTTTTTGGGTCTGAAACTCTTAATTCAATGTAGCTTGCTTGTGTTTCTGTGGTTTTCTGAAGTCCTCATACTTGAGGCAAGCCTTTGGTGCTTTTAATTCTTCATTTCATGAACAATCAGTATGAAAACCATTATTTTCTCTTTCACACTTCTCTCAATATAGGAAAAGTGAGAGAAATCCATTGGTACAATGATGATCTCCATCACACGAGCTTCATTTCCATGGCCTTGTTTTTAATTTTCATTAAGATTTATTTTTCTGCAACCGGTGGCCAGAATTTGTTGCTTCGCCGGAGAAGATAATGGTTTCCACCACCACCACCACGTGTGTAACTCCCTGGCCATTGGATCTTGTTGTCACGATCTAATCTTGTTCATTCATTTCAATTACTTCATTTAATGCATGATGTGGCGCGTTTGACTCAAGAGTAGTGTGTTCCCTCAGATTTGGACCATTGCCAAGTGCCACGTCAATTAATGAAATGCATCTGATGGCTCTGGCTTTTTCACTTATTTTCATTTTCCATTTATTTTCTTTTAATTCATTTCATTTTCATTAATTCCTTAAAAATTCATTTGAAGTCAGAAAAATATGAGACCAATGCCAATTCTTTTCTTGAAAAACCTAGTTTCATATTATGATTTTTAATTATTTTTCTGCCTTCATTTGATATTTTTTATGAATTACTTGGTTTTTAATGCTTTTAATTCATTTTAAAATGCTTTTTGACTTTTAAAAAATCCAAAAATATTTTCATAGCATCTATGGATCATGATAAGTCAATGAAAAATGGTCTCAACAATTTCTTGATTGTGTTGGGATTATTTGAGATTTTAATTCATATTATGCTATTTTTAATTGTTTTTAATTGATTTTAATTACTTTCTGATTTCAAAAATTTGTGAGAAAATTAGTCAAAGCTTGTTTGACTATGTTGAATCTATGAGAATTTAATTATACTTTTTGAAGTTGCTTTGAATTGAATTTGAGGTTCAACCTTATTTGTTTGTTTTTATTTGCATTTTATTTTAATTCAAAAAAATACCAAAAAAAAAATTATGGACTTCTTGACTTGTTATCTTCATTTCTTTTCTATTTGGTATTGATTCAGGTTTGAAAGTCCTTATGGATCATCACTTAGAAAGATGAATGAATTTGATCAAGGATGGGTTATCCCTTGATCAATTGGGATTGTTTGTTGACTTCTTACCCCCTCCCTTTCATCTTCATCCCTTTCTTTCCATCAATGGCAATGAGTTAAAGTCGTGAGGTTGGTCTTGACAAATGAGAAGCGTAACCTTCTTTGATCCAAACCAAACTCAACTTGATCCATGATCAAGTGAGTTGTTTTGTGTCCAAGATAGGTTGCTTCTTGGTCAAGCAAATAACCAAAAGTCAATACAAGACCCTTCCCCTTTTGTTTGGCATGGCAAGTTTATGGAGCTTGGCTTACTAGTCATGATCTCTAACTTGTGTTTTTTGCCTATATTCTTATTGACCGACCTCAGATAGGTGTGACTACTACATTAGTCCACTTACGATTGCTTAACATAGCGCTACATTGTCTTATGACAAGCTAACATAACCTTACTAATTACTAACTTTAATTTGAGCATTTAGTTTCTTGCTATTTACTTTTAATGTCATTTATTTCTTGCTTACTATTCATATTGATTTTCATCTTTGCTCACTTGAGCACATATTTTATGTTTATGTCATTTTTCTTTTGCTCATTTGAGCCTATTATTGTGTAAATATATTGCTATTTTGTGTTGTTTGTGTTTGTTTTGATGTGAACCAAAATGAAAAAGGAGAAAGTACTTAGAATTAGGACTTACCCATGCTTAAAGGAGTTCAAGAGCAACTAGGCCTCATGCCTTTAGAATGCAAAATTTGTTGAAGAGCAACTAGGCCTCACGCCTTTAGATGCTAAAACTCAAAGTTGATCTCAAAGGACTTCTCCTCAAACTTATTTTTTGTCCATTACCTTTATTGGGTTGTGAACTTTTTGATGTTTGCTCTTATGTGATAGAGATCCCATCTTAAGATTGTGAAAAGAGGACCATTGTCATGAGTAGCCAAGTTAAGAGCCAAGTCAAATGGAGATCCTAGGAGCTTGATTTCACTTATTGATTGCTTGTTTTGTGTGCTAAATTCAAAGGAAAGGAGCACCTTGAGTTATCTCTATGACTCCAAGAAAAGGAACTCCAAGGGTTTTATCTTTCCCCTCTTATCTTTGCTTGCTTTAGGACTAACCTTTCTCTTATTCTCCCCACTCCAACCAAGCCAAAAATCATTTTCAAAACTTTGACTTTATTTCAAAATTAGAAACCTAGGCCTTAAGCCTTTGACTTTTCAAACCCATTTTCATAAATACTCATTGTAAATAAACTTTAATCCAACTTTGACCTCATTTTGTAAATAAATTTAACTTGTAAATATAACCCATTTCGAGTTGTTTTGTGGTTCCAATGGCCACTTTGTTAAAATCTTTTCAAAAACATTAGTCATAGGTTTGAGTTATTATAGTGGTTGATGTAAATCTCACCTCATCCTTAGTGTTGGATTATAAGCCTTCCATGCTTATTATAGGGTTAACCCCTCACTAGCTTGTTGAAGTATTCCTCACATGGTGGATTGTTGGTTTAGGTTGAGTTTTCTCCCTTTGATAACAAAAGACCTTAAAGCTTTTGATTAAAATTAATTCACCAATCTTTGAGATTTTTTTTACCCCGAACTATGAGGTTTTGATCCTCCTTTGTGATGGTACGTAGGCAATGGGTTCATCCATTCAAACAACAAAATTTGTAAATATAATCTATTCTCTTCTCATCCCTCCAATCCTTTGCACAAATCTTTTAACAAATACCAACCTACAACACATATTTGCAAAAAGGGTTCCCTTAGAGTACTAAGGATATTTTGGGTGCGTAAAACCTTCCCATTTCATAACCAACCCCCTTACCTAGATCTCTGACATTTTTATTAGTTTTTGATTTGAAAAACTTCTTACCTTGGGTTTTGTTCGCTTTTTAGCCTTTCCTTTGGACAAATAAAAGTACGGTGGCGACTCGAATTGTATGTTGACTTTTGGTTTAGTCTATAAACTTAAAGGTAACGAAAACCACACTACAGAAAAGTGGCGACTCTGCTGGGGAAACATCTTTGCCCCGTGGGTTTAGCCTACTTTTTGCTTGTATGTGTTGTATGTTTATATTTATTTGTGGCATATTTTTGTGCAAATTTGGGATGAATGTATTGTTTGTAATGTATGAATTGCTTGTATGCTTGGTGATTTCTTGTGAGATGGGTTCTATACCCGAACTCGAGTGCACTTATGATAGGAGAATGACATAGTCTTGTTGACTTGTGTGGAGTTATTCCTTAACAAGTTAACTTGCAAGCCCATTCACTTGGTGAAGGTCTTGTTGGGATCACTAATGTCACACGAGTAGTCGTGGTTTGGAATTACTCTTTCCAATAAGAACCTTAGAAACCAAGGACCTTAGATACCTAGCCCATCTTGGCCTATTTTAGGACGTAGTGTGAAGGTCGTTCAAGTGTAAGACTTGATACGATTGTTACGCGATACTACACTCATAAGAGTCCCTCTTGAGAATATTTTTGGAAGACGAGTAGTCGTTTTATCCGATAATATCCAAAAGATGAGATGATGACTATGGGAACCTTTTAGAACATGATCGTCAGGTTTAACCATAGTACGTTCCCGTTGGGTGGTTCTTAATCGAGACTCCATGCTCGTGACTTACAACAAACCCGTGATTCGCGATCGATCCGTTCTCGTATATCCTCAATATCAATGGAACTTGGGTGTTGATAAGGTGTAAACCATAATCCACCAAAATGGATGATTGATATTGACGATGACTTGAGCCATCCCGTGACCTTTGTTAGGTGTGACTTGTTTGATCCTTGAGTGTGTTTTTTGCATCCATGCATCCATGCATTCATCCGCATTCATGTCATCAACAATAAGATTTTACAAGGAACTTAAAAGGGTCTGTTTGCAAATTTTCAGACATGGATAAGCAAAGAAGGAATACAAAGAAGTACAGTTTCAGACAACCTGATTTAAAAGAGTTAAGGTGTATGACATCTTATGTATTAAAGCCCTTGGAATTTAAAGCTCGCCATGGTAAGCTTCTAGCTATTCTCTCTACCAAGGTGGATGAAGGTCTGATGAGTGTGTTGGTGCAGTTCTACGATCCTCTGTATCGGTGCTTCACTTTTTCAGATTTCCAACTTTTGCCTACCCTAGAGGAGTATGCTTATCATGTGGGTATACCTATTCTTGACCGTTTTCTGTTCAGTGGTTTAAAGAAGATTCCGTCTTCTCAAGAGATTGCTGACATGCTTCACTTGGAGGTATCTGACATTGTTGCCAATATGACTACCAAAGGTGGAATTCAAGGTCTCCCGTATGATTTTCTGATTGCCAAAGCTAACTTGTTTGGGAAGGCCATGAGTAAGGAAGCTTTTGAAGCCATATATGTACTCCTCATCTATGGGCTAGTGTTATTTCCCAACATCGACAACTTCATGGATGTGAACGCTATTAGGATTTTCTCTTCTCTTAATCCCGTTCCGACTCTGTTGGGTGACACTTATTTCTCTTTGCATATGAGGAATGCAAAGGGTGGTGGTTCCATTATATGTTGTCTGCCTCTGTTGTACAAGTGGTTTATTTTGCAATTGCCTCAGATGCTTGCCTTCAAGGAGAACAAGAGATGTCTACGGTGGTCCACGAGACTCATGTCTCTCACTAATGATGATATCTTTTGGTATAATCATGTTTATGATGGCATTCAAATTATTGATTCTTGTGGTGGGTTCTCCAATGTACCTCTTCTTGGTACATGTGGTGGAATTAACTACAATCCTGCTTTGGCTCGCAGTCAGCTTGGGTTCCCCTTAAAGGATAAACCCAACAACATTTTGTTGGAAGGCTTATTCTTTAAAGAGGGTAAAGATCCCCAAAACTTGAAGGATAGGATGGTCCGCGCCTGGTGCAAGGTTCATAGGAAAGGGAGGATCGAGCTTGGTTCGAAGAACTGTGTTGCTTTGGAGCCTTACACCTCTTGGGTAAGGAAGAGAGCCCTCGAGTACCGCATGTCGTACGAGTATCTGAGACCTACCCCTATGGTTATGGTTGGGCCTTCAACCCTCCCTAATCAAGGAGTAGAGGAGTTGAGAGATGAAGACTGTTCGCGTGCTTGGGTTCGTGAGCGTGATGAGCTTCTTCAGCAGCTCAAGGATAAGGATGCAATGATAGAGTTTCTATAGCATTAGGTTATTGATGAGCCCGATGATGTGGTTACTTCTCTCCTACCTCACTCATCTAGGTTTTGGAAGAAGAGGTATGATCAGCTCGCCAAGGAGAAGGCCGACATAGAAGCAACTTATGAGAGAGAGGTGAAGAGGCTTTGTGCTACGTATCTTCCGATCTCGAAGGCTTTGGATGATTGTTTCTGGGGCTCCATAGGATGTTTATTCTCCTTTTCTCTTGTATTGTATTACCAAAACTGTACTACTTCTTTGGTGTAAAAAGTTTCCAAATATTATATTGCTATGAGTATTCCACATATGTCTCAAAAAGTTCAATATTTTCAAAACATTTGCAAATAGATCCTTATAAGGTTCCTCTGATAAAACACAAATCATATGCACAAGCATTGCATGCATCATATGCATAAGCAGGTTTTGGTTCCGAGCTCTCAATACAATGGTCTAACTCTTTGCTCTTCATTTATTTGAAGACAAGCTGACACACCAGTACAACACCAGAGCTAATTATTCAAAGATCATGGAACACCTTGATCAAGAGAACCGTGATTTGAAAGAGGAGATTTCCAGACTGACTGCCATGATGGAGTCAGTTCTTGCCACTCAGAGTCAAGTCTCTCCAACTCCAGCAACTCCTCCTACGAAGACAGTCATTTCCGAAGTGGTTACCTTAATAGTGCCTGCTGCCACCGCTCACTTCGCTCATAGTCTGCCTGCTGGATTCCCTTGGGGAATGCCACCCAACTTTGTACCAGAGGGTTTCGCTCCCACTTATGCTTCTATGCCGACATCTAGCCCGGTCATGTCTGTGCCACCTCCCGTTGTGCATACTTTGTCGTGTGTTGAAGACACCATCTATCATTCCGAGCCATCTGAAGGCTCCGACATTTATTAGAAGATGGACGAGATGAAGGACCAATTCCTTGAGCTACGCAAGGAACTGAAAATGCTGAGACGCAAAGATCTGTTTGGGAAGAGTGCTACTGAATTGTGCTTGGTGCTCAACGTGAAAATCCCAGTCAAATTCAAAGTGCCTGACTTTGAGAAGTATAAGGGAAACATGTGTCCACTCAGTCATCTTGTGATGTATGCCCGTAAGATGTCGACCCAGATAGATAATGATCAACTGTTGATTCACTTTTTCTAGGACAGCATGACATGTGTTGCGCTCCGTTGGTATATGGGGCTAGAGAGTGCAGGCATCCGCAATTTCAATGATTTAGGAGAGGATTTTGTGAAACAGTATAAATAGAAAGTGGACATGGCTCCGGACAGAGATCAGTTGAGGGCGATGTCCCAAAAAGACAAAGAAACCTTCAAGGAATACGCCCAGAGATGGAGAGAACTAGCAGCTCAGATAGTGCCACCCTTGGAGGAAAAGGAGATGACAAAGATATTTTTGAAGACTTTGAGCTCTTTCTACTATGAGCGCATGATTGCTAGTGCTCCCTCGGACTTTACCGAAATGGTAAATATGGGGATGGGGCTAGAAGAGGGAGTCCGCGAAGGACGTCTGTCCCACGATGACAATTCGGAAAAGAAATATGGAGGATTTGCCAGGAAAAAGGAAGGGGAGACTCATGCTGTTTCTTCCCATATCAAGAGAAGACCCTCTGTGAGGAGGAAAGAGGTACGACACGTCGTCAATTAACACTAGGTGGCTCATATAGCACCTGCTTTTAGAGAAGCTCAACAACTAGAACAACAACCTCGTCAACAACAACATGCTTACCAACCTCGCAACAATAGCAATAACAACACCAACAACTATGAGAGGAAGAGGGTGACTTTTGACCCGATCCCTATGACCTATGCTGAATTATATCATTCCTTAATCGATAGGAAGTTGATAACTCCACGAGATCCTCCTGTTGTGCCAGCCAATCCTCAATGGTGGTACAAGCCCGAACTTCATTGTATGTATCATTCCGGTGCTCTCGGACATGATGTGGAGAACTGTTTTCCGTTGAAGACCAAGGTGCAAGACCTTGTGAGGAGTGGGATATTATTCTTTGAGGATGTAGGCCCGAATGTCAAGAAGAACCCATTGCCCGAGCATGGGAAGGCAACTGTCAATATGGTTCAGGGTTGTCCTGGCAAATATAAAGTCCTTTATGTGAATGACATAAGGCAGTCCTTAGTAGAGATGCATAAGCTGTTGTGTGAGCACAGTCATTATGAGCATGATCATGATAGGTGCCATGTATGCATTGTCAATGAAAGAGGATGCCGCAAAGTAAGAAGGGACATCCAAGAGATGCTAGAACAAGGGATGATTATGATACTTCAGAATCGTAATGAGGATGAAGTTGATGTTATTAACCCAGTGTTCAAGATTCCTGATCCTGTTGTCATCAAGTATGACGACAGCAAGAAGAAGGTGGTGCAAACTCTTGTGATCAAGCCAGCGGGCCCTGTCCCGTATGTATCAGATAAAGCGGTCTCGTACCGTTACAATCTTGTTATGCTAGAAGATGGGAAGGAGGTGTCGTTGCCCTCAACCTCTGTTGTAAGCATTTCCGACGTTAGTGGAGTGACCCGTAGTGGTCGTGTTTTCTCGGCTCATCCGAAATTCCATGAAGACGTCGTGAAGAAGGATGCTGTTAGTTCTGCCGGTCCCGTGGGGACTTCTTCTTCAAATCAGTCTATTCCTGTTGAGAAGGGTGTTGACCCTGTTGTTGCTAAATCTGTTAAAGCTCCTATCCTGGTTGGCCAGTCTGGCATGTTAAGAGAGGATGGTGATGAGATGCTGAGGCTCATCAAGAGGAGCGAGTACAATGTTGTGGAGCAGTTGCTTCAAAATCCATCAAAGATATCTGTCCTATATTTGTTGATGAATTCAGAGCCACACCATGAAGCATTGCAAAGGGTGTTGGACGTGGCATACGTGGATCACGGTGTCACAATTGAATAGTTTGACAGCATTGTTGCAAATATAAATGCCTGTAACAATTTGAGCTTCTGCGATGATGATCTTCCCGAGGAGGGAAAAGACCACAATTTGGCCTTACATATATCTATGAATTGTAAAGACGATGCCCTGTCCAATGTGTTCATGGACACAGGGTCATCACTCAATGTATTACCAAAATCCACTCTCGCCAAACTTTCATATCAGGGGCCTCCCATGAGGCAAAGTGCAGTGGTAGTAAAAGCTTTTGATGGAACGACCGTGATTGGTGAATTAGACCTCCCGATCAAGATTGGACCTAGCGATTTCCAAATCACTTTCCAGGTTATGGATATACATCCGTCATACAATTGTTTGCTTGGTAGACCATGGATTCACGAGGCAGGTACCGTGACATCCACCCTGCACCAAAAGTTGAAGTTTGTTAAGAACAAGAAGTTAGTGGTGATAGGGGGAGAGAAGGCTCTCTTGGTCAGCCATTTATCTTCCTTTTCCTACATTGATGCTGAGGATGAGGTTGGAACTCCGTTCCAAGCCTTATCTATTGTTGAGCCTTCTAGGAAAGGACTTTCTTCATTTGTCTCCTATAATGACGCGAAGTTGGCCATTGAGCATGGTGCAACTAATAGTTTGGGGAAAATGATAAAGATGGAAGATAATAAATCCCGGACTGGTATAGGGTATTCTTCCGGTGTTTTTAATGATCTTGGGATGTTTCAGAGTGGAGGTTTCATCCACACCGTTGAAGATCAAGAAGCTGCTGCCATCATTGAAGAAGATGAAGGGGAAGACCTCGGCAACTTTGTCATACCTGGCGGAATCTGCAATAATTGGGTCGCTGTTGATATTCCACCAGTTATCCATAAGTCAACGTAATATGTTCATTTTGTTTAAAAAAACCCTTCTCCCACGCCAAAAGGAGAAGTGAAGACATTGTTCGCATAATCGATTAATACAATGATATTCATTCAATAATCGCATGTTAAATGTTTGTTTTTCAAATTATTTTTCATTTTTGCTTTTCGCATGAAATTGGTGATCATCATAAAAACCTAAAAAAGAGAATAAAATCAATTTTTCATCTGCATAATGATTTGCCTTGTTTGAATTCTGAAATCTCTTTTATACTCAAAATCATTATGCAGGTTAATCAAACCCATTGAACATAATGATCCAACACCATCTCCCAAATTTGAGTTCCCTGTATTTGAGGCAGAAGAAGATGATGTTAAAGATATTCCTGATGAGATTACCCGTCTGCTTGAGCACGAGGAGAAAGTCATTCAACCACATCTTGAGAATCTGGAAACAGTCAACTTGGGGTCCGAAGACTGCATTCCTGAAGTGAAGATTAAGGCACTCTTTGAAGAGTCTGTTAAGAAGGGGTTGATTGAGTTGCTACGAGAATATGTTGACGTCTTTTCCTGGTCGTATGAAGACATGCCTGGTCTAGATACTGATATCGTGCAACATATCTTGCCGTTGAAGCCTGAGTGTGTGCCTGTGAAGCAAAAGCTCAGGAGAACTCATCCTGATATGGCAGTGAAGATTAAAGAAGAAGTGCATAAGCAAATTGATGCGGGATTTCTGGTGACTTCTACATATCCTCAACGGGTGGCCAATATTATGCCTATACCTAAGAAAGATTGAAAAGTACGAATGTGTGTGGATTACCGTGACTTGAATAAAGCTAGTCCAAAAGATGATTTTCCTCTACCACACATTGATATGTTGGTAGACAATATGGCTAAATTCAATGTCTTTTCATTTATGGATGGATTTTCCGGTTATAATCAGATTAAAATGGCACCCGAGGATATGAAGAAGATGACATTCATCACACCTTAGGGAACATTCTGTTATCGAGTGATGCCTTTCGGTTTGAAGAACGCCGGATCCACGTATCAACATGCTATGACTACCTTGTTTCATGACATGATGCACAAGGAGATCGAGGTGTATGTCGACGATATGATTGCAAAGTCGAAAATGGAAGTTGAACATGTAGAACACTTGTTGAAGCTGTTCCAGCGTTTGAGGAAGTACAAACTCTGCTTGAATCCAAACAAGTGCACATTTGGAGTCTGTTCCGATAAGTTATTGGGCTTTATTGTCAGCGAGAGAGGTATTGAAGTTGATCCTGCCGAGGGCAAAGCAATACAAGAGATGCATGCGCCCAAAATGGAGAAGCAAGTCCGAGGTTTTCTTGGCCGCTTGAATTACATTTTGAGATTTATATCCCACATGACTGCCACATGTGCGCCTATATTCAAGCTCCTTCGGAAAGATCAGCGTCATGATTGGACCGAGGATTTCCAAAAGGCCTTTGACAGTATCAAAGAGTATTTGTCTGAACCGCCGATTCTGTCTCCGCCTGTTGAAGGAAGACCATTGATTATGTACTTGACTGTGCTTGATGATTCCATGGGTTGTGTCCTGGGTCAGCAAGATGAATCAGGAAAGAAAGAATATGCAATATACTACTTGAGTAAGAAATTCACCGACTGTGAGTCTCGGTACTCAATGCTTGAGAAGACATGTTGTGCTTTGGCTTGGGCTGCTAAGCATTTACGCTAGTATATGTTGAATCATACAACTTGGTTAATATCCAAAATGGATCCGATCAAGTACATCTTTGAGAAGCCTGCTTTAACTGGGAGGATTGCCCGTTGGCAGATGCTGTTATCTGAGTATGATATTGAGTATCAAGCTCAAAAAGCTATTAAAGGTAGTATCTTGGCTGACCATTTGGCGCATCAACCAATTGAATATTATCAGTCTGTGCAATACGACTTCCTGGATGAGGAGATTCTGTATTTGAAGATGAAAGATTGTGATGAGCCTACGCTCGATGAAGGGCCAGAGCCTAGTCCCCGATGGGGTATGGTGTTCGATGGCGCTGTCAATCAATATGGAAATGGTATTGGGGCAGTGATTATTACTCCTCAAGGCACATATTTTCCTTTTACAGCAAGGCTAACTTTCAAATGCACGAATGATATGGCGGAGTATGAGGCTTGTATTATGGGTTTGGAAGAATGTATTAATCTTAGGATCCAACATCTTGATATTTATGGTGATTTAGCCCTTGTTGTTAATCAGATTAAGGGTGAATGGGAGACGAATCAGCCTAGCCTCATCCCATATAGAGATTATGCGAGGAGGATTTCAACTTTCTTTACTAAGGTTGATTTTCATCATATTCCTCGAGATGAGAATCGGATGGCGGATGCTCTTGCTACACTTGCTTCAATGATTATTATCAATTATTGGAATGAAGTCCCAAATATTACCATGATGCGCTTGGATAGACCAGCTCATGTGTTTGCAGTTGAGGAGGTGAAAGATGATAAGCCATGGTATTATGATATCAAGTGTTTTCTCCAAAGTCAGACTTACCCGCCCGGGGCATCTGTTAAAGATAAGAAGACTTTGAGGAGATTATCTGGCAGTTTCTACCTTAATGGTGATGTGCTTTACAAGAGAAATTTTGATATGGTTCTGCTCAGATGGGTAGATAGACACGAAGTAAACCTGTTGATGACTGAAGTCCATGAGGGTTCATTTGGTACTCATTCCAATGGAAATGCCATGGCAAAGATGTTAAGAGCAGGCTACTATTGGCTGACAATGGAGTCTGACTGCTGTAAGTTTGTGAAGAAATGCCACAAGTGTCAAAGTTATGCGGATAAGATTCATATTCCCCCGATACTTCTGAATGTTATTTCTTCACCGTGGCCTTTCTCCATGTGGGGAATTGACATGATTGGTATGGTTGAGCCCAAGGCGTCGAACGGTCACCGTTTTATTCTCGTAGCCATTGATTACTTCACCAAGTGGGTTGAAGCGGCATCGTATGCGAATGTGACTAGGCAGGTGGTTGTGAGGTTTATCAAGAACCAACTCATATGCCGATATGGTGTGCCAGACAAGATCATTACTGATAATGGATCTAACTTGAACAATAAGATGATAAAAGAGATGTGTAGCGAGTACAAGATTGTACATCATAATTCTTCTCCCTATAGACACAAGATGAATGGGGATGTTGAAGCTGCTAACAAGAACATTAAGAAGATGGTTTTACATACAAAGATTGGCATGAGATGCTGCCGTTTACTTTGCATGGCTATCATACATTCGTCTGCACTTCAACAGGGGCAACCCCTTTCTCTCTTGTATATGGAATGGAGGTTGTGCTCCCTGTAGAGGTCGAGATCCCATCAATGAGAGTCTTGATGGAAGCCAAGTTGACTGAGGTTGAATGGGTTCAGAGTCGTTATGACCAGCTGAATTGATTGAAGAGAAGAGATTAACTGCCATGTGCCATGGTCAGTTGTATCAATAAAGGATGAAGAAAGCCTTTGATAAGAAGGTCAAGCCTCGTGTGTTCCGAGAAGGTGACCTCATACTCAAGAAATTCTTGTCTTTCGCGCTCGATTCCAGGGGCAAATGGACTCCAAATTATGAAGGTCCTTACGTTGTTAAGAGAGCCTTTTTAGGAGGTGCTTTGTTGCTCACAACTATGGATGGGGAGGACTTCACTCGTCCCGTGAATTCAGATGCAGTCAAGAAATACTTCGCCTAAAAAAAATAGCTCGCTAAGTCGAAATCCCGAAAGGGCGACTTAGGAAAAAATGAGCGTCTCGGTGGATTGAAACCCCGAAAGGGCGGTCCAGGCAAAAGTTAGAGACATGAAAAAAATGAATATATATATCCCGCTAGATTGAGTACCTCACCCTGGGGCAATCTAGGAAAAAATTAGGGATTTGGCAAGTAACTGCATCCTGACAAGACTTTGTTTTACAACTGTCGTCTATCAAAGATTCTCGCTCAGTCATCATCAACTGAAGTTTCAAATATAATGGATTCAGAGTTGGTGGAGAAACGATCATTATGTTCAATGTAGCCTTCTCCATGTATATCACTAATTTCAAAATTGTAAATATCCATGGAGTCTCGCCATTTTCAGACTACCATTCTCTTAAATAAATTTGAGCCTTTATCCAATTCTTTGCACTCTTATTTGTTTCTGTTTAACAAACGTTTGCATGTTTTAATTGATGAATATCATTGTTTTAAACAAATAAAGTTTTCATGAATAAACTGTTTTTAAACAAAATGAACATTCACAATGATTGAAAGGATAAGTGGAATGTCCTCAGTGCTTTCCCCAAGGATAGTATGATTATCAAAAGGTAAGACATTTATTCATATTCTGGCATTCTTGTTTCCTCTTCATCAGCTTTCAAGTTGCCTCCCCAGCAAGCGCAGAAAGAATAGTCATCATCAGCTTCCCAGAGAGTCTGGTATGGGAAATTCTCCTGGATAGCAGTGGATTGATCTGTTTTGTGGATTGCTTTCCCCTAGTAGAATTTTTGGGTGTTCATCCAACACATTCCCGGGAAGTTGGTTTGTGTATACATACTTGTTTCTCCCGCGGAGTTTTAGCAATCCATGTTTGGTATTTGGTTGATCTGAGAATGATCCCTTATGTTCCAATTTTTGCCTCGATCTTTTAGAGACGTGTATCCCTCTATATCAGGCACTAGCATGTGTGTTTTATCTCTTATATGGTTGTCATCCCTTGTGTGGATTGACCTAAAATCCCTTATAGATTGATAAAAGTTGATATGCTTTAAATTGAGAACATTCCTTGTCCTGACTGTCTACTCATGAGGACTTTTGTCTTTCCCCCAGCCTGAGTAAGAATCTCCAACGGAGTATGCATGTGTTCCCTGCAGAGCTATCTTTCCAGATAGTTGTCTCCTCAGCAGGGAATTTCCTAGTGCGGTTGATGAAGAGCCTATCCCCTTTTCATTTTGATAAGAGGTATCCCCAGTATGTCACTTGTTGATGAAGGATTCATTTCCATTTTCCCCATCCAGGGTAGCTCCCTCGAGAACATTTGCAGCTTGTCCCCGGTAGGGTTGCTAGGTCAGAGTTTGATGTTCGTATCTCCTCCGAGTCTGAAGATTTCTTCTAGCACTGAGAGCTGGTGGTGAAGATGTTTATTTCCTTCATTAGTGGAGTAAAATTTTATTTTCTCCCTTTGTAGAGTTTCCTCTCCAGCAGGTAGAAGGAAGTATTTTGATTGATGTACATCTGGTTGATGGTTGCTCCCCCATGGAGTTTCACATCATCCCTTGATAAGTTTCCCCCAATAGAGTTTCTTCTCTGGAAGATCTTATTGTTTTAACCACCTGTCTCCGAGAGAGTTGATGGAAACTCCCCGACAGATTCTTTTGCATCTTCCTTTTGTCAGGATTGTTTGCTCCTGGAAGATTTCTCCTGTGCAGAGCATTATCTCCAGCAATTGGAAGCTTTAACTTTGCCTATTCCCAGCTATGGGTAAAGTCTTCCCTTGTTTATTCTTGTTCCAGAGATAATCCCCATCAGAGTTGAGTTCTCTGTTTGATTATCTTCTTTCGCTGCTCCTGAATACATCTTCTTTGTATCCTCAACGAGTGTAGCTTTAGGATAGGTTTTGAGTTCCCCGATGATTTATTTCCATCCTTCTCGGGTTGTACCAAGCTTAGTTCTCCAGTAGGCTTCGCCCTTCTTGTCGAGACGTTGTGCCGAGTGTCCGTTCGTGATTCTTGGGCTTGTTTGTGTTAGATGTGTCTGTTTGTCAGCATTAATCATACACAAATCATGCATATACATGCATAATCATAACATTCAGATACTCATGTTTCATTCTTTGCCATATACCTTTACTTGTTATCTTCTGTTATTGGTGAAATGTTCTTCCCCAAGCAGATGTTTGTCTCTAATTTCTCCATATAGAGTCAGCCCCATAGGCAGAAAGTGTCTATCTTTCCTTCTTTCTTCCCCACTGAGTTATGTCCTCGTGGATGAGTATTGTTTCAGTTTCCTCCCCAGTTGTGTATTGGGATGGAATTACTCCCCTGAGTTATACCCTCATCGGGTTGAGTCTTGTTTGGTTGCGTCTTTCTAGTTTGTTCCTAGATTGATTCGTTTCTTGTTATCCCCTGCAGTTCCCTGTGGTTTAGTTGATCAATTGCTCAGTAACCAGTAATTGTTCATCGTTTCCCCAGCGGATTGTGTGGCCTTCTTCCCAGTAACCGGTAGTTGTAAGTCCTGTTTCTGTGGTTTTCTACCCAATAACCGGTAGATGTAATCCCCTCTTTGTTGGTTATCTTTACCCAGTAATCGGTATTGATATTCCTTCATTTTTGAGTATACCACCCAGTAACCGGTGATATATTTCTTGGATGATTGCTTTTGTCAGGAAATTTATCCCTAGCGAGTCATCTTTCATTTACCCTTGTTTGGTAATGATTACTTCTCCTTCTGATTGGTCATCATTTTATACCCAGTAACCGGTATCCCGATGTCCTTTCTTTTCGGTCGATTTATCCTTTATTAACCCAATAACCGGTTGTGGATAATCTTCCATGCGAGTATGTTATCTGCGTTTTTACCCATATAATGGTAGTAGATAATATATCTCATGCGCTCTTCAGTTGAAGTCTTTTTCTTCCTCAGGCGAGTAAGATTCGTATTTCCTTGTGAAATCGAATGTCCATCCTGTAAGTCGAGTTTGCTTTTTCAGCCCTCCTTTCGGATGATGAGTGTCTTGGATATGTTCCCAATTCACGCCTGGTTGGTCACCTATTATATACCCAGTAACCGGTATCCCTGGTGTTCCTTCCTTCTGCTCCCTATTATGACTTTTTGTCCCCTGTGGAGTCAGATTTTCCTGAGTTGAGACGTGCCTTTTGGGTCCTCCTCATATGTTTCGGATGATTGATATCTTTTAGCCTTATACCGGTCTTAGATATTCTTTCACCCTGAGTGTGTTGTTCTCTCACCCAGTAACTGGTGTTTTGATAACATGTCTCTCTTTGAGTTTATTACCCAGTAACCGGTAATATCTCGTTGTTTCTTCCTCAGCTGAGTCCTTTATGGACATCCCCGTCCGAGTCTGGATTTTTTTATCTGATGTATCCTTTGTGGATAGTTTTGTTGTATTGGCATATTCCCCAATACATGCATCTTTGCGTCAGCTCGAGTCTTTCCATCGATTTATTTTTGTGGAATCCCTTCGTGTCTCCCAGCAAGTTTTCAAGTCATGACCTGCTCACGCATTTTTACCTTGTTTCCCCCAGAGTCTCTGTCTCCCTAGTGAGTGTGTTACTCCTATGGATTTTTAGTTTCCCCCGATTTCTTTTCCTTTGTGGCAATTATTCACCATGAATATTTTATTTTGCATGCATACATTTGCATCATGAGGTCTCTTATGGACCAAAATTCGTCTCTTTGTTTTTATTTAAGCTCATTCTATCTCGTCGAGACGAAAATTTTAACCTTCATATCTCCGGCTAGAACGACCTTAAATAGGGGCATCTGTAAGACCCTAATTTTAACCCTAAGATCCCTCATGGCATCATGTTATTGCACAAGTGCATTGCCTCAAGGATCATAGCATGTTTGGCTCCTTAACCCTAGGGTTGGGACTTGTTTGAGTGTTTTGAGACCACCAAGCATGCTTGTATTGTATATTATTACTTTTCTTATTTTATTACTAACCAAAAGCACAAAAATATGTCACTAACTCTTTTTGTTTTAAAGCTCAAGTGATCATGTGCTCCACAATGCTCCTAGGAGGCTCATGAGCCCAATAAAATGGCTAGATGAAGATGAGAAGAAGCATGAAAATGGTCCACAAAGTTACTAACCACCATATATGTCTCCCAAGTATCTCAATTTTCCAATTTTATCAAGATAACCCAAAGGGCTTGAAGATTGTTTCCCAAGGAAACTTTAATTTCACTGTGCTTTGATTGTGCCTTGCCTATGAAGCAATCTCAACCTATGATCAAATTTAATCAAGGGAAGTTATTCCATTTATCATTTTATGCATATATGAGCCTATTTGAGGCCCCTCAATCATTTATTCATCAATATTGGAAGTTTGGCCTTGAAAAGTTGACCAGACAAGTCATTTGACTAAACTGGGGATCAATGAGATATACCTTTTGATCTGTTTGTCAAATAAAGATGACCCCAAACGCAAAAATGTTCCTAAGAACCATATGAACAACTTTCATGTTCATCAAAAATCCATTTGAATCTTGGAAAGTTGTCATTCATTTCAAAACATTATAGGTCATTTTGATTAAACCCTAATTTTGGGTCAACTTACCAAGAGCATAACATCCTTAATTTTTGTGATTTTAAGGTGAGACAAAATGATTTGGAAATTTTAAGATGTATAATTCAAATGTTATGTTGGACAAAATTTCATAAACCTAAAAGAAATACATGTGATAATGCAAAACATTATAGGTCATCTTGGACCTAATTCATTGAATTTGAAAAAGTACCCAACTTCAAATGCACATAACATTGTCATAGAAAATCCAAATGATGCAAAATTTGAGTCTAGATTTACTATCTCGAAAATATATACAATTTTTATGTTGAAGAGGTTTTCATTTGAAGCTTGCATCATGAAAACAGAGGGGTTTGAATAAGCTTGTTTTTGGTGAACTTTTTCAAAATGATTTGGACATGTTTTGTACTTGAATTTTCCCAGCCATTTTTCATCAATTTTCACATCCCAAATGATTTTTTGCCCAACATGACTTTTGTTCCTTATCTTAAGAGCTTTCCAACCATTACTCACAATACTATTTTGGATCTAACATTTGTGAATTTCAAAATTCTTTTCATTTATGTGCATTTTGGTATTTTTATGTTATAACTTGGTATGCAAGCTGTTTCCCTCCAAAGTGCATGTCCAAATGCATTTCATGTGAACTCAGCAAGTTGCTTCAGCCATCATTGGGCCTTCCACACGCCTACACAGGCCCATGCAATTCAAATTCCATTTGCCATGCACATGAGAGAAGTGTGATCAGCTGATGCATTTACCTATAAATAAAGGCGCCATGAGCTTCATTCAATAACCTTTTGGAGATCCCAAGTGTTGCAGAAGTGAAACCACACCCTCACCAAAGGAATCATTCCATTTTTTCTCTGATTTTCGAGCTTGAAATTCAGCATCATTAGCTGAGTTTTAAAGCCAGATTCCTTAGCCAATCACTTCAATTACATTCATAGATCAAGAAGGAGCAAAGATCTTGGAGAATTCGTGGCCAGAAGTTCATTAATTTGAAGGTATCCATTCCAACTTTTAGGATCTGAAACTCTTAATTCAATGTAGCTTGGTTGTGTTTCTGTGGTTTTCTGAAGTCCTCATACTTGAGGCAAGCCTTTGGTGCTTTCAATTCTTCATTTCTTGAACAATCAGTATGAACACCATGATTTTCTCTTTCACATTTCTCTCAATATAGGAAGAGTGAGAGAAATCCATTGGTACAGTGATTATCTCCATCACACGAGCTTCATTTCCATGACCTTGTTTTTAATTTTCATTAAGATTTATATTTCTGCAACTGGTGGCCGGAATTTGTTGCTTCGCCGGAGAAGATGGTGGTTTCCACCACCACCACCACGTGTGTCACTCCCTGGCCATTGGATCTTGTTGCCACGATCTAATCTTGTTCATTCATTTCAATTGCTTCATTTAATGCATGATGTGGCGCGTTTGACTCAAGAGTAGCGTGTTCCCTCAGATTTGGACCATTGCCAAGTGTCACATCAATTAATGAAATGCATCTGATGTCTCTGGCTTTTTCGCTTATTTTCATTTTCCATTTATTTTCTTTTAATTCATTTCATTTTCATTAATTCCTTAAAAATTCATTTGAAGTCAGAAATATATGAGACCAATGCCAAATTTTTTCTTGAAAAACCTAGTTTCATATTATGATTTTTAATTATTTTTGTGACTTCATTTGATATTTTTTATGAATTACTTGGTTTTTAGTGCTTTTAATTCATTTTAAAATACTTTTTGACTTTTAAAAAATCCAAAAATATTTTCATAGCATCTATGGGTCATGATAAGTCAAGGAAAAATGGTCTCAACAATTTCTTGATTGTGTTGGGATTATTTGAGATTTTAATTCATATTATGCTATTTTTAATTGTTTTTAATTGGTTTTAATTACTTTCTGATTTCAAAAATTTGTGAGAAAATTAGTCAAAACTTGTTTGACTATGTTGAACCTACGAGAATTTAATTATACTTTTTGAAGTTGCTTTGAATTGAATTTAAGGTTCAACCTTATTTGTTTATTTTTATTTGCATTTTATTTTAATTCAAAAAAATATCAAAAAAAATATTGTGGACTTCTTAACTTGTTATCTTCATTTCTTTTCTGTTTGGTGTTGATTGAGGTTGAATTGATTCAATTTTGATCAAATTCATTGGATCTTGTGGTTTGAAAGTCCTTATGGATTATCACTTAGAAAGATGAATGAATTTGATCAAGGATGGGTTATCCCTTGATCAATTGGGATTGTTTGTTGACTTCTTACCCCCTCCCTTTCATCTTCATCCCTTTCTTTCCATCAATGGCCAATGAGTTAAAGTCGTGAGGTTGGTCTTGACAAATGAGAATCGTAACCTTCTTAGATCCAAACCAAACTCAACTTGATCCATGATCAAGTGAGTTGTTTTGTGTCCAAGATAGGTTGCTTCTTGGTCAAGCAAATAACCAAAAGTCAATACAAGGCCCTTCCCCCTTTGTTTGGCATGGCAAGTTTATGGAGCTTAGCTTACTAGTCATGATCTCTAACTTGTGTTCTTTGTCTATATTCTTATTGACCGGCCTCAGATAGGTGTGACTACTACATTAGTCCACTTACAATTGTTTAACATAGCGTTACATTGTCTTATGACAAGCTAACATAACCTTACTAATTACTAACTTTAATTTGAGCTTTTAGTTTCTTGCCATTTACTTTTAATGTCATTTATTTCTTGCTCATTATTCATATTGATTTTCATCTTTGCTCACTTGAGCACATATTTTATGTTTATGTCATTTTTCTTTTGCTCATTTGAGCCCATTATTGTGTAAATATATTGCTATTTTGTGTTGTTTGTGTTTCTTTTGATGTGAACCAAAATGCAAAAGGAGAAAGGACTTAGAATTATGACTTATCCATGCTTAAAGGAGTTCAAGAGCAACTAGGCCTCATGCCTTTAGAATGCAAAATTTGTTGAAGAGCAACTAGACCTCACGCCTTTAGAATGCTAAAACTCAAAGTTGATCTCAAAGGACTTCTCCTTAAACTTATTCTTTGTCCATTCCCTTTATTATGTTGTGAACTTTTTGATGTTTGCTTTTATGTGATAGTGATCCCATCTTAAGATTGTGAAAAGAGGACCATTGTCATGAGTAGCCAAGTTAAGAGCCAAGTCAAGTGGAGATCCTAGGAGCTTAATTTCACTTATTGATTTCTTGTTTTCTATGCTAAATCCAAAGGAAAAGAGCATCTTGAGTTATCTCTATGACTCCAAGAAAAGGAACTCCAAGGGTTTTATCTTTCCCCTCTTATCTTTGCTTGCTTTAGGACTAGTCTTTCTCTTCTTCTCCCCACTATAACCAAGCCAAAAATCATTTTCAAAACTTTGACTTTATTTCAAAATTAGAAACCTAGGCCTTAAGCCTTTGACTTTTCAAACCCATTTTCATAAATACTCATTGTAAATAAACTTTAATCCAACTTTGACCTCATTTTGTAAATAAATTTAACTTGTAAATATAACCCATTTCAAGTTGTTTTGTGGTTCCAATGGACACTTTGTTAAAATCTTTTCAAAAACATTAGTCATAGGTTTGAGTTATCATAGTGGTTGATGTAAATCTCACCTCATCCTTAGTGTTGGATTATAAGCCTTCCATGCTTATTATAGGGTTAACCCCTCACTAGCTTATTGAAGTCTTCCTCACATGGTGGATTGTTGGTTTAGGTTGATTTTTCCCCCTTTGATAACAAAAGACCTTAAAGCTTTTGATTAAAATCAATTCACCAATCTTTGAGATTTTTTTTACCCCGAACTACGAGGTTTTGATCCTCCTTTGTGATGGTACGTAGGCAATGAGTTCATCCATTCAAACATCAAATTTTTAAAAAAATCTATTCTCTTCTAATCCCTCCAATCTTTTGTACAAATCTTTTCACAAATACCAACCTACAACACATATTTGCAAAAAGGGTTCCCTTAGAGTACTAAGGATGTTTTGGGTGCGTAAAACCTTCCCATTTCATAACCAACCCCCTTACCTAGATCTCTGACATTTTTATTAGTTTTTGATTTGAAAAACTTCTTATCTTGGCTTTTGTTCGCTTTTTAGCCTTTCCTTTGGACAAATAAAAGTGCGGTGGCGACTCAAATTGTATGTTGACTTTTGGTTTAGTCAATAAACCTAAAGGTAACGAAAACCCCGCTACAGTTTGGAGTATGGTCATTGATACCCCTACTAATGATCCGATGAGTACTTCGTGGGTTTTTTTGAAATGTCATTTGACTGTTTATGGTAAGGACTTTAGTATTGACCTTTTATGCTTACCGTTGAGTCAACTTGATGTTATCTTGGGAATAAACTGGTTAGAGTTCAACCACGTTCATATGACCTATTTTGACAAGTCTGTGATGTCTCTAGATTCCGAAGAAGGTGAAGATATGATGTTTATGTCTGCTAAGAAAGTGGACGAGTCCTTGAAGAATGACGCTCGAGTGTTTATGATGTTCGCTTTGTTGAAAGCTAAAAGAAAATCTACGATTGGTGATCTATCGGTGGTGTGTCATTTTTCAGAGGTGTTCCCATATGATATTAGTGATTTTCTGCACGAACGCGAGGTTGAGTTCGTCATTGACTTAGTATCTGGTACTAGTCATGTGTCAATGACACCTTATAGAATGTCTGCATTAGAGATAAGTGATATGAAGAAACAACTAGATGATCTGCTTGAAAATAAGTTTATTCGACCTAGTGTTTTTCTGTGGGGAGCACTAGTGTTGTTGGTTAAGAAGAAATATGGTAACATGATGTTGTATGTTGACTATCGACAACTGAATAAGGTTACTATTATGAACAAGTATCCTCTTATGAGAATTGATGATCTTATGGATCAGTTAGTCTATGTGTGTGTTCAGTAAGACCAAATTGAGATCAAGTTATCATTAGATTAGAGTAAGGCCAAGAAATATTTTGAAGACTGCATTTAGAACTTGATATGGTCACTACGAGTATTCAGTGATGTCGTTATGTGTGTCTAATGCGGCATGTGTATTCATGGAGTTTATGAATAAGATTTTCCATAATTACTTCGATCATTTTATGGTTGTGTTCATCGATGATATTTTGGTGTATTTTAATACAGATGAAGAGCATGTAGGACAATAGAGAGTTGTGCTACAGACCTTGTAAGAGAAGAAGTTATATACGGAGTTCTTCAAGTGTGAATTCTGGTTTCGTGAAGTGATTTTTCTTGGTTATGTGATTTCTAGTGGTGGTATATCAGTTGATCATTGAAGGTTGATATTATGTTGTAGTGGAAGACGTCGAATTTAGTTAGAAATCATAAGTTTTATGGGTTTAGTTGGTTACTATAGAATGTTTATAGAAGGCTTATTGAATTTATCCTTTCCTTTTACTCAGTTGACTTAGAAAGGTAAAGCTTATGTATGAGATGTTCAGTGTGAAAAGAGTTTTCAGGAGCTCAAGAGGAAACTGATGTCAGAACCAGTTCTTATTTTTCTGAGTCAAAGTGAATCTTTTATGGTGTATTGTGATGCTTTAAAGATGGGTTTAGGTAGCATGCTTATGCAAAATGGTCAGGTTATGGCTTATGCTATGAGACAACTGATGGTTCATAAGAGGAATTATCCTTTCCATGATTTAGAGTTGGTAGTTGTGGTGTTTGTGCTTAAAGTTTAGAGACATTATCTATTTGACTCTAGATTTAAAGTGTTCAACAATCATAAGAGTATGAAGTATTTGTTCGATCATAAGGAACTGAATATGAGGCAGAGGATAAATTTCTAAAGGATTAAGATTTTGGTTTGAGTTACTATCATGGTAAGGAAAATGTTGTAGCATATGCATTAAGTGGAAAGTCCTTTCATGTGTCGGTAATGATGGTTCGAGAATTGGATATGATTGAACAGTTTTGAGATCTTAGTTTGGTGTGTGAGATACCGCCTTATGAGTGCATTATCATCTTAGATATGTTTTGAATGATGTAAAAACTATGCCACTTAGTATTATATATATATATATATATATATATATATATATATATATATATATATATATATATATATATATATATATATATATATATATATATATATATATATATATATATATATATATATTAGATCTTATTGTCTATGTCTAAATGTTCATTATCATAATACGACACTTAACAACATTCTTCTGGCGTGATTCCTTTTAGCTTCTTCGTTAGAAATCTGTTCAAGATATATGTTGCAGTCGACACATCTACTCCCCATAATTATTTGGGTAGATGATTTCCTTTCAAAACACCTTTCACCATATTCATGATGTTTCAATACTTCCTTTATGCGACTCCACTTTGTTGTGGAGTGTAGGGTGGCACAACCTCATGCATAATCCCTTCTTTCACATATATTGTGTCGAAGTCTTTCGACACATATTCTCCACCACCATCAGTCCTCAGAATATTGATCTTTCGACCATAGATTTAAACTTGGCAAATACCTCGATCACTTCACTTTTCTTCTTGATCAGGTAAGTCCATAGTTTTCAACTGAAATCATCTATGAATGTAACAAAGTATTTAGTACCTCCAAACGAGTCCACCTGGATAGGACCATATACATCAGAGTATATGACTTCAAGAATTGCCTTCGAACTGCTTCCTGCATCCTTATTGAAGTTATTCTTATGCTGCTTCGCCTGCACATATTCTTCACACACTTTGTTTGGAATGTCGATTTTTGGTAATCCTGAAACCATATTTCTTACATTCAAATCTCTGATGTCTTTGAAATTTAGATGGACAAATCTATAATGGCATATCCATTCATCTCTGCTGACTACTGTTGCAAGACATTTAGGCTTTATCATATTTAGTTCAATCTTGAAGGTTCTATTTTGATAGATTGGAGCCTTCAAGACCAACCTTCCATTTGAGTCGGGAACTCTCATCATCTTGTCTTTGATCGACACCTTGTAGTACTTTTCGACTAACGGCCTTATGTTGAGCAAATTGATCTTCATGCCTAGTATGTATAACACATTTGAAATTACTGATCTCTTGCCATCTTTCCTCATAATCAGAACATCACCAACACCTTTAGCTGCTAGAGTGTTGTCATTTGCAAATTTCACCATGTTCTTCATTGAGGGCTTTATGTTGACAAACCAATCTTTCCTTCTAGACATGTGTGATGAGCATCCTGAGTCCAAGTACCACTAGTCCTTGAATCTCTCTTCATCTCTTATTGTAACCATCAGTAACGTCCCTTCTTCTTCATGTTTCGCCAGCTTTGCATAAGTTTCTTGATTCTTCAGCTTTTCTGGACAATCACTAGAATAATGACCATACTTCTAACAATTGTAACACTGAATGTGAATCTTGTCTGGCTTTTGACCACCACCTCTTTGGTTTCCTTGATTCCAGGCTTTTCCCTGGTTTAACCAATTTCCTTCTTATTTATTTCGACCAGTCGAATTGTTGTAGCCTCATCTGTCTTTGTTGTCATTCCAGCTTCCTTTGCCTTTTCTTTCTTTTGCTGATTGAGCCTGTAAATCCATATCACTCTTCGACTTTCCTATAGCTCTTTCATTCACTCTTTGTTCATGAGATTCAAGCTTCCCTTTAATCTCTTCCTTTGTCAGTTTTGACGAATCCCTCGACTCTTCTATGGCTACTACCAAGTAGTCGAACTTTGGAGCCAACAACCTCAAGATCTTTCCAATAACAGATCTTGATGTCAACACTTCTCCACATACCTTGATTTGATTCACCAGTTTCGTAACCTTGGTGAAGAAATCAGTTATGCTTTCATTGTCTTCCATCTGAAGTAATTCATATGTTCTTTTGTGAGTTTGTAACCTCACCTCTTTCACCTTCTCCGCGCCTCCAAACGATTTCTCCAGAATTTCTCATGCTTCTTTCGCTGACTCTACATCACTAATATTTTCAAAGGTATCTGGATCAACAAATTGATGGATTATAAAGAAATCTTTATAATCTTTCTTCTAAAATTATTTATGTACGGCTTTTTCTTGATTCGTCGCGTTTTCTGTAAGCGTTGTTACTCCTTCCTACACAAGATCCCATAGATCTTGATAACAGAACACAATCTTTATCTGCTTGCACCAATTCTCATAATTATTGTTCTTGAGAATCGAAAGATTTGCTGGAAAATGCCCATTTGGATGACTCATTGCCATCGTTATTTTCTTCCCACGAATCGCTTAAACTGGAGCTCTTGATACCAGATGTTGGAAATCCACCACAACCTATGGAGAATTTCAATCAATCTTGATGAACAAGATTGTTATCACACACACAAATAACAATGAAAAGAGAAGAACAAAGGAGAAAGAAAGTAAAAAACGATGAAGAAGAAGAAGAATATTCTACGGAGTTTCTCTTTGTCCACAATCTGTGAAAAACTTCTTATTCACTTTGAACCTGCAAAATTCTGTGAATACAATGTTATGAATACAACATTCACTTTTTATTACAAGAATAAGGGTTACTCCCTCTATTTATAGATTTAGGTTAGCTTGGGCCACAAGTCAAAATTCAAAATTATAAAAGCCCAAAATAGCTAACACTACTAACTTATCCTTGACGAGTCTTCGGTTTCAATGGTCATCTTGAACATCATTCCACAACACCACCTAATCTGAAGTGTTGTACTAATTAATGAGGGTTTCATAGAAAACTCAGGACTACCAACCCGAGGATAGTAAACCACATCAAACGGTTTCATATTGACACCAAGTTTTACTGCTTCAATAACATCTTCATCCCTCACTTTACCAAATCCCATCACCTTATCACTTATTCTCAACTCTCCAAAAGAGGAAGTAAGTCTACCATAGGATGGTCCAAGTTTCCTCTTTGATGAAAAGTTAAATATACAGTCGTTTCGTTTTTAAGACCTTCGTATTCCAACATGAAGATCATTGTGTTCATCTCTCACAAACACAAGTGAATCCCCCGAAACAAGTAGTTTATCGGTCACAAAACCACTCCACCTAGTTGTTAACAGATGCCGCTTTGGCATCCCCTTATAAGCACGTTTAAATCTCCATGTTTCTCCATGCACATCCGTGGGATAAATGTCCTTAGAAGGAAGCATATCTAAATAGTCTAATGGAGGAAAAAAGCTTTCCGACGCAATACTTAGGACAAGAGAATCCACCATCATTATTTGCATCAGATTGTGTCAATGTTTTCGTATAAGATTGACATTTATTCTCAGCTTCAGACATGTTATTGATGCCACGAACAACATCATCATCAAAATTAACTTCCCTAAAATGGAAACAAGTTTGGGTTTTGCATACAATTCATCTGTGTCAAGATCAGCCATATAATGGATAGCTGGAACCCTACATGGAATTTGGGATGGAATATTGAAGTTAGCAGGAAAATGGAGAGGTTCATAAGCATGATCGGCATGACCTTGAGGGAAGTTGAAGATATTAGAGTTAACTTCTGGAATTCAAACCATTCCTCCAGCAACAACATGTCATAGTTGAGGATCCACATCTCTATTCCCATCAATCAACCTCTTCTTTGACTTTTTATCCTTCTTTTTATTAGAAGGACGAGTTCGATTGCAACCATTTGTTCTTGCCATTTTAAAATTGAATTCAGCACAAAAAGATGAAAAAAGAGTGTTAATAAATTTATTTTGCTCCCAATTTTAACAAGACAAAAATAGTAACCAGCCATGATTAAATTTTACAAGTAAAAGTTGTAAAGAAAGATGAAAAATATTGAAAATAAGAACCGGTTGAAAAAATGGAGCTTTGAAGAAATAGGGTTCAGTGTAAATGAAAGTATTTTGTATTTAGAATAAACAGAAAACAAAAAGTAAGCGCATAATCTTTATATATAAAAACCGTTACAAGAATATCTCCTGAAAATTAGTTGAATAGATATATCTATTCACACCCAAAAACATGTTTTCCAAAGAAAACGGTGTTTAGTGTTTACGTTAAAATAATAGAGACGTTGTGTATAAAAACCTAACAGAAAACATTGCATACTTCCTCCCTCAAACCCTAATTATAGGAATATCTAACAAACAACTGTAAATATTAAGAAAATTTGTTTTACATAAAGTTAAATTTGTCTAAAATATCTACTAATTTTACATATTTACCTCTATATAATTATTAATATCATAAAAAATATATATTCTTTATCAAAATAAATAAAAATTAAATAATATTTCTCCAATGACTATTATATATAAAAAAATAAAAAAATTCTATGATCATAGCAATATAAAAACCACAATAATCAATGCTACTTATTTGCAAGAAACTATTGGGGCACAACCAAAACAATTCCAAATTGAGAACTTTTTACCATAACATTAACCTTGTTTGCTTTGAGTTTTGATACATAAAAGTAACTAACCAACCATGATTATAGCTTATTGTTTATAATTTTGATTTAGAAACTAAAATTTAGAAACTAAAATTACTAACCGTATATGAAGTAGTTGAAACTCTAATAATAAAAAAATAGTGAAAATGAAAATCTAGTGTGAAAATATTGAAGAATAGGGTTGTTTAACGGCAGAAGAACAAGAGAAAAAAATAGAGATAAAGAAATATGAAAAGTATGTATGTAAAGAAAAAACCTTAACTCAGTCTTCCAAAATTAGTATGACGAATAATAAAACAAGACAAGGTTTACTCACTTGTCTTTGAATGAACCTTAAGTTACTTAAAGATTGAGTATCACGTGAAAACAGAAATTATGCAATGGAGAAAGAGGTGAAGATGGAATTCATCAAGCCCCAATCAGAGCGGGTACACCAGATCATGTTGTCCCGATATCACTCTACACTTTGCTAATTTGTTTCTAGTTTGTAACTTAATAGTTATATTTTTTAAAGTGACATTTCTATTTTATTAATGGATTTAATTGAAATACATTGACAGTGTAAAAAGTTTTTATACCGTCAGTTAATCTTAGATGTTAGATATTAAAATAAGTTTGACTTTTATTTTAAAAATCTATAAAGTTATGCAAACGGATGATGATGATGAGTCGACAGTGTAAATCTTTTTACATTGATAGTGCATAATAATTAATCGCTTTGTTAAAACAATAACAAACCAATATCACTTCATAAAACCAGTACAGAAATTAATTTTTTCTATAAGCATCAATTTATTTAATTGTTATGGCAAATGCTAACAAATATTTCCGAGACACTCTTTAAAAGTTTAAGAAAGTAAGTTTTTTGGAAATATGTGTATTCAATGTATTTGGAAATTAAAATAATTGATTTTTTTATTTAAATTTTTTTAAAAGAGTGTCATTTGGGCACTCGTTATCTGACCCAATTGTTAATTCATTTTTGATAAAATAAATAATGACATTAATTACCTTTTATTGAAGAGAGTTTTGTATTTAAGCTCATGGTCTATCAAATATTCCTTTAATGTTGAAATTATTTTATCAATCAAGAATTCATTGATTCTGTAGGATGATAAAATCCTTTGATTACTAAACGTATGTTTGTTTTATTTATTTATTTTGGAAGAGGTAAAAGCAATTCTAAAAATATAAAATTGGATTTTTGATATGTTTGTTTTCTTAAATGTATAATTGATTTTGCTTTAAGAATAGATTCTAAATAAAATTAGAATTTGTAATTTTTGAATTTAAAAATGATTTTTATGTTGAAATTTATTATTAAATTCATTTTTATATAATTGTATTTAAACATAAATCATTTTATATTTCACATATTTTTAATTAGAATCGGTTCTATAAAATTTATTTATTCAAAATCGATTTTTGTCACCCCAAAACTAAATAGTGTATAAGTTGTTTTGTTAGCTCATTTCCTTGAATTATTTCATTAATCAGATTAACATGTTTTGTCTTTGAAGTCTCGTCACTTTTATAATATATATTCAATTTTGAATCATAAAATTGAAAATTGTAATTTTTTTAAATATTTTTTTTACAATTTCTTAGCATTTAGGTTATAATATATTCATTATTAATTTCATATGTGATTTAAGATTGTTGATTTCAAAAACGGATTTAAAACAATTGGAAGGAGCTAAGAAGAAGTTGTTGGATTGGAAATTGTACCCCTTCATGCTTTCAATTCATAGTTGTGAATGGCACTGGCCGAGTCAAAATAAAAAGTTAAGAGGGACTGTCAAAACAAATTATAACTTATATATTAAATATTCAAATGATAATGTATATAAAATATGTAAGTTGTAATAAAAAGTTGATTATCAAATGATTAAAAAATATTATTAGAAATGGTTGGAGTTCAACAATGAACTTCCATTAAAAATACACAAGAAGATGAATAACAGTTGCAGAGAAATGAGAAAAAAGAGAGAATTATGTAACTAACTTTCTGATCTCAAAATTGCAAAGCTGATTTCGGTTACAAATGCAATTACATTTGGGTTTATATAAACACCCAAATTCAACTCAAATTCAAATGCATATGTAAACTTAAATATAAATGAAATTCAAAACTAAACTAACTTGAATGTCGAATTACACTCAACATCATCCCTTAATTCACATTCGAGTTTAAAAATCAACAACACCAATTACTTAATTCTAAACCTGATTGCGAAGAAAATGGTACTTTGTATCAATGTGCTTGCATCTTCCATGCATCACTGGATTCTTTGCAAGACTTATGGAAGAATTGTTATCAATCATCAACTTGACTGGTTTGCTCACCTTGAACTTCAGTTCCTGCATCAAATTCATCAACTAAACAACTTGACAAGCTGACAAAGCACCAACTATATATCCAACTTCACAGGTTGACAATGCAACCACTAGTTGCTTCTTGGAACACCAAGAAATAGGAGCCTCCAGATACATAAATATGTATCATGTAGTACTCTTATGTCCAATCTATCCCCACACCATTCAAAGTCTGAGTAGCAAATCAATTCAACATCACTTGATACTCTAGATGGAAACAAAATCTCATACCTCAAGGTTGCTTTAACATACCTCATACTCCTGAATGCAGTTTGGTAATGTGACCACTTTAGTTTACTCATATATTAATATATATAATTTTATAGTTTTTTTTACAAACAAAAACATTGATTTTCACTAAAAACTAGTAAAAAAACTCGTGCGTACGCATGAGTTCTCGTTTGGTACACACATTTTTTCCACATATATATGAACTTATTGTTTTATTAATAGTTGACTTTTTTCGTATATAAACATTATTTTTGTTTTAACATCGTTTATAAAAATATGTGTATCAACAATACATTTTTTACCATTTATAATTTTTTTTGTATCAACAATTTTTTTTTCTCATTTATAAAATTATTTATATCAAAGGAACATATTCCCATGCCTGAATAACTCAAGCTGCCAAATACAATTCAGTGAAGCATCAACATAGATGGCATTCATCAAAAATAGATATTGAATTAAACAATTACCACTCCAGTCATTTAGTAGAACAAATCCAAAAACCTTATCAGAGTGAAGAGTGAATTCATGCTATTTATCACTTCTTAGATTTTAATCTCTCTCCACAATATGCATTCTTTTAATATCTTCAATCCAATTGGCGCCCATGTGTAGGTTTTAAGAGGAGTCGCCAATTCAATTGGAGACTCCTCCTAAAATGCATTTTTTTGTCTTATAAATAGATGCGTTGTGTGACTAATTATTCCACATCTCATATAATCATTTGGCTATCATGTTAGGTGTTCGTCGCCGATAGGGAAAGGTGATTTATGCGAGAGACAAACCTCAAATGCTGATGCTGTTTTGGAACATCACCACGTTCGATCAACTGAAGAGGGAGTTGGTTCGTTGGTTAGATGGAAAATACCAGAAGGGGAAAAAATCAGAAGTATTGAGAGACTTGACAGTATCTTTGGTTGGGTGCGAATGAAGACTGATAAAGATGATAGGAAAATGGTGTTCGGTCGAGACGACATCAATTTGATTGTTGTAATCAGTTAGAAATATTAATTTTTTCAGATGTTTTGTACTGATGTTTATTGTGAACCTCGTTGTAACAAGAACTTAATGATATATAATGATTGAATGTTACAGAAATACAATGTTACAAAAAGCTTAAGACCTAGATGATGCTCCTCGATTGGGATAGTTGTTCTTGTTGTGTCCTGGTTGACGACAAATACTACATAATCTTATCATTTTATCTGTGGAATCCATCTCTGTTCTTATACGTGTGCTGTTTGGCCTTCCTTTCTTCTTTCTACGCATCTTGTCATTGTGCCAAACAATATCACCTTCATATGGAGGCCAGTAATCCTCCATTGGTAGTATTGAGAAGCTTTAAGTATACACATTCATGATGGTGTTGGCCTTGTACAAATCAGATAAATGGTTATAAGCGTCTTGACGAGTATAAACGCATGCTGATATGACATGGGAGCAAGGTATGCGGAAGGCCTGGAATTTTCCACAATCGCACCAACTTCTGTTTAGTTTAACAGCGTAGGCTAAATTTGGTCTCCCCTCGTTGTGGCCCATTGTTTCCTGGATGCTGAAATTTTGTCTATGAAGGTCAAAGACTGTTACAGCGTGTGTACTAGCTTTGATGCTCTCCTCTTTCATGTCCTTCATGCAACACTCACTGAATACTTGCCCGGACATTAACACTGCACTCCATCTTTCACCTTTGGTTGCAAACATAGAAGCCAACCTATAATAGGTTGAACTTACCAAGGCGGTTATCGGCAAATTTCGAATTCCTTTGAAAACCCCGTTCATGCATTCCACAATGTTTGTTGTCATGTGGCCCCATCGACAACCTCAGTCAAATGCCCTTGTCCACTGCTCTATCGGTATGCTATTTATCCATCTCCCTGCGTCTTCATTAGACAGTCTAATTTCATCACGATAATATTGAAATGACGGTTGAGTTAAAGTATACCCAACATTCACCACCTTCTTGCGAAGATTCTTATCTTTTATAGCACGCATGAAGTTTTATGCAATGTGTCTGATACAATAGACATGTGTAGAAGGAGGATCATGCCATCCGTTGTCATGGTTGTTGTAGGCACTCTCAATGGCAGCATGTCTATCAGAAATCAAACAGAGATTGGCTTGTGGAGCCACATGCGTTCTAAGATGTCGAAGAAAGAAACCCCATCCACCAGCCGCTTCACCTTCAACAAGAGCAAAGTGTAAGACCCCAATTTTGTCCCTAAGATCCCTCATGGCATCATAACATTGCATTGTATAGCCTCAAGGATCTTTGAGCATCTTGGCTCCCTTTCCCTTTGGGTAGGGATCTCTTGTGAGTGGTTTGAGATCACCAAGCATGCTTGAATTGTATATAATTGATTTTCTTGTTTTATTCACTAACCAAAAGCACAAAAATATGTCATTAACATCTTTTGTTGTAGCTTAAGCAATCACCAGGTCAAGAGCTTCAAGAAGACCCTTTGTGCAAGAGATGAGGAATTTTTCTTGGGATGAGGACCACATGATTATTATAAAGAGCTTACATGAGCTAGGGTTTCATTTTTGAGCAATTTCCCAAAGTGATAGAAGCTCAAGTTCATCAAGACATTTCAAGGTCATCTGAGGACCAAAAGTCAACTGTGCAGTCAACTGAGGACTATGAGGTGGGGGAAATGAGTTGAAACACCTAAATCATGTTCAAATGAGGTCTATTCTTCATTCTAAACATCCATCTTGAAGATTCAAAGGTCATGGCAAAAGTTACTAAAAATGGAAAATGACCTATAATTCAAAGTTTCCAAATTTGGCAAGTTTTTGGTCCACATTCAACTTGACTTGTCAATGTTAAAGAAGTTTCAAATGCATTTTTGGTGAACATGAAAGTTGTATATCTTTGTCTCCCCTTTCCAAAAAGTCCTAATTCATGACCATATGATGATTGGTTGAGAAGTTATGGTCATTTGATCACAAGGTATACATGGAAATTCAAAATGGCATAACTTTTGATACAATGCTCCAATTTGGTTCATTCTTTTTGCAAAATGCTCCTCATGTTCAAGGCATCTCAAAATGACCTCATTTGGCTCAATTATGCAAAGGAATCATGGCCAAATGCTCATTATTTCTCATGTGTTCAAATTGAAGAAAATATTCACAATTCATTTTTGGCTTATGATACAAGCAAAACAACAATTCCTTGATGATCCTTGGTTGCTATTAAGTGAATTCCAGCCATTGCATGATAGGTTGCACGTGGGTTATGGGCCTTGGAAGCTCATGTGCATTTTTTGCAAATTGCCTTACATCTCACTAATCATGATTAATGAATGGCTTAATTGGTTTTCAGTGTGATTAGCATGGGATATAAAAGCTCAAACCCTAATCCTAACTGCAAAAAACAGAACCATTTCAGATCAAAATTCAAAAACTCCCTCCAATTTCTCTCTCTTCGAATTTTCAATTTCAACACACAAACACCAAAAATTCTTGCAGATTCTTGATCATCATGATTCATTGAGGAAGAATCAACCACTGTTTTGAGCAATTCAGCCAGATTCGAGCAGTTCATGTACATGAGCATGGCGATGGAAGTTGAAAATTGAAGAAGAATCAAGTGGTTTCAAGTGTTCCTGTTTGCACAAAGCTTCAAGGCAAGATCAAAGGAGAAGTTTGGAGCTTATGAGCGCTTGAGAGCACGATTTCAGCAACCTTCACTTCAAGGTGATTCAAAATTCATCATCTGCTTTTGTTGTTTTAAGGTCATAAATGTGTAGATCCTGTTGTGTAGAGCTCGTACATGTGTTTAGAATTGATTTTGGTTAAGTATTGAGTATGTATGGTTGACTGTAAGTTTTGATCATGAATATGTTTCTCTTCGATCTGGAAAACCTGTTGAGAATTAGATGAAATTGATTTGCATATTTGGAATGTACATGGAGAACCGGTTCGAATGATATAGGCTTTGTTGATTTCTACAAATTTTCACGGCGGCGCCACCGCGTGGTTGGCCGGAGAAGACGACCGGAGCTTAGCTCCGGCGTCTGTGTTAAATGCTAGGGTTTGCTGACTGTTTGCCATGTGGAGTCTTGCGTGTGAGAATGATTGGACTGTGTTGCTTTGACCTTGCCATGCGTGTGCGTTTGACTGCTGATGTGTGTATGCTGAGTCATAAATGAAACGATGCGTTTCACCGTTTGAATATGGACCTTTGATCTTTGAGCGCGCCAAGATCCAACGGTTGTGATATTTTCTGGTTTATTTGAATATTATTCTTTCCCTCCATATTTTCCATGTTATTCCATTATTTTGTTCATCTTATAAAATTCATTAAAAATGCAAAAATAGTCCAATTTAATCCCAATTTTTTTTGATAGTTTTGTTTTGATCTCTACTTTTTTTTGGTATTATTTTCATGAATTGTTGATGACTGGATTTTTTATGTGTGATTTTTGAATGAACATTGTGCCATTTTGACCTGTTGCATTCAATGCATTGTGAAATCCTCATTGTTGAGCCATTTGATCCAATTTTTTGTGTGCATAATGATCATACATGATGTGAATTTTTGGTCATTGGTTTGGAATTTTTCTCACATGTTATCATCACTTTTGACACATAGAGAAAAGTGTGACAATTTGTGTCACATTTTTGACATTGAATTGTTGCATCTTTGTTCACATAGCATTTGAATCTTTCTGGATTTGATCTTTTGCATATTGCTTGTTCATGACATGAGGAACTTGTATAAAAATTTCAAAGTCATTGCATGCATTTCTGATTTGATGTGGATTTTCTAAGTTGGAAGTCCATTTTGTGCATATATTTTTGTCCTTGCATGACATAGATCATTTGAGATACTTGCTTATTGATTTGATGCTGGTCCTTTTGAGGACATTTTGTGACATGTTTGAATGTGCACTGTGTAAAAGATTGGGTTCTGTTTTGGTCATTTGATTTGGTTTTGAATCTAGTCTTTGCACTAGTGTTTTGGTACATAAACTAACTTTGTCTTGTGTTTCAGGTTTGGACATTTAGCATTGATGGTTGATTTGTTCTCACTTTGTGAGATGCAAATGATTTGAGTTCTAACTTGTGTTTGTTTTGTAGGATTTTAAGTGATGTGCTTGAGCTCATGAGTTCATTTGAATGCTTGGGCATTGTTCATTGGATTGTGTAATTGTTGGAAGGATTCACTGTTTGTCTGTTGGTTTTATAACTGAAATATTAACTATATAGTCTTTGTACAAGTACCTTAGTTGCTTGATTACTTTAGCTCTTGCTTGAGCTTTGGATTATGGTTGATACACCACTTAGGTAGTTATCTTCTTACTTCATGTAGTCTGGAAGTCCTGTCACCTTTTTGGCAGGCATTTTGCTGGCAAGTCCTCCTTCAGAGGCTCTGTTTGTGTTTGTTTAAAATTGTGCTCAAAGACCTCCAAGATTAGGCATGTGATATTTGATAAGACCTCCAAGAGAAGAGGCAATTGACGGATAAAAGGGATTAGTAGTCGATCCCCCGTTATTCAGTGAGTCGTTCTTTATGCTCGCACTACGTGCTGATGCTTCTGAACATGTACCCAAGATCTTTGTCCAGTGTCTGTCAAGTGAAATAGGATCTCACTTTCTGGATCCCCACGCTTTCTTTATCGTGAGCTCACCCCGGCCAGGGTTAAGGGCATGAGGTCTCATCCTCATTACCATCTTTGATCAGCTTCACCCTAACTTTCAATGTTAGTGGTTAAGAGCTACAGATTACCCATTACAATTTGGCTTGTTTGTCGAGGTTGACATGACCCCTCTTGACTAAAGCCCACCCATTGTTTGAGCTTCTTGTATGTATATAGTTTGTGATATTTGTTTACTTGTGAACTTTTGATGTGTGTGCTCTTGAACTAGGAGTTTTCCATTTGAGCTTAATTGTGGGATCATTGCCATGTTCATCCAAGTGGCAGATACAAGATACATTGAGGATCTCTTATGAGACTTGTGTGATTGCTTATGCTTTGTGCTTGCTTATTCCAAAGGATGGGATCCACTTGGATCATCTATATGATCTCAAGAGAGGAACTCCTAGTGTGGTTTCATTTCATATCCCTCACCTTTTTACTTCTCTTTAGGACTTAGTCCTTCTCCTTCATTTCTCCACCCTAACCCAAGCCAAAACCCTTTTTGTGCAAACATTTCATTTGTTTTCAACATGAGAAACCTAAGCCTTATGCTTTTGATTTTCAAACTTTCTTTTCATAACACTCATTTTGAATTGAATCTTTAAGTCAACTTTGACCATCTTTTGTATATACTTCTAATTGGTAAATATAACCCATTCAAATGCCTTTTTCGTGGTTCCAATGTCCACTTCTTAATCAAAATTTTCCATAACCTTTAGCTATTAGGTTTGAGTTATCTTTGTGGTAGATGTAATACTCACCTATATCCTTAGTGATGGACAATGAGTCTTCCATGCTTATTATAGGGTTAACCCCTCACTAGCATGTTGAAGTTATCCTCACATGGTGGATTTGTGGTTTTAGGTTGAGTTTTCTCCCTTTGATAACAAAATACCTTAAGGCTTTTGGACTAATAAATCCACTCATTTGTTTTGAGATTTTTACCCCGAACTACGAGGTTTTGATCCTAATCTTTTTATAAGAGGGTACGTAGGCAATGGGTTTATCCATCCAAACACAAAAATGTAAATAACTTGTATATTCTCTTCTCATCTCTTCAATCATGTTTGCACAAATAAAATTTTCACAAAACAATAACCTTTGAAACAAGTGTGAAAAGGGCTCCCTAGGAGTACCTAGGATGTTTTGGGTGCCTAACACCTTCCCATTGCATAACCAACCCCCTTACCCAGATCTCTGTTTCTTTTACTAGTTTTGTTTGTAAAACTTTTAGGTTTTTGTTCGCTTTCTAACCATTCCTTTGGATAAATAGAAGTGCGGTGGCGACTCGACTTTGTATGATTTACCTTGGATTTAGTCAATATCTCCAATGGTAACGAATACACCACTACAGAAAAGTGGCAACTCTGCTGGGGAGATTAGAGATCACCCCTAGTGGGTTTTGCCAACTTTTCATGCTTGTTGTATTATATTGTTTTGTGACATATTTTTGTGCAATTTGGGATTACTGTATTGTATGTAATGATTGAATTGCTTGATATATTAATTGCTTGTATGCTTGGTGATCTTTGTGAGATGAGTTCTATACCCGGACTCGAGTGCACTTAGGATAGGAGAATGGCGTAGTCTTGTCGACTTGTGTGGAGTTATTCCTTAGCAAGTTGACTTGCAAGTCCATTCACTTGGTGGAGGTCATGTTGGGATCAATAATGTCACACAAGTAAGTTGTGGTTAGACATTACTCTTTCCAATATAGACCTTAGAAGCCAAGGACTTTAGTTTACCAAGCCCATCTTGGCCTATTTTTAGGATGTAGTGCGAAGGTCGTTCAAATGTAAGATTTGATACGATTGTTACGCGATACTACACTCATAAGAGTCTCTCTTGAGAATATTTTTGGAATACGAGTAGTCGTTTCTCCGATAATATCCGAAAGATGGGATGATGACTATGGGAACCTCTTGTAGAACATGTTTGGCAGGTTTAAACCCTAGTACACTCCCTTTGGGTGGTTCTTAACTGAGACTCCATGCTCGTGACTTGCAACAAACCCTTGATTCATGGTTGATCCGTTCATACATCCTTAATATCAATGGAACTTGGGTGTTGATAAGGTGTAAACCATAATCCACCAAAATGGATGATTGATATTAAGGATAATATGATCCATCCCATGACCTTTGTGTGGTGTGCTTTGCTTGATCCTTGAGTGTGATTGTTGCATTCATGCATCCATTTGCATCCATATCATCAATAATAAAGGAAATTTTCAAGGAACTTAAGGGGTTTATTTGCAAAATTTTCAGACATGGAAAAACAAAGAAGGAATACAAAGAAGTACAGCTTCAGACAACCAGATTTGAAAGAGTTAAGGAATCTGACATCCTATGTATTAGATCCCTTGGGTTTCAAAGCTCGTTTTGGGAAGCTTCTTCCTCTTCTGAATACTCAGGTGGATGAAGGGTTGATGAGCGTATTGGTGCAGTTTTATGATCCCTTGTACCGTTGCTTCACGTTTCCGGACTTCCAGCTTTTTCCTACCCTTGAGGAGTATGCCTATCTTGTAGGTATACCTATTCTGGATCAGTTGCCGTTCAGTGGCTTGGAGAGTATTCCTACTTCTCAAGAGATAGCTGACATGTTGCACATAGATGAATCTCTGGTTGGTGCTCATATGACTACCAAAGGTGGAATTCAAGGTCTCCCTTCTGAGTTCCTCATTGCTCAAGCTACTGTTTATGGGAAGGCTATGAGTGAGGATGCCTTTGAAGCCATATTTGTACTTCTCATCTATGGGTTGGTATTATTCCACAACATCGACAAGTTTGTGTATATGAACGCTATTAGGATCTTCTCTGCTCTTAATCCCGTTCCGACTCTGTTGGGTGATACCTATTTCTCTTTGCATATGAGGAATGCAAAGGGTGGTGGTGCCATTGTGTGCTGTTTGCCTCTGTTGTATAAGTGGTTTATTTCTCACTTACCTCAGACGGTCGCCTTCAAGGAGAACACGGGATGTCTACGGTGGTCCACGAGACTTATGTCTCTCACTAATGATGATATCTCCTGGTATAACCGTGTATACGATGGTGTGCAGATTATCGACTCTTGTGGCGAATTCTCCAATGTGCCTCTTCTTGGTACATGTGGTGGGATTAACTACAACCCTGTTTTAGCACGTCATCAGCTTGGGTTCCCCCTAAAGGATAAACCTAATAGCATTCTGTTAGAGGGTGTGTTCTTTCAGGAGGGTAAAGATCCCCAAGGCTTGAAGGGCAGAATGGTTCACACTTGGCGTAAGGTTCATAAGAAAGGAAGGAATGAGTTGGGTCCTAAGAATTGTGTTGCTATGGAGCCTTACACCGCTTGGGTAAGGAAGAGAGCATTGGAGTATCTCATGCCTTACGAGTATCCGAGACCTACACCTTTGGTTGTGGCTGGGCCTTCAACCCTCCCTAACCAAGGAGTAGAGGAGTTGAGATACGAAGACCTATCACGTGCCTGGATCCGTGAAAGGGAAGAGTTGCTTCAGCAGATTAAGGAGAAAGATGCTTTGATAGAGTTCCTCGAGCATCAGGTTATTGATGATCCTGATGATGCATGGACTTCTCTACTTCCTTAGTCTTCCAAGTTTTGGAAGAGAAGGTATGACCGACTCGCCAAAGAAAAGGCAGATATGGAGGCAGCTTACGAGAGAGAGGTGAAGAGGCTTCGTGCATCCTATCTTCCTGTGTCCCGAGCATTAGATGATTGTTTCTAGGGATCCATAGGATGATTATTTTCCTTTTCTCTTGTATATGATTGACAAATGCTGTACTTCTTTTCCCTGATGTTATTTGATGAGATATTTCCATATGTGATCAACAATTAATATTTCCAAAATTTGCAAATAAAACCCTATAGTTCCTTTGAAATAAAAACAAATCATATGCACAAGCATTGCATGCATCATATGCATAAGCAGGTTTGGTTCCCGGCTTCTGGTCCTGTGGTCTAACTCTGTGCTCTTCATTTATTTTGAAGACAAGCTGACTCACCGGTACTACACTAGAGCCAACTCTTCCAGACTGATGGATCATCTAGAGCAAGAGAACCGTGAACTCAAAGAAGAAGTCGCTAGACTGAGTGCTTTGACGAAATCGTTCCTGGATGCCTAGAGCCAGTCTTCTCCAACGCCTTCAACTCCTCCCCAGAGGACAGTCATCTCTGAGATTGTTTCCTCGACTATGCCTGCAGCCAGTGCATATTTTGCTCCTACAGCCATGCCAACCGGGTTTCCGTGGGGGATGCCTCCCAATTTTATGCCTGAGGGCCCTGCTCCAACTTTTGCTTCTATGCCAGCATCTAGCCCGGTCCTTGCTGTTCCTCCTCCTGTCGTGCATACCGTGCCTAGGGTAGACGACACCATCTATCATTCTGAGCCATCTGAGGGCCCAGATGTCCATGAGAAGATGGACGCTATGAATAACCAATTTCTTGAGCTTCGCAAGTAATTGAAGACTCTTAGAGGAAAGGACCTCTTTGGCAAGTCTGCTGCCGAATTATGCTTGGTTCCCAATGTAAAGATTCCTATGAAATTCAAGGTCCCTGACTTTGAAAAATACAAAGGGAACATTTGTCCTCTCAGCCACCTGGTCATGTATGCCAGGAAAATGTCTACTCAGACTGATAACGACCAGTTGCTCATCCACTACTTTCAGGACAGTCTGTCCGGTGCTGCCCTAAGATGGTATATGGGGCTGGACAGTGCGAACATCCGATCCTTCAATGACCTTGGCGAGGCCTTCGTCAAGCAGTACAAGTATAATATGGATATGGCTCCCGATAGAGATCAACTAAGGGCCATGTCCCAGAAGGACAAAGAAACGTTCAAAGAGTACGCCCAGAGGTGGCGAGAGTTGGCAGCACAGATCGTGCCTCCGCTGGAAGAGAAGGAAATGACCAAGATTTTTCTGAAGACCTTGAGTTCATTCTATTATGAGCGGATGATTGCTAGCGCTCCTTCTGACTTCACCGAGATGGTGAACATGGGGATGCGTCTAGAAGAAGGGGTTAGAGAAGGACGTCTAACCAAGGAAGAAGGCTCTTCTGCCAAATGTTATGGGGCGTTTGCAAAGAAGAAAGATGGAGAGGCACATGTTGTGACCTCCCATGTGAAACCTAGAAGACCCTCTGTGACGAGGAAGACTGTGCGTCCCGCCAGTAATCAGCACCAGGTGGCTCATATAGCACCTGTTTTCAGAGATAATAAACAGTATCAGCAACATAGCAACAATCAACAATCACCTCAGCAATATCAACAGCAACAACACCGTCCGCAACAGCAGGCCTATCAGCCTCGAAACAGTAATCAAACCAGCACGAGTTATGAGAGGAAAAAGGTCACTTTTGATCCAATTCCGATGACATACGCAGAACTATATCCTTCTTTAATAGAGAGGAAATTGATTACTCCGAGAGACCCACCAGCTATACCTGCTAACCCTCAGTAGTGGTATAAGCCTGAATTGCATTGTGTATACCACTCTGGTGCTCCAGGCCACGACGTGGAGAATTGCTATCCTTTGAAGATAAAGGTTCAAGACCTTGTAAGGTGTGGCATTTTGTGCTTTGAGGACGTAGGTCCTAATGTGAAGAAGAACCCATTGCCCGAGCATGGGAAATCTGTTAACATGGTCCAGGGTTGCCCTGGCAAGTACAAAGTCAAATATGTTAGTCACATTCGACAGTCGTTGGTCGAGTTGCACCGTTTGCTGTGTGATTACAGTCACTATGAGCACGACAATGATAAATGCTGAATCTGCCCTGTTAACCGATTGGGTTGTCGCCAAGTGCGCAAAGATCTCCAGGAAATGCTGGATGAAGGAGTTATTGAGATCCTTCAGAATAGGAATGTTGACGAAGATGAGCCTGAGGTCAACGTAATTTCCCCAGTATTTCGGATACCCGAACCTATTGTCATCCAATATGATGGTAGCAAGCAGAAGGTCTCTCCTTCCCTGATCATTAAGCATGCCGGTCCTGTACCGTATTCTTCTGAAAAGGCAATTCCCTTCCGTTACAATGCTGTTGCTGTAGAAGATGGGAAAGAAGTGCCTTTGCCTTCCTCCTCTGTTGTAAATATTGCTGATGTAAGTGGTTTGACCCATAGTGGTCGTGTGTTTTCAGCACCATCGAAGCCTCAGGCTAAAGCTGATTTTGTTGAGCGCCCGATTGGGAATGTTGTGAGCACCCCGAATCCGGCACCTGTTGTTAAACCCTCCTCTGTACTAAAAACTCCTACTTCTGTTGGCCCTAGCGACAATGTGAAAGAAGACTGTGATGAGATGCTGAAGCTCATCAAGAAGAGTGAGTACAATGTTGTAGACCAGCTTCTACAAACGCCATCCAAAATATCCGTGTTATCTTTGCTTCTGAATTCAGAACCACATAGAGAGGCTCTGCAGAAAGTTTTGGATGTGGCATATGTAGATCATGATGTAACTATAGAACAGTTCGATAACATTGTTGCGAACATTACTGCTTGTAACAATTTGAGTTTCTGTGACTCTGATCTCCCTGAGGAGGGAAGAGACCACAACTTGGCTTTACACATATCCATGAATTGTAGAAGCGACGCCATGTCCAACGTGCTGGTGGACACTGGGTCATCCCTGAATGTATTGCCAAAAACCACTCTTTCAAGACTGTCTTATCAAGGGCCTCCCATGAGGCAGAGTGGGGTAGTTGTGAAGGCTTTCGATGGGTCGCGTAAGACTGTGATTGGGGAAGTTGATCTCCCTATCAAGATTGGACCAAGTGATTTCCAGATTACCTTCCAGGTTATGGATATTCACCCATCGTATAGCTGTCTCCTAGGCAGACCATGGATTTACGAGGCTGGTGCCGTGACATCCACCCTACACCAGAAGCTGAAATTTGTGAAAAATAAGAAACTGGTAGTGGTAGGGGGAGAAAAGGCTCTCCTGGTTAGCCACTTGTCTTCCTTCTCGTACATAGATGCTGAGGATGAAGTTGGAACTCCTTTCCAAGCTTTATCTATAGCTAAGCATGTTGAGAAGAGAACTCCTTCATTTACTTCCTATAGAGATGCGAAATTGGCCATTGAGTGTGGTGCAATTGTTGGTCTAGGAAAAATGATCGAGCCAGAAGACAATAAGTCCCGGGCTGGCATAGGCTTTTCTTCTGGGGTTTTCAATGAGAAAGGATTATTAAAGAGTGGAGGTTTCATCCACACTGGTCAGGAGGAGGAAGCTGTTGCTGTCTTGGAAGAGAATGCAGAGGACTCTGGCAATTTTGTCATCCCTGGACGGATCTGCAACAATTGGGTCGCTGTGGATGTTCCTACAGTTGTTCACAAGACAACGTAATGATCACTTTATTTAAAAACCCTTCTCTCATGCCAAAAGGAGAAGTGATGACATTGTTGGAAACATAAATACAATGATATATTCATTCAATAAATTCATGTTAAATGTTTGTTTTTCCAATTATTTTCCCTTTTTGCTTTTTGCATGGAATTGGTGATCACATAAAACCCTAAAAAAGAATAAAATCAATCTTTTCATCCGCATAATGATTTGCCTTGTTTAAATTCTAAAAGCTTTTCATATCCAAAATCATTATGCAGGTTGATTTCTAAACCCATTGAACATAATGATCCAACGCCATCTCCCAATTTTGAATTCCCTGTATTTGAGGCAGAGGAAGATGATGTTGAAGAGATTCCTGATGAGATTACCCGTCTACTTGAGCATGAAAAGAAGATCATTCAGCCGCATCTTGAGAATCTGGAAACAGTCAACTCGGGGTCTGAGGATTGTGTGCGAGAAGTGAAGATTGGGGCACTCCTGGAAGAATCTGTTAAGAAGGGGTTGATTGAATTGCTACGAGAATATGTCGATATCTTTGCTTGGTCGTATGAAGACATGCCAGGTCTAGATACAGATATTGTGCAACATTTCCTACCCTTGAAGCCTGAGTGCGTGCCTGTGAAGCAGAAGCTCAGAAGAACTCATCCCGATATGGCAGTGAAGATCAAAGAGGAAGTTCATAAGCAAATTGATGTGGGGTTTCTGTCGCATCCGCGAAAAACAACCGGCGGGCTAAAACAAAAACAACACAGAGCCGCCACCGTGCGTTATTTATCCCAAAAGAGGGAAAGGAAACGCTCGAAGTAAACCTGGGAAAAGCATGGTCTCGCGACCAAAGAGAATGGGATCGGGAGTCGGTTATGCGAAGGGAAGGTATTAGCACCCGTACGCATCCGTCGTACTCGACGGGATCCACGCTCTAAAAGAAAGAATAGGTTGCTAAAACAAACATCACACACACAAACAACACAGGTGGAGAAAGAGGGGAGAGGGCTCGCTAGGATATCGCATCCTATGCCTACGTATCTTGTCTGGAACGAGAATCAGAGCTGCCGTAGTTCGGCTCACGCACGCCGAAACAAACACACGCACAAAAAGGCAAACATGAAACCCGAACGCCAATCGCTGGACTTACATCAACTTCCGAACCAAACAAACCCACACTGGAAACCAGATGCCACTTGATGGACTTATACCGGACTCCAAGCACACAACAAGAGGATACGGAATGCCAATGGCTGGGCTTACATCCGTCTCCTACACACACAAGAAGAAACAAACAACAAGTTACTAAGGAGTCGGGAACTCGAGCCTAGCAACTGTCAAGCAAACACACACAAAAAGAAAAAGGGTGCCCGGAGAGACCTCGCACGGTCTCCTGCCTACGTACCTCATCTGGTATGAGGATCAGGGCGACGTAGTTCCCCTGAACGGGAAAGAAATTCTCACCTAACCAGATACAAAGGGAGACACACTACTAGGGAGCTGGACTCGAGCCTAGATGTTATCATGCATCATTGCCCTATGTTATGGTTTCTATCCTAACTTGCACAGGCAGCAAGCTAATCCTAAACAGGCAAAACAATCAAAGCAAACAATCACAAATAGCACACACTATATCCAAACAGAGGTGGCTCAAACAAGGGTTAGACTGCCAAAGCAAGTCAACTGTATCAGGGTGATGTTAGCTCTTAACCCTGACATTGAGAGTCAGGGTGAAGCTAGATGAAATGGGAGTGAGGGGTGTGCCTTACAGCTCTTATCCCTGGCCAGGGAGAGTTTCAGACAAAGGAAGTGTGGGTCCAGAAAGTGGGAACCCTTCTACACTTATGACACTGACTCAACTGTACAACTGTACATGGATCTTGGGTTAGGATCCACAAGGCATCAACATGTAATGTGAGCCAAGGGACGACTCAACAGATTAGCAGGAGGTGGATTACACACCTCTTGTGTCTGCCAATTGCCTTAACAAAGGTCTTTTCCTGCTTGGGGACAAAAATAAACAAGCACAAACATCGCCTCTTAAGGAGGACTTCAGACAGGTGCCTGGCCAAGTAACAGGCCAGGTCTTCCAGACTACATGGAGTTAGTGATTCTACCTCAATTGGTTTACACAACCAAGCAGCAGCACAAGCGAGTTCACAATGAACTATAGCAACTAAGGTACCTGAAATCAATCTAACATAATCAGTACTCAGCTCAAACATTTAAACAGACAAGTTAAAAGTCAACAGCACAAACAGATAGCAAGCATCAATGCACAAAGGTGCAAGCCACAAGGCCTAAGCATAATTCTCAATGCCTACAAAACAAACTCAAGTTAGTCACAAACAAACAATAAACCAATCCCAATTGAGTGCACATCATCAAGTATAAGCAATTGTGCTCTTTGACTTGAAACAAAGCTCAAATGTGAGAACACAAACCCCTAGTACAAGACTAGGGTCAAAATAGGATCAATAAGTCAAAACAGAACATGAAACTTATCCAAAATCAAGATCAATCAAATAAGAATCAAATCCAGTTGGTCTCATGTTCATATCATCAACCATTATCATTTCATGAAAGAAATAGTGCAAAGCATGCAATTTAGAACCTCAAAGGACCAAACAAAATGAATAGATTCAAACTCAACCCAAAACAATTCAATAAATCTCCAAAACATTCACAGCTAAACAGCATTCATTACATGTCAATCACACCAAATTTCAGGTCCATTGGACAATTGGAAGCAAGTCAATTAAATTCATCAAGTTAAAGCATGCTCATACAAGTCCAAACAAGGCATTAAAACATGCATCCACTTCAATTAAGCATAAAACAGTGTAGGAACATGATAAATGCACCAAACCAAAACCATGACAACCTTCAATGTGTCTATAATCACTCCACAAAATTTCAAGCCCATCCAATGCATATCCAGAATTTCACAAAACATTTAAAAACATGACTCACAAAAGCTCCACATTTGGTCAAGTAGAAAGGAAATTCTCAATCAAATTGGAAACTCATCCAAAAGTTCCAGATAAATTCACATGTGAACCTAACATCCAGAAATATCAACATAAAAAATTTCAGCTCATTTCAAATTAATATGGCATGGTAACAAAATTCATGAAGTTTCACAAGAAATGGTGTGACACAAATTGTCACACCTCTAATGATCAGGTCATATCTCACAATCCAGGAACTCAAAAATCAGAAACTATATACCAAAATGTCCAGGAATGAGTCCAAAATATGCATACAAAATTTCAAGAATTTCCAATTAATCATCATCATTTCATGATCAAAATACCAAGCAAGGTGCAAGCAAACACATGTTCATGCAAACCCTAGGCCATTTCAAGAATTACACGTGAAATCACCAAAAAATACTAGAGATTACAAGGATCATGGTGAAAAAATTTCAGTTAATTTGGATTTATAGTTTGTGAGATATGAATTTTTAATGTTGAGAAAAAAATAAAAAATGAGGAAATAAGCATGTGGAATCATGTGTAGCAAATGGAAATAAAAAGGCAAGGCAAAAAGTGGAATTGGCGCCACAAGGAATCGAATGGTGGTCCTATTTAAAAACAGGCGCGCTAACATCATAGCTCATGAACAGTAACGCGAAATTGGATCAAAAGCGTGTTCTGGAATTTTTTTGAATGGTTCATCATGTTCTTCATGTGTTCATAGGCTCAAGAACAAATTGTCACCAAATTGGACAAACCATATATCATCAGAAAGGTCTTGCAACATACATCATGAATCCATAATTATTTTGTCCTAATTCTTCCTAAATTAAGAGAATCGAAGCCAAACATATTCATGCATGAAAGTTCAAATCAACATAACTCTCTCATTTCTCAACCAAATTTAGTGAAACGAATTGCAGAATTCTCTACTAAGAAAGATCTATCAAAATCATCAATCAATTTCAAGAATTATTGGATTCAAAAAATCACCTTGATTTGAGCATAGTAATGAATTCGCGTGTATTAGGCTTTGAAATGTGAAAACAGAACTTCTATGATGCTTGTAGAAGTGAATGGAACAAAGATTGGATGTTGATTGTACACGAACTTGATGAAATCTCAAATTGCCATGGATGCACCTCACTTGAACAGTTCCAAAATCAGCTTCAATTCCACTGGTTCTTGCTCCAATTAGCTTCCTCAATGCTCAAGAATGAAGGATTGATGAAGAACAATGCTAGGTTTGTGAAGAAAATTGCAAAAAAGTGAAGATGAAAAGTTGAGAGAATTGTGCAATTTTGGATCTAGATCTGAAATTCTGTTATGATTATGGTGAAAACAGTTACAATTATCCTTTTATATGTGATGTTAATGATGTTTCTAATCAAGATTAGTGTTAATGAAGTGGATTAGTGAAAATGCATTTTCATGCTAAATGCAAATTTTGTCCTTTCACCTCACTTAGGCCAAACCAATGTAACAGTGGAATTTCTTTGTTGAGCAAATTACAAATGGCATATGTGAGCTAGTGCAAAAGGAATTGAGTGAAAATAATGAATATTTCTCAAAAACACCTTTTTCCCTCCACTTTTTAAATTAAGTCCACTTGAAAAATGCACTTTTTATGTGATGAGTTTTCATGAAATGTGATGATGGATCATGATAGTACATGTCAAATAAATTTTTCTCAAAGAAACCTCACTCAATTTGGCCTTATGAATCAAAACTCATGCCACTTTGAAATTCAACTTTTTTGGACAATGATCAATCCATAACTTGCCAACCACAAATGAGAAATTCATGTTCTTGGACTTTTGGAAAGGTGAGAGCAAGATATACAACTTTCATGTTGAACAAATTTTCATTTGAAGCATTTTTGGACACGTAATTTTGAGGAGAAAAAATTTCCATTTTTGGCAATTTTCAATTACAAGTCACTTTCTATTTCTGGAAAGTTTCCATCTGACTTTATTTTCTTCATTCTTGATGTTTGAAATGTCAAATGAAACTTGTTTAGACATGAATGAAGTGTCTCTCACCCTCTCCCACCTCCAAATCCATCAGTTGACCACAGTTGACTTTTCTGACTGATAGATGAATTTCAGCTTGACTGATCAAATTGAGCCTCAAACTCCTGATGAAATGGCTCAATGATGAAACCCTAGCTTCCATAAGCTCAATATAACCATATGATGATCCCCATATCCACTGAAAACCCCATCTCCTTGCCAAGCCCTGATTGGCCTAATGCAGATGATTAGGGTTTACCAGAGGTCAAAACCCTAATCTCAAGGTATCTGATCAAGCAATGAATCCCTTGGTGATGACAAGACCATGATGATGATGATGTGACATTGCAACCAAGATCAAGCTCAACCCCCTTGAGGAACCATGAAACCCTAATTTGAATCACCAACCCTCAGATGGTTAATGATCAATTCAATTAAACCTTCAGCTTGCATCTCAACCTCTTTATCTTCTGGCCAAGACCCAGGAGGATGACTTGCTCAATGTAGCCACATGATATGCAAAGATGCAATGCCTAATGACCTACAAATGAAAATGCAATATGCTCAAGCTAGTCCCAAGAAAGGAGGGCAAATTTTGAGGTGTTACAGTTTTTGGTGACTTCTACATATCCTCAATGGGTGGCCAATATTGTGCCCGTGCCTAAGAAAGACAGAAAAGTCTGGATGTGTGTGGACTATAGAGATTTGAATAAAGCTAGTCCGAAAGATGATTTCTCTCTAACACACATTGATATGTTGGTAGACAATACAGCTAAATTCAATGTCTTCTCATTTATGGATGGATTTTCCGGATATAACCAGATTAAGATGGCACCCGAGGATATGGAGAAGACAACATTCATCACACCTTGGGGAACATTCTGTTATCGAGTGATGCCCTTCGGTTTGAAGAACGTCGGAGCCACGTATCAACGAGCTATGACCACCTTGTTCCATGATATGATGCACAAGGAGATTGAGGTATATGTTGATGACATGATTGCTAAGTCGAGAACGGAAGTGGAACATGTAGAGCACTTGCTGAAGCTTTTTCAGCGTTTGAAGAAATACAAGCTTCGTCTGAATCCTAACAAGTGTACATTTGGAGTCCGTTCTGGCAAGTTATTGGGCTTTATTGTCAGCAAAAGAGGTATTGAGGTTGATCCTGCAAAGGTCAAAGCAATACAAGAGATGCCTGCGCCCAAAACTGAGAAGCAAGTCCGAGGTTTTCTTGGCCGCTTGAATTATATTTCCAGATTCATATCCCACATGATTGCCACATGTGCGCCGATATTCAAGCTCCTCCAGAAAGATCAGTCCTATGATTGGACCGAGGATTGCCAGAAAGCTTTCGATAGTATCAAAGAGTATCTGTCTGAACCTCCAATCCTGTCTCCGCCTGTAGAAGGAAGACCTTTGATCATGTATCTGTCAGTTCTTGAAGACTCGATGGGTTGTGTCCTTGGTCAGCAAGACGAATCAGGGAAGAAAGAATATGCTATTTACTGCCTAAGTAAGAAGTTCACTGATTGTGAGTCTCGATACTCAATGCTTGAGAAGACATGATGTGCTTTGGCTTGGGCTGCTAAGCGTTTACGCCAGTATATGATAAATCATACAACTTGGTTGATATCCAGAATGGATCCAATCAAGTACATATTTGAGAAGCCTGCTTTAACAGGGAGGATTTCCCGTTGGCAGATGTTGTTGTCTGAGTATGATATTGAGTATCGAGCTCAGAAAGCTATTAAAGGTAGTATCTTGGCTGACCACTTGGCACACCAGCCGATTGAGGATTATCAGTCAGTTCAGTATGACTTCCCAGATGAGTAGATTCTGTATTTGAAAATGAAAGATTGTGATGAGCCTACACTCGATGAAGGGCCAGAGCCTAGTTCCAAATGGAGTATGGTGTTTGATGGCGCTGTAAATCAGTATGGAAATGGTATTGGGGAAGTAACTATTACTCCTCAGGGCACACATATTCCTTTTACAGCAAGGCTAACTTTCAAATGCACGAATAATATGGCTGAGTATGAGGCCTGTATTATGGGATTGGAAGAATGCATTGATCTAAGGATCAAGCATCTTGATGTTTATGGTGATTCGGCCCTTGTTGTCAATCAGATCAAGGGTGAATGGGAAACGAATCAGCCTGGTCTTATTCCATACAGAGATTATGCTATGAGGATTTCAACGTTCTTTACTGAGGTTGAATTCTATCATTTTCCTCGAGATGATAATCGAATGGCAGATGCTCTTGCTACGCTTGCTTCGATGATTGTGGTTAAGTACTGGAATGAAGTTCCCAATATCACCGTGATGTGCTTGGATAGACCAGCTCATGTATTTGCGGTTGAGGAAGTGAAGGATGATAAGCCATGGTATTATGACATCACGTGTTTCCTCCAGAACCAGGTTTACCCGCCTGGGGCATCTGTGAAAGATAGGAAGACTTTAAGGAGATTGTCAGGAAGTTTCTACCTCAATGGCGAAGTGCTTTATAAGAGAAATTTTGACATGGTTCTGCTCAGATGTGTGGATAGACACGAAGCAGGCCTGTTGATGACTGAGGTCCATGAAGGTTCATTTGGTACCCATTGCAATGGACATGCCATGGCTAGAAAAATGTTAAGAGCAGGCTACTATTGGCTGACAATGGAGTCTGACTGCTGCAAATACGTGAAGAAATGCCATAAGTGTCAGATTTATGCGGATAAGATTCATATTCCCCCGACACTTCTGAATGTGATTTCATCACCATGGCCTTTCTCTATGTGGGGAATTGACATGATTGACATGCTTGAGCCGAAAGCGTCCAATGGACACAGGTTTATTCTCGTAGCAATTGATTACTTCACCAAATGGGTTGAAGCGGCATCATATGCAAATGTGACTGATCGCGACTTTATGAGTCGAATGGGGTACTAACTGCAAGTGCACAGTTCTATCGCGTAGTTTTAAAAGATCTCGATCCCACAGGGACTTACGAATCGATATACCGTTTTCTAAGGTTACTTCGTAAAGCTAAGGCGGATGATACTTTGATTGTTTGGGGAAAAGTAAAACTAAAATAAGATCTAGATTAAATATCAATTAAGCGGATATCGGTATGTAGTTCGTCGTAATTAGGGAATCAAATCTTCGTTGGTTTCTTGGTTTTAAAATAAATCTTTTCAGTAGACACTATTGATTAAAAGTCTTATCTCAAACTCTCGCTCTGTTGAATAGACCATGACTTTATATTAACGTAGCTGTCACTTATTAGTTAAGTCCAAAATCACTTTTTGAAAACAACAGAATCTATAGAAACTCTTTTTTAAGAAAATACTAACCGTTTAAACACCCTCGTCTCAAACTCTCGCTCTATTGACTTAGATTATATAATTAAACTTAAATGCTTAACTCTCGTCCTCACATTTAACCTTTAAAAATACTTTTTGAAAAAGATTAGAATTTAATTAACTCTAAAAATTGTTTTCGCCCTGATTTAGAATTAATGTCCAATTTACACTGTCCAGTTAAAAACTCAAACTTTCATTCTATTGATTTTAACTTCTTTATGTCTTTTACTCTCGTACAAAAACTTTGGGATTAATGCTGTAAATTGAGGCCATAAAAAGAGTGACTTTATTTTTAAATAAAATTAAACCAACTTAGTTTTGATTCCTTATTCCGCTTACTTTACATACCGATATCTAAAATACTTAGCCGGACATGCTAAACAGGAGTAAACAATTATCCGGTTTAAATAAAACCATATCAGGCAAACAATATAAATAAACAGTAATGCAGGGCATATATAAATTAAAACAATAAATTAAAGAACCTGAGTAATTAATAGCAATCTTGAACACTCCACCACAGACCGGTTGGATTTGTTCTTGAATTCTTCAATCGGACAGGAAAATAAAAGCGAAGGAATAAAATTCTAGGATCTAACGTAAGGTTAGATCTAGTAAAAGATACACAATAGTTTCCGGTGTAGAAACTATTGTGAAAAATTAATTTAGTGCTTAAAAGATTGACTGGAAAAGAAAATAAAAATTGCAAACAAAATAGAAAGCTGTAGAAAAGTAATGCTGTAAAATATGCTTGCACGGCGGAAAGAGACGGGGGGCCTCAGGGTTGGCTAAAAGCAACTATTTATATTAGTCTACTTTGTAACGGTTTCCAAAAGTCCTTTCCGTAAATGGTCTTCACGTTCCAAGGGTCAAGCGTAAGAATAGGCTTCAACGTGCCTCTGTTGCGCTTCTGGAGCCTAAAATATAGGAGAGGGGTGTTACGGGCGTCACACCATGTGTTACGCTCGTAACATAAGGTAGTAAGGCGTGACGCTCGTCACAGCTTGTGATTGTGGGCTGAGCTTTTGTGGATTTTGCTTTTCATTATCTTTTTGCACCCCTTTTCTTCCTTTTTCACTTATGCTTCACATAAATTACCTGAGACAAATAAAAGGAAAAATACCAAGTAATATCGAATAAAATGAAATAAATCGAAACAAATAATAATATAATTTAATTAAATCGAGTCCAAAAATGTGATATTATTTCATGTTATCAAACTCCCTCATACTTAGACCTTTGCTTGTCCTCAAGCAAGATACAATATAGAAATCGTTTTAAAAATTTGGCCAGGTGAAATTTCAAAACACACATCAATTCATACTAGGTTGCAAGTAAACCTTGTTTAGAAGTGACCTGGGTTTAATCTTGACATCAACAACTACCGTTACAACCCCAGATAACCTCACCTTATGCAAACCAGTTCGAGTCATGCTATTATAACTAGCCTAGTTCCTTTACTCTTATTTCACCCGTTTTCATTCTAGCGAAATCACATTAAGCCCTTTATCGTTTCGCGCACATAGTGGAGTGACCGGTTAATGATTCTGATCCCCTTTTTAGCTTGAAGCTCTGGTATATAAGTTGGATAACTTCGTTATTTAGTCCATTGCAAATTGCGGGGGATCGGACCATAGTCCGCCCTACCAAGTTCAGTACCAGATACCTGCTGAACCAACTCATAATGGATCTTTCGTATCATGCTTTTGTATGATCTACAACCTTTAGATTAAGTGATCTGGTAAGGATCACCTAACTTAATTAGTGCATATCCTGATATATATATTTTTTTATTATTTTGGGAATCATTCACTTATATTCATCGGCTCTCCACGCAGTTTGCTATTAATATGGTGTTGACTTCTTGTATAAACTACTCGAGGTTACTATAAAACTAAAAGTTCAAGGGATTGGTATAATAGGTACTTTTTCCTGATCTAACATGTTGAGGTTTGTTTAGAGTGTTGGTATGGTAATAATTTAGTCTTAATTTTACTCAAGTTTTGTAAAATAAGCAACCTTTATATTTATTGATTGTGTTAAATTTTTGTTATGGCTCAAGAAAATTAAGGGGAATAGATAATAAGAAATTTTTCACACTAGGGACTTAACTTAAAATAAATATGTATTATAATAAATATTTTTTTTTCATAATAATAAGAAAGGGAAATAACAATGAAAGGGAAAGTAACATACTTGAAAAGGGAAGGTTGAAAGAACAAGGTTTTTCCCCCCACACTTAAATGAAACATTGTCCCCAATGTTTCAAAGAAAACAAAAGAAATAGAAAAAAAAAAGGAAAAAGAAACTAAAGTCAGTGCTGCCTGCCGCCTCTTGTTCGATGACCTGGTGATCATTGACGTACTTCTAAGTCGTCAAACCTGTTGAGCAACTCAGTGAACCGCTGGTCGGTTATGACATTTCTTGCTTCCTGTTGTTGTTGCATCTGGCGCATCATTTGCATCACTTTGAGATTCTGCGCTTGCATACCATCAATAGCATCCATGATGTCGTCGTTGGTTGCTTGCCTTCTTCGTCGACGACGTCGTGAGGATGGTCCAGCTGCGTTATCGGAAGGGTTGAGCGGGACTGATTGTTGTGCAGGAACCTGATCGCCTTGCTCCATTTCTTCAAACTCGTTTGTAGGCGGGTTTGCATGTGAGGGCTCGGTAGCTTCGGGAGCATTAAGGTCGTAGATGAAGTGGTTGGGGTTGGTGACATCTGTGAGGGCAATATTGGGTAAAACAACGCTTGGGACTTCGTGGTTACTCACCATAAGATAATACCGTCCGCCCACCCTGTTTTTGATTAGGCGGCTGGACCGACAATAGCTTATATCCATAAATAGGGGTGGGAGAGCTTGTAAATTTTGAAGTCGGTCCCCTAGATTTAAGCCAAGTGCTATTGTGGTTATTAATCCTCCAATCACGAAAGGTTGGCGGCCTTTAGCACATAGGGTGCGGATATGATGAAATAAGAAAGAAGCAGCGTTTACCTTTGTATCCATTTCAAAGACGCAGTGGAGGAAGAATAATTCCTTGGCGTTGACTTTGCTGTTGTTCGGTCTTCCAAAAACTGTGTTTTGCAGGATGCGGATAAAGTACCGGATGGTTGGGTTATGTATATGGGAAGCAAGTAGTGCATCCCAATTATCGGTTTCCACACCGGATATTTTCCTAAAGAGGTCGAAGGCGTTTATTTTCCATTGGGAGTTCGGAGGGATTCTTGGGTGGACTCGGTCTCCTACAGGGAACTGTAGCATGACACTCAGCTGATCCTGGGATAATGAGTATTCGGTGTTGAACATGTGGAAGGTTGCGGTACCGGTTAAGTACTCGTCTTCACCGGTGGGAGTGTTGTACGAATAAGAACTTAAAAATTCTAAGGTGAGAGATGGGTAGGTAGGTTGATTATGAGTGCATAGAAAGGTTAAATCAGCAAGGCGGAGCATCCATTGGATACCGTGAAGTAATCCTAATTCTTGTAAACAATTTAAATCAGGATACCTGGTAGATAGGACACCTCACTGTTGGAAACGCTCGAACTGCTCCCTTTGATAATTATCATCTTCGGATCGGAAGATGATATTTCCGAATTCTTGGTTTCCCGCCATACTGATAAGTGGGTTGAAAGAAGTAGAAGGTAAGAAAATGAAATGCATTTTATAGAATGGTTTGTGGTGTATGAAGAAAGGTATGGTGGGTATTTATAGGAAAAAATTTGGAAGTTGGAAAGGGAGTGGGTGAAAAATAAATAAATGTGGGTAAATGTGAGTAAATGGGTGAATGAATGGGGAAGGTAAAAAGTGGGGTGGTGTAACGGTCGTGTCTCCAACGGTTACTAACGTTCACCTAGTCTGAAGGTGTCACGCTCGTGACAGGGGTGTTACGGGCGTCACATGCACTTGGTGTGACGACCGTGATGGCTTGTGTGACGCTCGTCACACAGTCAGCTTGTAACGGTCATTTGCGTGGGTTCTTCATACTCTGTTTTTATTATTATATTTTATTTTTGTTATTTTGTTTTGCTTATGTTTATTTTATTTTGCTATTGTAATGCTTTTAAATTGTCTTGCATGCTATTCTACTACCATAATATGTGTATTTCTTCAACAGGCATAGTAATTATTAGCATATAGTGGATATCATTATTTGTAATAGAAATTGCATAGATCAAAATAAAATAAACTAACAATGCAATAGCTTCGTAAAATAATCATAATGTAACATTGGAAGGCAAAAGCAAACATGCGAAAGAAAAAAAAATACTGATATTAAAAATAATGTGAAACAAAATTAATAAATAGCCTAAACTAAAATTAAGTAACTAAGAAAAACAACTTCTAGCCACTTGCATGATCTCTGGCTGGAGGAGCAAAGGAGTTAACACGGTTTAGCAACTCGTGGAATTGATTTGTCATACTGCTCATGTATCCCAGAAATTCTTGTCCCATGTTAGCTAAGTCTTCTCTGAGGGCGTTTTGTTCTGACATCAAGGCTTGAATGATGGTGTTATAATTATCTCCGGGCATAAGATGTCTAGGATCAGGTACTGCCGACTCTTCGGTCGGGATAGGTTGAGGAGGAGGGTCAATATCGTAATAACCAAATGGTGTCTGAGGGTCGGACTCAGCATACGGAATCTGGTCGTCACAAATCTCATAGTCCTGGATGGATTCAGTAGATCTAGCAGGAGATGGTATTCCGTTCAGATTGTAGAGCCAGTTATTGCGGTTATGAACACTAGTCCTCGGACTAGGCAAGGTGAATAGGCAAAGAACTTGGTTGTTAATTATAAGCTCAAACTCTTCAGGCCCGAGGTTTGTTATAAACATAATGTTGAAGAGGAAGGGTATACTCATAGTCGCAATGCCACAGAAAGGGCTTAGGTCAAGCATAGGTTGACGTAATCCGATAGCATTACCAATCATGGTTATCAATCCGCCTATTTGAATTGGTGCTCGTTCATCTTGGATAAGGCGGTCAAAGTTTGCCAACATAAAAGTGGCACCATTCACAGGACGGTTCTGGGAAGCACAAAACATGATGAAGAGTTCATTACGTGATACTGTAGTAATATTTGACTTCTTCCCAAAAAGGGTGTGGGCCAGGATCTTATGGAAATAACGAAAGGCCGGGTTATGTATGTTTCTAGAGAGAAACTCATGTTCCTCGGGGTCGTCATTTCCAGTCAAATTTCCCCAAAAATGTTCAAGTTCTCTATATTCAAAAAGGTCTTCTTGGCTCACTATGAATGTATCAAAAGAGGTAGGGAAACCTAAAAGGTTGGTAAAATCTTGAATGTTAAATTGATACTCCATGTTGAACATTCTGAACTGAATGAAACCTCTGCTTATTCCTTTTCCGTGGCTGGGTAGATAGATCAGAGAGCTAAGGAATTCTAGAGTCAGTCTCCGGTAAGTGACGAATTATCTTCGAATAGGAGTGGTTTCCCACCCTATTTGACTCAGCAGATACATGACACTTTCTCTTAGTCCAAGGGCAGTCATTGCCCAATCATCAGCATACAAACTAGGTAGCATCTCTCTCTCTGCTAGTTCCTCAAACTTTTGTTTCTGAGCTTTCCCTCTGAATTTGATACCCATACGATCAATTTGTCCCATCAGGTTAGAGTTAGCTATAGAAAAGAAAAACAAGAGTTTTAGTCAGGATTTGGCCAAATGCTGAAAGAAGAAAAGAAGAAGAAAAATAATTTATAAGTTAAAATAAATTAAGAATGAATACTAAATAAAATTTAAAAGAATAATTAAAGAAGAAATAAAAATAAAAATAAAGAATATTTGTGGGTTGTCTCCCACGAAGCGCTTTGTTTAATGTCGCAAGCTCGACATAAAAACTATCAAATATAATCTATAACTTCTGGAGGCATTTCGTCTAAGTGCGGGACTTGTAAATCTTCATTGTTCTCTGCATAATGATAATGTTTTAGACGCTGCCCGTTTACGATAAATGGTTCAATAGATTTGCCTTTAATTTCCACAGCTCCACTTGGAAAGACATTGGTGATTTGGAAAGGGCCTAACCATCTAGAACGTAGTTTTCCCGGAAATAACTTAAGTCTAGAGTTGAACAAAAGGACTATATCGCCTTGTTTGAAGATTTTTCTGGATATACGTTTATCATGCCATTTTTTCGTTCTTTCTTTGTAGATTCTGGCATTTTCGTAGGCGTCTTGTCGCAATTCCTCTAATTCGTTTACGTCAAGAATTCGCTTTTCACCAGCGGCCTTATAGTTTAAATTTAGATTTTTAATAGCCCAGTAGGCCTTATGTTCTAATTCTACCGGGAGGTGGCAAGATTTTCCATAAATAAGCTTAAATGGGGTTGTCCCTATGGGAGTTTTGTAAGCGGTTCGATATGCCCATAAAGCTTCGGATAGCTTCAATGACCAGTCTTTCCTTGAGGTGGCGACTGTTTTTTCTAGTATTTGTTTAATTTCTCTGTTAGACACTTCCACTTGTCCACTGGTTTGAGGATGGTAAGGTGTCGCTACTCTATGTCTTACACCATACTTAAACAGTAGTTTTTCGAGTATCTTAGATATGAAATGTGATCCACCATCATTGACTACTATTCTTGGGACACCAAATCTCGGAAATATTATATTCTTAAAGAGTCTAGTTACTACTCGTGTGTCGTTTGTTGGAGAGGCTATAGCTTCAATCCATTTTGATACGTAGTCAACCGCTACGAGTATGTACTTGTTACCGAAAGAAGGTGGAAAAGGTCCCATGAAATCTATTTCCCACACGTCGAAAATCTCTACTTCCAAAATGCCCTTAAATGGGGGAGAATGTGAAGGCAAGCCTCTAAATGGTTTTGATGAAGACAACATTATTCATTCAAGATGTTATGCATGCTCAAAAAGGAAATGGATCAAGACATTGAAGCGAGAACAAGATTTCATATTATTTAAAGTCTTGAAGATTTATCTTGGTTTGATCAAAGAGAAGAGTTTCAAAGATTATTCAAGCATCAAAGTGATCAAGCCACATATGCATGAGGAACATTTTGATCAAGCTTCTTTTTCAAGTCAACCGTTTGCAAGATTGTTGATTCACTTCTAAGGTATATCTAACTCACTCTTAGATTAGTATAAAAGTGTTCAACAATCATGATCTGCATTTGCATCTTTTAACATAACCATGTGTTAACACATTGAAATGCAAGACACAATTTTCTTAAAGTATTTTTCTGCATTTCAACAAGTGTTAACCGGTTAACCATATGGGTTAACCGGTTAACAGTCCAGTTTTTTGAAATCATGTGTTAACGTTGTATGCGTTAACCGGTTAACCCATATGGTTAACCGGTTAACACTGTTCGTTACAGTGAAAATGTTTTTGAAAAATTATATCTTTTCATCAATGTTTATGGAGAAAATGATACCTCTTTGAAAAGGTGTTTTGGCAATATAAATTCTTAAATTTTCAAAAATGAATTTTAACCTCCAAGAATTTTCATACAAACTTAAGATAATCACTCTTTCATATTTCCTTCAATAATTTTTAAAAGTGTTCATAATCAAAGTTTCATCTCATTCTATTTCTTGAACACTTGTATATTATTCATTGAGTGAATTATTTATCTAAGGAGAAGATCAATCAAGAGAAGATTGATAATACTACACTTTGTTAATATCATCAAAAGAGTTATTTCTGTTTGACTTGTGATCCAGGATTGTTGGACACAAGGGGTTGGTGTTGAAGAGGATTGTTCTTCATACACTTGTTTACCTATAGGTTAGATAGTAGGCATCACCGTTTGTGTGAATAGGCTGTACCATAATTCTAACTATAGTGAAATCTCTTTCGTGTGGAAAGGGGAGTGGATGTACCTTCGGATTGTGAAGGGAACCACTATAATTTCCGGTGTCTTTTTACTTTCCGCAATTTATTTTTCCGCACTTAAACGAAAAATAACCAAAAACCGGAAACAAGATCGAAGAATTTTAACCACCTAATTCACCCCCCCCTCTTAGGCGCATTTACAACTTACAATTGGCATCAGAGCAAGTTATAGGTAACTTGTTCCTAGAGATCCAGCATGGCTTCCGCAAGCATAAACCCGGTTTTCAAAGATGGTGGAAGTAGCAACAAGCCCCCACTCTTCTCCGGAGAATATTTCGATTTCTGGAAAATAAGAATGAAGGCGCATCTTGAGGCCCAAGGAGAAGGTATATGGGAAGCAGTTGAAGAGGGTCCACACAAACCGGTGAATGTGGTGAATGGAGTTGGTACCGCAAAGTTGAAAAACACTTATGACGAAGATGATAGGAAAAAGATTCTGAATGAGAAAAAGGCAATCAACATACTCCAAAGTGCTCTTAGTATGGACGAGTTCTTCCGTATATCTCAATGTAAATCGGCAAAGGAGATTTGGGATACCTTGGTTGAAACACATGAAGGAACCGCCGAAGTGAAGAGATCGAGGCTAAACACTCTAAGTCAAGAATATGAGATGTTCCGCATGCAGCCTGGTGAATCTATAGTTGCCTTACAAAAGAGATTTGTCCATCTAACAAATCACCTGATTGCTCTCGGTAAAACTTTCACCAATGATGATCTCAACCTGAAAGTCCTAAGATCTTTGACAAGAGAATGGCAACCGAAAGTGACCGCTATTTCGGAAAAGAAAAGTCTCTCAATGATGACATCCGCATCTCTATTTGGCAAACTTCAAGAACATGAATTGGAACTTGGAAGGCTCGAGAAGCACGAAAGTCTAGAAAAGAAATTCAAGAGCATTGCCTTAAAAGTTGATTCCAAAGTTGTGAAGAAAGAAGACAATCCCGAAGAGGACGAAAACTTTATACGTCTTGTAAAAAGACTAGGAAAATATTTTGGTGCAGAAAATAATATTGGAAACTCTAGTTACACAAGAAGAAAGAAGTTCTCAAAGAACAAAGAAAGAGAAGCATCAACATCCAATGAAGACATTACATGCTATGAATGTGGAAAACAAGGCCACATCAAACCAGAATGTCCCAAACTTGCAAAGAATCGTGACAACAAAGGAAAGAAGGATTACAATAGGAAGGCCTACATTGCTTGGGATGACAATGAAATAAGCTCTTCATCGAATTCCGATAGTGATCAAAGCGCAAATCTAGCATTTATGGCATCACATCATTCCGACGAGGAAGAAGATGAGGTTAGTAGTAATTTTTCAATTTTTGATAATGACGCTCAAGGAGCAATTGATGAACTTTTAAGTGAATGCAAAATTCTATACAAAACCATTTCATCTCAAAAGAATCAAATATCAACTTTGGAAGAAAATATTGAGAAAATGAAAAATAATCTCAAAGATGAAAAGGAAGAATTAATCAAGAATTTTGCATGCACTAAATGTGAGTCACTTGCTTTTCAAATAGTTCAATTGAAGAGAGTTATTGAAAGATATGAACAAGGTCAAATCGGATTGGAACATGTTCTTAGTTGTCAAAGATACTCAAATGACAAAAGTGGTTTAGGTTATTCAAAATTTGCTAAACATATTTCTAACAAGACCATTTTTGTAAAAGCTAAAGAACAAATTCCTCTAGATAAAAGTAACAAGTCTAAAGTGGTTCATCAATATAATAATAGGAAAAGGAACAAATCTTATTATAAAAAGAAATCTTATCCTCCTAGATATAAAAGCAACTTTGAGCCTACATGTTTCTATTGTGGTATTAAAGGTCATACTCCCAATGCATGTTATGTTAGAAACTTTAGTGTTGCTCAAGGCCATTATGTATGGGTTAAGAAAGGAACTAACTATCATGGACCCAAAGCACATTGGGTACCAAATAAAACTTAATTGTTTTGTAGGTTTACTTGGAGACCACTTCTAAATCTATGCTTTATTGATAAAGTGGTTGTTCTAAGTTTTTGATGGGAGGCATAAACTAACTTTCAAATCTAGTTCCAAAGTCCAAGGGTTATTTCACATATGGGGAATACCTTAAAGGAAGAATTCTTGGCATTGGCAAAGTTGAAGCACTAAATTTCACATCCAATTGAAGATATACTTTAAGTTGACAAACTAAAGCAAAATCTTCCAAGTATAAATCAACTTTGTAACAAAGACTTCAAAATCATGTTTCGGCAAGAATAATTATTTGATGAAGTCTCTCATGAGGTAAAACTCATAGGTAAACATTATTATTTTGTTTTATTCTAAATTTTTCATGATGTCTTTACATATTTCAAGTCTTTTCCCATCCTTTTTGCTAATGACAAAGGGGGAGAAGAAATATGTGTTTGTGTTTGTTTTTTTTTTCTAACAAAGTGCAGCTAGAAAAGACTCTCTACAAAATCATGAATTTAGGGGGAGCATTGATCAAGGGGGAGCCTTTTGTGTTAGAGAAACAAAAATAGAGCAAACTTTCAAAATTGGGTTGTCATCATCAAAAAGGGGGAGAATGTGAAGGCAAGCCTCTAAATGGTTTTGATGAAGACAACATTATTCATTCAAGATGTTATGCATGCTCAAAAAGGAAATGGATCAAGACATTGAAGCGAGAACAAGATTTCATATTATTTAAAGTCTTGAAGATTTATCTTGGTTTGATCAAAGAGAAGAGCTTCAAAGATTATTCAAGCATCAAAGTGATCAAGCCACATATGCATGAGGAACATTTTGATCAAGCTTCTTTTTCAAGTCAACCGTTTGCAAGATTGTTGATTCACTTCTAAGGTATATCTAACTCACTCTTAGATTAGTATAAAAGTGTTCAACAATCATGATCTGCATTTGCATCTTTTAACATAACCATGTGTTAACACATTGAAATGCAAGACACAATTTTCTTAAAGTATTTTTCTGCATTTCAACAAGTGTTAACCGGTTAACCATATGGGTTAACCGGTTAACAATCCAGTTTTTTGAAATCATGTGTTAACGTTGTATGCGTTAACCGGTTAACCCATATGGTTAACCGGTTAACACTGTTCGTTACAGTGAAAATGTTTTTGAAAAATTATATCTTTTCATCAATGTTTATGGAGAAAATGATACCTCTTTGAAAAGGTGTTTTGGCAATATAAATTCTTAAATTTTCAAAAATGAATTTTAACCTCCAAGAATTTTCATACAAACTTAAGATAATCACTCTTTCATATTTCCTTCAATAATTTTTAAAAGTGTTCATAATCAAAGTTTCATCTCATTCTATTTCTTGAACACTTGTATATTATTCATTGAGTGAATTATTTATCTAAGGAGAAGATCAATCAAGAGAAGATTGATAATACTACACTTTGTTAATATCATCAAAAGAGTTATTTCTGTTTGACTTGTGATCCAGGATTGTTGGACACAAGGGGTTGGTGTTGAAGAGGATTGTTCTTCATACACTTGTTTACCTATAGGTTAGATAGTAGGCATCACCGTTTGTGTGAATAGGCTGTACCATAATTCTAACTATAGTGAAATCTCTTTCGTGTGGAAAGGGGAGTGGATGTACCTTCGGATTGTGAAGGGAACCACTATAATTTCCGGTGTCTTTTTACTTTCCGCAATTTATTTTTCCGCACTTAAACGAAAAATAACCAAAAACCGAAAACAAGATCGAAGAATTTTAACCACCTAATTCACCCCCCCCCCCCCCTCTTAGGCGCATTTACAACTTACACACTTGTCCACTGGTTTGAGGATGGTAAGGTGTCGCTACTCTATGTCTTACACCATACTTAAACAGTAGTTTTTCGAGTATCTTAGATATGAAATGTGATCCACCATCATTGACTACTATTCTTGGGACACCAAATCTCGAAAATATTATATTCTTAAAGAGTCTAGTTACTACTCGTGTGTCGTTTGTTGGAGAGGCTATAGCTTCAATCCATTTTGATACGTAGTCAACCGCTACGAGTATGTACTTGTTACCGAAAGAAGGTGGAAAAGGTCCCATGAAATCTATTCCCCACACGTCGAAAATATCTACTTCCAAAATGCCCTTTTGTGGCATCTCGTCACGTCTAGATATGTTCCCTGTGCGTTGACATCTATCACATTTCTTGATAGCAGCATGCACATCCTTCCATATGTTTGGCCCATAAAAATCGGCTTGTAGGATTTTTGAGCAGGTCTTGGATGTACTTGCATGTCCACCATAAGGAGCGGAGTGACAGTGTTGGATTATATTTTCTATCTCTTCTTCAGGTATACACCGACGGAAAATACCATCGGGGCGTCTTTTGAAAAGTAAACGGTCATCCCAGCAATAATGTTTTATGTCATGGAATAATCGTTTCTTTTGTTGGTAAGCTAAATTAGGTGGAGTTATTTCGGCAACTAAGTAATTGACGAAGTCAGCGTACCATGGTGTAACACATATAACTAAGGTGGTCTTTACCTGTTCATCAGCTTTATTTTCTTCCAAAGTAGCTATAAGTTTATCGTACGAGAAATCATCGTTGATCGATGTTCTTTCCGGTTCCAGGTTTTCGAGTCTAGAGAGGTGATCTGCTACTACGTTTTCAGTTCCTTTCTTATCTTTGATTTCCAAATCGAATTCTTGTAGCAACAAAATCCACCTTAGGAGTCTAGGTTTAGCATCCTTTTTTGTTAAGAGGTACTTAATGGCGGCGTGGTCAGTGTAGACGATTATTTTAGCTCCGACCAAGTAAGAACGAAATTTATCTAGTGCAAACACTACTGCTAGAAGTTCTTTCTCGGTTGTGGCGTAATTCATTTGTGCTTCATCTAGGGTTCTACTTGCGTAATATATGACGTGAAGCTTTTTATCCTTTCGTTGTCCTAAAATAGCGCCCACGGCGTAATCACTTGCGTCACACATTATTTCGAATGGTTCATTCCAATCCGGGGTCTGCATTATTGGTGCGGAGATCAATGCTTGTTTAAGCGTTTAAAATGCTTCTAAACATTTATTGTCAAAGATGAATTCAGCATCTTTCATTAATAATCCGGTCAAAGGTTTAGTTATTTTAGAGAAATCTTTAATGAATCGTCGGTAAAAACCGGCGTGTCCTAAGAAGCTTCGTACTTCTCTCACAGTTTTCGGAGGTTGAAGATTTTCGATTACTTCTATTTTGGCTTTGTCTACTTCAATTCCTCTACTTGATATGATATGTCCTAAAACAATTCCTTCTTGTACCATAAAATGACATTTTTCCCAATTAAGTACTAGGTTTACTTTTACACATCGTTCTAGAACTCTTTCTAGGTTTTCAAGACATTCTTCAAAGCTTTGTCCGCATACGGAAAAATCGTCCATAAATACTTCCATGATATTTTCGAGAAAATCGGCGAATATTGCCATCATGCACCTTTGGAAGGTTGCGGGAGCATTGCACAAGCCAAACGGCATTCATCGATAAGCGAAGGTACCAAAAGGACATGTGAATGTTGTCTTTTCTTGGTCATCAGGATGAATTGGTATTTGAAAGAAGCCTGAATAACCGTCTAGATAGCAGAAATGAGAATGTTTTGCTAATCGTTCTAACATCTGGTCTATGAATGGTAAAGGGAAATGATCTTTTCGGGTTGCTTTGTTTAGTTTCCTATAGTCAATTCACATTCTCCATCCCGATTCGATTCGTTTGGTTATAGTTTCTCCTTTTTCATTTTCAATAACTGTTATACCTCCTTTCTTTGGTACTACGTGTACAGGACTAACCCATTTGCTATCAGATATAGGATATATGATACCTGCCTCTAATAACTTTGTTACTTCCTTTTTCACTACCTCACTCAGGATCGGGTTTAGTCTCCTCTGATGTTCCCTAGAAGTTTTGCAGTCTTCTTCTAGCATGATGCGGTGCATACAAATAGAAGGGCTTATCCCTTTAAGATCGGTGATGTTATATCCTAGTGTGGTTGGATATCTTCTTAAGATATGTAGGAGTTTTTCGGTTTCGAGTTTTCCTAGGTCTGCATTAACTATTACTGGTCGTTCAAGTTCTAAGTCTAGAAATTCATATCTCAGATTTTTGGGAAGTGTTTTCAGGTCGAGGGTTGGTTTCTTAAGGCATTGCGTAGGGTCCGGTGTTATTGCTAAACATTGGTTAAGTTTGTCTTCTACACGATAGTCAGACAATTTGTCATTTTCTAACTCTGTTTCTTTTATGCATTCATCGATGATATCCATGAAGTAACATGTGTCTTCTATTGCAGGTGCTTTCAAAAATTGGGAGAGAATGAACTCAATTTTCTCTTCTCCTACTTCGAAAGTGAGACGTCCTCGTTTTACGTTTATGATAGTACCGGCGGTTGCTAAGAATGGTCTTCCCAATATAATGGGTGTAACTTCATCTTCTCTAATGTCCATAATTATAAAATCGGTTGGAATGTAGAATTGACCTATGCGCACGGGAACGTTTTCAAGAATCCCTACAGGATATCTAACAGAACGATCTGCTAGTTGCACAGACATTTTAGTTGGTCTTAATTCTCCCATTTCCAGTTTCTTGCATATGGATAAAGGCATAACACTGATACCGGCTCCTAAATCGCATAAGGCTTTATCTATGACAAATTTTCCTATGTGACAGGGTATAGAGAAACTACCAGGATCCTTAAGTTTTGGAGGCATATTCTGGATTATGGCGCTACATTCAGCAGTGAGTGTAACGGTTTCGCTCTCTTCAAGTTTCCTTTTATTAGAAAGAATTTCTTTTAAGAACTTAGCATATGAGGGCATCTGCGTAAAAGCTTCTGTAAAAGGAATTGTGACGTTTAATTGTTTCAGTAAGTCAACAAATTTTTTACATTGGCTCGCGTCTTTGGTTTTAATAATCCTTTGAGGGTAAGGGATAGGTGGTTTATAAGGTGGTGGAGGTACATAAGGTTCTTTCTTTTCTATGGTTTCCTTATTACTCTCTTCCTTTTCCTTAGGTTTACTTTCTTCCTCAGTTGACTTTTTAGAGTTTTGGTTTTCTATCCTTGGATCAGACGGTCCTTCTACTTCCGTTCCACTTCTTAATATGATTGCATGAGCGTGGCTTTTCGGGTTAGGTTGGGGTTGTCCAGGAAATGTACCAGTTGGGGCAGCAGTAGGCGCTTGTTGTTGAGCTACTTGTGAGATTTGTGTTTCCAGCATTTTGTTATGGGTAGCCAGGGCATCTACTTTACTTGCTAGTTGTTTAATTTGTTCGCTAGTGTGTACATTCTGGTTTAGGAAATCTTTATTGGTTTGCTGTTGAGAAACTATGAAGTTCTCCATCATGATTTCCAAGTTGGATTTCCTAGGAACATTATTGTTAGGTGTAGATGGGATCGGATTTTGATATCCCGGAGGTATAACTGGGGCTTGATTGGGAGCTTGTCCTGGTGCGTATAAAGCATTATTACTCTTATATGAAAAATTATGATGGTTCTTCCAGTTAGAGTTATAGGTATGCGAGTAGGGATTTCCTTGAGCATAATTCACTTGTTCTGCTTGGATTCCTATTAGGAGTTGACAATCTGCAGGAGTGTGACCTTGGATTCCACAGACTTCGCAATTTTGAGTTGCGGCAACCACGGTGGCTGGAGGTAATACATTTAAACTTTCAATTTTCTGGGCAAGATCTTCCACTTTTGCATTACCATGATCAAGGCTACTTATCTCGTACATGCCACTTTTCGTTTGAGGTTTTTCTACCATTGTTCGGTCGCTTCCCCACTGATAATGGTTTTGGGCCATGCTTTCGATAAGTTGATAAGCATCGGCATAAGGTTTATCCATAAGCGCACCACCTGCGGCGACGTCTATTGTTAATCTTGTGTTGTACAAGAGACCATTATAGAAGGTATGAATTACTAACCAGTCCTCTAAACCATGGTGTGGACAAAGTCTCATCATGTCTTTGTATCTTTCCCATGCTTCAAAGAGACTCGTTATCTTTCTGTTTAAATCCATTTATCTGGGCTCCCAACATAGCTGTTTTGCTTGGAGGAAAATATCGGGCAAGAAAGACTTTCTTCAACTCATTCCATGTTGTGACTGAGTTGGAAGGAAGAGACTGAAGCCATCTTCTAGCTTTATCTCTTAACGAGACAGGAAAAAGACGAAGTCGAATTGCCTCTGAAGTGACACCATTAGCTTTAACAGTATCAGCGTATTGGACAAATACGGATAAATGAAGGTTTGGATCCTCGGTAGGATTTCCAGAGAATTGGTTCTGTTGCACTGCATGTAGCAGCGAAGGCTTAAGTTCGAAGTTGTTTGCTTCGATTACGGGTGGAGCAATACTCGAATGCGGCTCATCTTGCGATGGAGCGGCGTAATCTCGAAGAGCACGAGCTGGTTTTGCCATCTCGGGTATCGGTGAAGGAAGAAGATTTTTGAGGTCAGGCACTTCGATAGGAGGGAGATTGTTTGCAGCACGATATTCCCGAATTCGTCGTAAGACTCGGAGATATAGTTCAATGTCGTTGATTCGTAAGTAAAACGGCTCGCCTTGTGAGCGAGTGTGTGGCATACAAATCAACGAAAGAAAAAAAGAAAAAAAGAAAAAAAAATAAAAAAATGCCTTAGTCTCTACAGCGTAACAGAAGAGTTACGATATCGACTAAATAAAAGTCCCCGGCAACGGCGCCAAAAACTTGATCGCGACTTTATGAGTCGAATGGGGTACTAACTGCAAGTGCACAGTTCTATCGCGTAGTTTTAAAAGATCTCGATCTCACAGGGACTTACGAATCGATATACCGTTTTCTAAGGTTACTTCGTAAAGCTAAGGCGGATGATATTTTGATTGTTTGGGGAAAAGTAAAACTAAAATAAGATCTAGATTAAATATCAATTAAGCGGATATCGGTATGTAGTTCGTCGTAATTAGGGAATCAAATCTTCGTTGGTTTCTTGGTTTTAAAATAAATCTTTTCAGTAGACACTATTGATTAAAAGTCTTATCTCAAACTCTCGCTCTGTTGAATAGACCATGACTTTATATTAACGTAGCTGTCACTTATTAGTTAAGTCCAAAATCACTTTTTGAAAACAACAGAATCTATAGAAACTCTTTTTTAAGAAAATACTAACCGTTTAAACACCCTCGTCTCAAACTCTCGCTCTATTGACTTGGATTATATAATTAAACTTAAATGCTTAACTCTCGTCCTCACATTTAACCTTTAAAAATACTTTTTGAAAAAGATTAGAATTTAATTAACTCTAAAAATTGCTTTCGCCCTGAATTAGAATTAATGTCCAATTTACACTGTCCAGTTAAAAACTCAAACTTTCATTCTATTGATTTTAACTTCTTTATGTCTTTTACTCTCGTACAAAAACTTTGGGATTAATGCTGTAAATTGAGGCCATAAAAAGAGTGACTTTATTTTTAAATGAAATTAAACCAACTTAGTTTTGATTCCTTATTCCGCTTACTTTACATACCGATATCTAAAATACTTAGCCGGACATGCTAAACAGGAGTAAACAATTATCCGGTTTAAATAAAACCATATCACGCAAACAATATAAATAAACAGTAATGCAGGGCATATATAAATTAAAACAATAAATTAAAGAACCTGAGTAATTAATAGCAATCTTGAACACTCCACCACAGACCGGTTGGATTTGTTCTTGAATTCTTCAATCGGACAGGAAAATAAAAGCGAAGGAATAAAATTCTAGGATCTAACGTAAGGTTAGATCTAGTAAAAGATACACAATAGTTTCCGGTGTAGAAACTATTGTGAAAAATTAATTTAGTGCTTAAAAGATTGACTGGAAAAGAAAATAAAAATTGCAAACAAAGTAGAAAGCTGTAGAAAAGTAATGCTGTAAAATATGCTTGCACGGCGGAAAGAGACGGGGGGCCTCAGGGTTGGCTAAAAGCAACTATTTATATTAGTCTACTTTGTAACGGTTTCCAAAAGTCCTTTCCGTAAATGGTCTTCACGTTCCAAGGGTCAAGCGTAAGAATAGGCTTCAACGTGCCTCTGTTGCGCTTCTGGAGCCTAAAATATAGGAGAGGGGTGTTACGGGCGTCACACCATGTGTTATGCTCGTAACACAAGGTAGTAAGGCGTGACGCTCGTCACAGCTTGTGATTGTGAGCTGGGCTTTTGTGGATTTTGCTTTTCATTATCTTTTTGCACCCCTTTTCTTCCTTTTTCACTTATGCTTCAAATAAATTACCTGAGACAAATAAAAGGAAAAATACCAAGTAATATCGAATAAAATGAAATAAATCGAAACAAATAATAATATAATTTAATTAAATCGAGTCCAAAAATGTGATATTATTTCATGTTATCAGTGACCAGACAGGTGGTTGTGAAGTTTATCAAGAATCAACTCATATGCTGTTATGGTGTGCCAGATAAGATCATTACTGATAATGGATCTAACTTGAATAACAAGATGATGAAAGAGTTGTGTAGTGAGTTCAAGATTGCACACCATAATTCTTCTCCTTACAGACCCAAGATGAATGGGGCTGTTGAAGCTGCTAACAAGAACATCAAGAAGATTATCCAGAAGATGGTTGTTACGTACAAAGATTGGCATGAGATGCTACCATTTGCTTTGCATGGATATCGTACATCTGTCCGCACTTCAACAGGGGCAACCCCTTTCTCTCTTGTTTATGGCATGGAGGCCGTACTCCCAGTAGAGGTGGAGATCCCATCAATGAGAGTCTTGATGGAGGCCAAGTTGACTGATGCTGAATGGGTTCAGAGTCGTTATGACCAACTGAATTTGATTGAAGAAAAGAGATTGACCGCCATGTGTCATGGTCAGTTATATCAGTAGAGGATGAAGAAATCTTTTGATAAGAAGGTCAAGCCTCGTGTGTTCCGAGAAGGTGACCTTGTGCTCAAGAAAGTCTTGTCTTTCGCGCCCGATTCCAGGGGCAAGTGGACTCCAAACTATGAAGGTCCATATGTTGTTAAGAGAGCCTTTTCAGGCGGTGCTTTGATACTTACAACTATGGATGGGGAGGATTTCACTCGTCCTGTGACTTCAGATGCAGTCAAGAAATACTTCGCCTAAAAATAAAAACAGAATAGCTCGCTAAGTTGAAAACCCGAAAGGGCGGCTTAGGCAAAAATGAGCGTCTCGGTGGATTGAAAACCCGAAAGGGCGATCCAGGAAAAAGTTAGAGACATAAAAAATGAATATATGCATCCCACTAGATTGAGTACCTCATCTTGGGGAAATCTAGGCAAAAATTAGGGATTTGGCAAGTAACTACATCCTGACAAGACTGTGTTCTACATCTGTCATCCGTTAGAGATTCTTGTTCATTCGTCGTCAACCAAAGCTTCGAATACATCGAACTCAGAATTGGTGGAGAAATGGTCATTATGTTCAATGTAGCCCTTTTCCAATATATATCACCAATTTCAAATTTGTAAGAGATCTATGGGGTCTTGCCATTTGCAGACTACCATCCCATCAAATAAATTTGAGCCTTTATCCAATTATTTGCACTCTTGTTTGTTTCTATTCAACAAATGTTTTGCATGTTTTAATTGAGAAAATATCATTGTTTTAAATAAATAAATTTTTCACAAATTGTTTTTAAACAAAGTGAACATTCACAATGATAAAAGGATACTTAAGGGATCCTCAGTGCTCTCCCAAGGGTGGCATGATTTCCAACAGGGTAAGACATTTGTTCATATTCCTGGCATGACTGTATCCTATTCCTCTGGAACCTTTTATGGTTTCTCCTGAGCAGAGTGCTTGTTGAGGTTAATTACCTCCCCTCCCTTCAGCAGAGCAGTGGTCTTCCCTCCTCAGCAGAAGTGTCCTCTTTGGAAGGTTCGGTATTTGGTGGTTGATCCCCAGAATTCCTTCATTTCCTCAGATAGATTCCCCAGTAGAGTTGTTGGTGTGGTGGATTTTATCTGTGATGTTTGTTATCCCCTGCAGAGATATTGTCGTTTCCTGGTATCTCTGATCCCCAGTAGAGTTGTTGGTGTGGTGGATTTTATCTGTGAAGATGTTCACCACTCTTCCCTTCAACGGAAGAGCGATTTTTTCTCCTCAGCAGGTGTGATTTCCTTGGTGAGTTTGGTACTTGGTGTTGGATAACAAATTCCCCTTATCTCCCTCAGATGGATTCCCCAGTAGAGTTGCTTTTGTGGCAGTTTCTACCTGTGCACTGAACTTTTTTCCCAGCTGAGACTGATGATTCATCCCTGCAGAGATTTTGTTGTCTCTGATCCCCGGCAAATTAGATATTCTCCGGTGATCCTGGCTCCCTCTCTTGAGATGTAGTACCGGGTGGTTGATTCCTGGACCTGTGTGTGTTAGATATGTCTGTTTGTCAGCATTCATCATACATAAATCACGCATATACATGCATAATTATAACATTCAGATATTCATGTTGCATTCTTTGCCTTATATCGTTGTTTGTTGTCTCCTGCTATTTGGTGATATATATATTTCCCCAAGCAGATGTGTGTGTCTGATCTCTCCATATAGAGTCAGCCCCTTAAGCAGAAAGTGTTTATCTTTCCTTCCACATTCCCCACTGAGTTATATCCTCGTGGACGACGGTTGTTTCTGCTTCCTCCCAACACATATATTGGGATGGGTTCCCCTATTGAGTTATATCCTCATTAGGATGAGTCTTGATTCAGTTTGCCATTTTGGTTTGATCCTAAATTGGCCTCTTGTGACTGTCTCTGGTGTTTCCCTGTGGTAAATGAATAATTGTTCAGTAATCAATAATTATTCACCTTATCCTCAGCGGAGTTTGTGGCTTTCTACCCTTATACCGGTAGTTATAAGTCCTATTTCTTTGGCTTTCTACCCTTATACCGGTAGTTATAAGTCCTACTTCTTTGGCTTTCTACCCTTATACCGGTAGTTATAAGTCCTATTTCTTTGGTTTTCTACCCTTATACCGGTAGTTGTAAACCCTATTTTCCTCCCTTCGCCAGAGTTAACCATTGTTGTTCATCCTAGTTGATGACGGTTACTCTTTCGTGGTTTTCTACCCAGTATCCGGTAGATGTAATCCCCTTCTTGATGGTTATCTTCATCCAGTATTCGATGATGATATTCCCTCTTTTTCCTGGATAATTGCCCTGCGCTCGCAATTTATCCCCGGCGAGTCATCTTTCGTCTACCCTGTTTTTGTTGGTAACGATTGTTTCTCTCCTGAATTGGTCATCATTATATACCTAGTTTTGGTATCCCTATGCCTTTTCTCTTTTCGGTTGATTTATCCTTTATTAACCCAGTAGCCGGTTGTGGATAATCTTCCATGCGAGTATACTATCTACGTTCTGACGGTAATAGATAGTATATCTCATGCACTCTTCGGTCGAAGCCTTTGTTCTTCCCCAGTTGAGTAAGATTCATTCCCCCTTCGCAGAGTTAACCATTGTTGTTCATCCTAGTTGGTGACGGTTACTCTTCCGTGGTTTTCTACCCAGTATCCGGTAGATGTAATCCCCTCTTTGACGGTTATCATTATCCAATATTCGGTATGGATATTCCCTCATTCTTTTGGATAATTGCTCTGATTAAGCAATTTTATCCCCAGCGGGTCCTCTTTCATTTACCGTTTGCCGGTGATGTTTGTTGCTCCCTTTGATTGGTCATAATTATATACCTAGTTTTGGTATCCCGATGCCTTTCTCTGTCGGTCGATTTATCCTTTATTAACCCAGTAACCGGCTGTGGATAATCTTCCATGCGAGTATATTATCTACGTTCTGACGATAATAGATAGTATATCTCATGCACTCTTCGGTCGAAGCCTTTTTTTCTTCCCCAATCGAGTAAGATTCGTATCCCTGTTTTGGAATCGAATGTCCATCCCATAATTGAGTTTTCGTTTTGACCTCTTTTTGGATGATGAGTGTTTTGGGAATATTCCCCAATTCACGTTTTGGTTGGTCACCTATTATATGCCCAGTAACCGGTATCCCTGGTGTTCCTTCCTTCTGCTCCCTATTATGACTTTGGTCCACTGTGGAGTCAGATTTTCCTGAGTTGAGATATACCTTTTAGGTTTTCCTCAAATGATTTGGTTGATTGATATCTCTCACCCTTATACCGGTCTTAGATATTCATTCTTCCCGAGCTTGTTGTTCTCTCACCCTTATACCGGTGATCAGATCACATGTCTCATTGAGCTTGTTACCCAGTAACCGGTAACACCTCATCCCGCTGCTTTCCCAGGAGAGTCTTTTTTAAGACATCCCCAGCGAAGTCCCTTAATGGATTGTTTTTGTCCGGATTTTTATCCGAAGTATCCATTGCGGATAGTTTTGCTGTGTTGGCATATTCCCCAATACATGCATTTTCCCCGGCAAGGATATTTTGTTCAAATCTTTCCCCAGCCTGAGTCTGGATTTTTATCCGAAGTATCCATTGCGAATAGTTTTGATGTGTTGGCATATTCCCCAATACATGCATCTTTGAGTCAGCTCGATGTCTTTCCAATGGATTTATTCCCTTTGGAAATTATTTTCCCCAGCTTTAAGTCGTGACCTGCTCGCGCAATTTATTTCCTTTTCTATCCCCATAAGAGTCCCTTCCCCATGGAGTGGATAACTCATAGGGATTATCAATTCCTTCTGATCTTTTCTTCTTTGTGGACGCATATCCCCACAGAGTTTGTTTGTTTTGCATACATACATTTGCATCATGAGGTCTCTTAGGGACCAAAATTTGTCTCTTTGATATTATTTAAGCCCATTCTACCTCGTCGAGACGAAGATTTTAACCTTCACTTCTCCGGCTAGAATGACCTTAAATAGGGGCATCTGTAAGACCCCAATTTTGTCCCTAAGATCCCTCATGGCATCATAACATTGCATTGCATAGCCTCAAGGATCTTTGAGCATCTTGGCTCCCTTTCCCTTTGGGTAGGGATCTCTTGTGAGTGGTTTGAGATCACCAAGCATGCTTGAATTGTATATCATTGCTTTTCTTGTTTTATTCACTAACCAAAAGCACAAAAATATGTCATTAACATCTTTTGTTGTAGCTTAAGCAATCACCAGGTCAAGAGCTTCAAGAAGACCCTTTGTGCAAGAGATGAGGAATTTTTCTTGGGATGAGGACCAAATGATTATTATAAAGAGCTTACATGAGCTAGGGTTTCATTTTTGAGCAATTTCCCCAAGTGATAGAAGCTCAAGTTCATCAAGACATTTCAAGGTCATCTGAGGACCAAAATTCAACTGTGCAGTCAACTAAGGACTATGAGGTGGGGGAAATGAGTTGAAACACCTCAATCATGTTCAAATGAGGTCTATTCTTCATTTTAAACATCCATCTTGAAGATTCAAAGGTCATGGCAAAAGTTACTAAAAATGGAAAATGACATATAATTCAAAGTTTCCAAATTTGGCAAGTTTTTGGTCCACATTCAACTTGACTTGTCAATGTCGAAGAAGTTTCAAATGCATTTTTGGTGAACATGAAAGTTGTATATATTTGTCTACCCTTTCCAAAAAGTCCTAATTCATGGCCATATGATGATTGGTTGAGAAGTTATGGTCATTTGATCACAAGGTGTACATGGAAATTCAAAATGGCATAACTTTTGATACAATGCTCCAATTTGGTTCATTCTTTTTGCAAAATGCTCCTCATGTTCAAGGCATCTCAAAATGACCTCATTTGGCTCAATTATGCAAAGGAATCATGGCCAAATGCTCATTATTTCTCATGTGTTCAAATTGAAGAAAATATTCACAATTCATTTTTGGCTTATGGTACAAGCAAAACAACAATTCCATGATGATCCTTGGTTGCTATTAAGTGAATTCCAGCCATTGCATGATAGGTTGCACGTGGATTATGGGCCTTGGAAGCTCATGTGCATTTTTTGCAAATTGCCTTACATCTCACTAATCATGATTAATGAATGGCTTAATTGGTTTTCAGTGTGATTAGCATGGATATAAAAGCTCAAACCCTAATCCTAACTGCAAAAAACAGAACCATTTCAGATCAAAATTCAAAAAATCCCTCTAATTTCTCTCTCTTCGAATTTTCAATTTCTTCACACAAACACCAAAAATTCTTGCAGATTCTTGATCATCATGATTCATTGAGCAAGAATCAACCACTATTTTGAGCAATTCAGCCAGATTCGAGAAGTTCATGTACATGAGCATGGCGATGGAAGTTGAAAATTGAAGAAGAATCAAGTGGTTTCAAGTGTTCCTGTTTGCACAAAGCTTCAAGGCAAGATCAAAGGAGAAGATCTGGAGCTTATGAGCGCTTGAGAGCACGATTTCAGCAACCTTCACTTCAAGGTGATTCAAAATTCATCATCTCTTTTTGCTGTTTTAAGGTCATAAATGTGTAGATCCTGTTGTGTAGAGCTCGTACATGTGTTTAGAATTGATTTTGGTTAAGTGTTGAGCATGTATGGTTGACTGTAAGTTTTGATCATGAATATGTTTCTCTTCGATCTGGAAAACCTGTTGAGAATTAGATGAAATTGATTGCATATTTTGAATGTACATGGAGAACCGGTTTGAATGATATAGGCTTTGTTGATTTCTGCAAATTTTCACGGCGGCGCCACCGCGTGGTTGGCTGGAGAAGACGACCGGAGCTTAGCTCCGGCGTCTGTGTTAAATGCTAGGGTTTGCTGACTGTTTGCCATGTGGAGTCTTGCGTGTGAGAATGATTGGACTGTGTTGCTTTGACCTTGCCATGCGTGTGCGTTTGACTGCTGATGTGTGTATGCTGAGTCATAAATGAAACGGTGTGTTTCACCGTTTCAATATGGACCTTTGATCTTTGAGCGCGCCAAGATCCAACGGTTGTGATATTTTCTGGTTTATTTGAATATTATTCTTTCCCTCCATATTTTCCATGCTATTCCATTATTTTGTTCATCTTATAAAATTCATTAAAAATGCAAAAATAGTCCAATTTAATCCCAATTTTTTTTCATAGTTTTGTTTTGATCTCTATTTTTTTTGGGTATTATTTTCATGAATTGTTGATGAATGGATTTTTTATGTGTGATTTTTGAATGAACATTGTGCCATTTTGACCTGTTGCATTCAATGCATTGTGAAATCCTCATTGTTGAGCCATTTGATCCAATTTTTTGTGTGCATAATGATCATACATGATGTGAATTTTTGGTCATTGGTTTGGAATTTTTCTCACATGTTATCATCACTTTTGACACATAGAGAAAAGTGTGACAATTTGTGTCACATTTTTGACATTGAATTGTTGCATCTTTGTTCACATAGCATTTGAATCTTTCTGGATTTGATCTTTTGCATATTGCTTGTTCATAACATGAGGAACTTGTATGAAAAATTTCAAAGTCATTGCATGCATTTCTATTTGATGTGGATTTTCTAAGTTGGAAGTCCATTTTGTGCATATTTTTTTGTCCTTGCATGACATAGATCATTTGAGATACTTGCTTATTGATTTGATGCTGGTCCTTTTGAGGACATTTTGTGACATGTTTGAATATGCATTCTGTAAAAGATTGGGTTCTGTTTTGGTCATTTGATTTGGTTTTGAATCTAGTATTTGCACTAGTGTTTTGGTACATAAACTAACTTTGTCTTGTGTTTCAGGTTTGGACATTTAGCATTGATGGTTGATTTGTTCTCACTTTGTGAGATGCAAATGATTTGAGTTCTAACTTGTGTTTGTTTTGTAGGATTTTAAGTGATGTGCTTGAGCTCATGAGTTCATTTGAATGCTTGGGCATTGTTCATTGGATTGTGTAATTGTTGGAAGGATTCACTGTTTGTCTGTTGGTTTTATAACTGAAATATTAATTGTTTAGTCTTTGTACAGGTACCTTAGTTGCTTGCTTACTTTAGCTCTTGCTTGATATTTGGATTATGGTTGATACACCACTTAGGTAGTTATCTTCTTACTTCATGTAGTCTGGAAGTCCTGTCACCTTTTTGACAGGCATTTTGTTGGCAAGTCCTCCTTCAGAGGCTCTGTTTGTGTTTGTTTAAAATTGTGCTCAAAGACCTCCAAGATGAGGCATGTGATATTTGATAAGACCTCCAAGAGAAGAGGCAATTGACGGATAAAAGGGATTAGTAGCCGATCCCCCGTTATTCAGTGAGTCGTTCTTTATGCTCGCACTACGTGCTGATGCTTCTGAACATGTACCCAAGATCTTTGTCCAGTGTCTGTCAAGTGGAATAGGATCTCACTTTCTGGATCCCCACGCTTTCTTTATCATGAGCTCACCCCGGCCAGGGTTAAGAGCATGAGGTCTCATCCTCATTACCATCTTTAATCAGCTTCACCCTAACTTTCAATGTTAGTGGTTAAGAGCTACAGATTACCCATTACAGTTTGGCTTGTTTGTCGAGGTTGACATGACCCCTCTTGACTAAAGCCCACCCATTGTTTGAGCTTCTTGTATGTATTTAGTTTGTGATGTTTGTTTACTTATGAACTTTTGATGTGTGTGCTCTTGAACTAGGAGTTTTCCATTTGAGCTTAATTGTGGGATCATTGCCATGTTCATCCAAGTGGAAGATACAAGATACATTTAGGATCTCTTATGAGACTTGTGTGATTGCTTATGCTTTGTGCTTACTTATTCTAAAGGATGGGATCCACTTGGATCATCTATATGATCTCAAGAGAGTGGAACTCCTAGTGTGGTTTCATTTCATATCCCTCACCTTTTTACTTCTCTTTAGCACTTAGTCCTTCTCCTTCATTTCTCCACCCTAACCCAAGCCAAAAACCTTTTTGTGCAAACATTTCATTTGTTTTCAACATGAGAAACCTAAGCCTTATGCTTTTGATTTTCAAACTTTCTTTTCATAACACTCATTTTGAATTGAATCTTTAAGTCAACTTTGACCATCTTTTGTATATACTTCTAATTGGTAAATATAACCCATTCAAATGCCTTTTTCGTGGTTCCAATGTCCACTTCTTAATCAAAATTTTCCATAACCTTTATCTATTAGGTTTGAGTTATCTTTGTGGTATATGTAATACTCACCTATATCCTTAGTGATGGATAATGAGTCTTCCATGCTTTACCTTGGATTTAGTCAATATCTCCAATGGTAACGAATACACCGCTACACAAAGGCAATGGGAAAGACATTGTTGTTGCCGTCTTGTGCAACCGCCATGAGCAAAGTACCCTTGTATTTTCCGTATAACCAAGTGCCATCAATTTGAATAATAGGTTTGCAGAATGCAAAACCTTTGATGCACGGGTCAAATGCCCAAAAGAGACGGTGAAATATTCTATTACCTGTAGCACAGGTTCCGTCTGGCATCATCGTTGGCACTGTCTCCATAATTGCCATAGTTCCTGGGACATATGTTTTTAGTGCCCATAAAAACCGTGGCAATTCCTTGAATGAATCCTCCCAGTTGCCGAAAACCTGTTCAACAACCTTTGTCCTCGCAATCCAGGCTTTCTTGTAAGATGGAGTATAATTATATGTTGTTCTGATATGGGATATAATTATACTTACCTTCACTGATGGGTCTTTATTAACCAACGGCAGAATGTCTTGACATATCAAAGATGCGCTTAGTTTACGGTGATCTTGTTCAACATTAGTTGCAATGCAACTGTGCGGTGGGTCTATTGAAGTGATCTCCCAAGAGTCATTTTTCTTCTTGTAAGACGCAGCCAAACGAAACTTACAAAGCATGTTACGACATTCGATAACATACCTTCTAGAATCAGTGCGTTTCACTGTAAAGTCAGCAAAGTTGTTCATGTGGAATATTTTGATTGCCATAACACATTCTTCTTTGGTACGAAACATGTCTCCCACCTTTAATTCGCCTTTTGATCTCGGATACGGATTATAGAAAACACTGTTGGATGTTTCATCGTCGTGAAGATCCATATTTGTCATATGTTGAGGCGGATTGTAGACATGACTAGGAGGTATTGGTGGTGGTTGATCATCATCTTCATCGTCGTTGTTCAGCATGTGATCAACCTGTATCTTGGTCTCCTCTTCTTCTTCATCAACGACATCCACTTCTGCCTCTGCTTCTGGGTTGACGTCATCTGACCATTGTCGATCATCTTCACCAGATTCATCCTGACCGGTTAGTTGAGATTGTTGAGATGATATACATGGTTGAAGAGTAATGTACAACTCAATACAGTTGTAGCCTGAATGTTCATGACTAACAAACATGTATTCAACATCTTCATCGTCTCGTATCTTAAGGGGGAAATACTTGCATTGACCATTCTCAAAAAATATTGGATTTTGATATGTGATCTTTGACACAATACTCGATCCTATAAAGGATTGTATTCTTTTTTTCAAATGCAAGAAGGTTGCATTTCTCTTGATCGTGATTCTAATGGTATCAGTGTTTCGAAAACAAAAACCATGTAGCTCAGACTCGTATGTTTCACCGTTGCAGTGAACATTGACACTGTATAATGATGAAGATGACATTGTGCAGATGAAAACTATTTTCTTACTGCAGATGAATGTGAGTGAAATGTCTTGGATGTTGATAGTAAGACACTTAAATAGATGAGTGAAGTGTCTCACATGCTAGCTAGTTCGGAGTGACGTATCGGACATGCAAGTTAGTCCGAAATGACGTGTCGGACATGCAAGATACTCTGAGATGATGTGTCAACCATGCAAGCTATCAAGAAGTGACTTGTTCAGCATGCAGGAGACAAGACAACCATGTGTCAGACATGCAGACACACACTCCAAATGGATTGGCGCCTCCACTTATTCCTTGCACATGGTCGCCAATTCAAGTGGAGACACCATGCATTCAGACCTCGAAACCAAGCAATCACACCTAGGTCTTACATGCATGCCCCTATGGAGGCACCAATTTGAATTGCTACCCCTCTTAAAGGTTGTACATGGTCGCCAATTCAAATGGAGACACCATGCAAGCACAATTTTTCATGCTCCCATCCATTTGCCTATAAATACAACCACTCCATCAACACTTCTTCCACACTATCACTCTCACTACTTCTTTTACAATACTTCTTCTACAATTTCATATGCAACAACTTCTTGTAGTTTCATCTACACCAACCCCCCGACAAAATGTTTATCCTCACAATGGGCGAAGCACATAGAGGAACGGTTGCAAACATCGCAACATATGTAAGTTTTTTCTTTTGTTAACTTTTTATCTTTCATCTTCACCAACCCCATTTTATTTTGACATACCAACTTAGTCAAGTTTTTTATTCTTTCTTTTATAGGATGTATCAAGGTTCCGAACTCGGGTCCACGAATATGTCCATATGGATCCGATGATTCAACCTTATGTTGAACTCGCTGGTTTTGGTCATATTAGCAAGATTTTGTCTTGGTCCATAGATAACAAATTCATTCTAGCCTTATGCAAAAGATGGAGACCAGAGACACACACATTTTGGTTCCCAACCGGTGAGTGTACCGTGACGTTAGAAGACGTCTACATGCTTTTAGGACTACCCATTAAAGGTAAGGTTGTTAATGGTAAGACCAACTATGCAAATTCAATTTGCATGGAGCTCTTAGACACTGATTTGTTAGATGATAATGCTAGAGGTCAAGGTATACTACTCTCACGCCTTAAGTCGTACTATAATAGTTTATACTTAGATGAGCATTCTACCGAAGATGCTTGAATAATAAAAACTAGGTGTTACATTATGCTGTTAATTGGATCGTTTTTATTTCCCAAAGATAGTGGTTCTAGCATGCATATTATGTACTTACCTTTACTTAGACATGTAGATAGAATAGGAAGTTACAGTTGGGGATCTGCTTGTCTAGCCCATCTCTATAGCTCCTTGTACAAAAACTCACACAAAGACACATCTACATTTTCTGGATGTGCAGTTTTACTACAAGCATGGGGTTGGTCAAGACTACCGTCTCTAGCACCGGTCAATAACAACCCTTTCACTTTTCCATATGCACAAAAGTAAGTTGTTTAAATTGCTATATCTTTACTTACTTCCTTAAAGCTTATTACCTCAAACTAATTTTTTTGACTTTTTGGTGTAGATGGTCGGCATGTGGTTTGAGTTACAACAGATGTCTGAGACACTGTATTACTCAGTATCGCAACCTGTTGGATCACCTTCGATCGACAGACGTAAGCAAAATAACTTAATTATTTCGTTAACTTTTTCTACATTGATTATAATCCTATCTTCTTTCACATTTCAGTTCATTTGGCGTCCATACCTTAATTTGGATCATGACCATGAGGTTAACGCTGAAGACGCAGCCGTATGGACTGCATGCACACCGATAATACAGTTCACAACTATGGAGACGCACAACACCGATCGTGTGAAGCTGTAGTTCGGTATGGTCCATAATATCCCAGTTCCCCCAGCTAGCCTAGGAGAATGGCATCTGCGTAAAGTCAACGACCAATGGAACTTCAATCCATGGCAAAGCTTCGCAAGATCGGAGTGTCGCAAATGGAAGCACCATCATGACCATGTGTTAACTGACGCAGTCATGCCAACTGAGGTAAAACCAAGTCGTACTTATATGGCTTGGTACAAATCGGTTGGTTTTCAGTTCATCGCCGAAGATATGTACCTATACGACCCACGCCAGGCAACTTACACACAAGAAGGATCAACATCTAACCCCCAACAACATTCTCAGCCCGGTTACTCACAACCCCCTATCCGTCAAACTTTCCGTTCCACAAACACACAAACATACAACCAAAACATGCCATTCACCCAACCCCAATACCAAGAGCATACCTCATACCACCACCAACAAATTGACCATCAACCTGAGACCGAACATCGCTTCGCACCCACCCCATCACCCTGCCAAAGTCGCCTTAGCCAAAACACCAACCGCCCCTCCTTCTACCGTAGCCAAGAAGCCCAAACATCACAAAACCAAAACATCCAACAACCCTATCTCTACCAAACACCCCAACAACCTTTCCAACCTTTCCTTGACGCATCATTCACACCCATGTCTCCCTTCAACCGTCCCGATCGCCCATCCATGAGTCAACCACATCCCAACTTCTCTGGCATGGGTCATGAGCTCAGCTACGGCGGTACACCATCAATGCATACTGAAGACTATGCTGACTTGTCTGAATACCTCAACGGACCTTCTCCTGTAGCTGGTAGTGACGCTTTTGGTCCCTTAGATGATCAAACACCGGTGCAGAATCGTCAACATGGGTTAGGGCCAAGGGTTAGGGTAGCTAGAGGATGTGGGACCGGAGGTCGGTTAGGTGATCCCGGTCATCACCATTAGGTTTCTTTGTGTAAACTCCAAACTTTATTAATATCAAGTCGTCTTATATCAAATTTATCTTTCACTTATACCATAAAACACAAAAAAAAAATGCATTTTAGGAGGAGTCTCCAATTGAATTTGCGACTCCTCTTAAAACCTACACATGGGCGCCAATTGGATTGGCTAGGGCACCTGCCCTAGCCAATCCAATTGGAGCCTCCTTTCAAGTTTTAAGAGGAGTCTCCAATTCAATTGGCGACTCCTCCTAAAAGTAGGGTATTTTGGGGAATTTTTTGAAACTAGGGGTATTTTGGGAATTTCCTTGAAAAAGTGGGTTATTTTGGTAAAAAAAACCCATCAAGGCACTCGTTATCTGACCCAATTGTTAATTCACTTTTGATAAAAATAAATAATTAGACATTAATTACCTTTTTTATTGAAGAGAGCTTAAAATGGTCTATGAAATGTTCATTACTGATGAGTTTAGTCTCTTCTCTCACATTTAAGGTTGAAATTATCTTATCAATCAAGAATTGATTGATTTTGTAGGATGATAAAATCCTTTGATTACTAAATGTATGTTTGTTTTATTTTATTTTATTTTGGAAGAGGTAAAAGCAATTCAAAAAATCAAAATTGGATTTTTTATAGGTTTTTTTTCTTAAATCTAGAATTGATTTTGCTTTAAGAATAGATTTTAAATAAAATTAGGATTTGTAACTTTTGAATTTAAAAGTGATTTTTACGTTGAAACTTGTTGTTAAATTCATTTTTATATAATTGTATTTAAATATAAATCATTTTACATTTAACTTATTTTTAATTAGAATCAGTTCTACTAAATCAATTTATTCAAAATTGATTCTCATCACCCAAAAACTAAACAGTTTATAAGTTTTTTTGTTAGCTCTTTTCCTTGAATTATTTCATTAATCAGACTAACATGTTTTGTCTTAGAAGTCTCGTCCATTTTTATAATATATATTTCAATTTTGATACCTAAGGTTGAAAATTGGATTTTTTTTTTATAATTTCTTATCATTTAGGTTATAATATATTCATTATTAATTTCATCTCTGGTTTAAGGTTATTGATTTCAAAAATGAATTTAAAACAATTGGATGAAGCTAAGAAGAAATTATTAGATTAAATGTTTACCGATATATTATGTATTTACAAAGGATACATAGGAGGTAAGACAAGATTCACTAAAGGCAAAAATAATCCATTTTTTTAAGGAAAATTTCAAAATACCCATGGTTTAAAAAAAAAGTCCAAACTACCCCACTTTTATGAGGAGGCGTCAATTCAATTGGCGATTCCTCTTAAAAATTGAATGAAGACGCCAAATAAATTGGCTAGGGCATGTGCCCTAGCCAATCCAATTGGCGCCCATGTGTATTACTTGAGAGGAGGCGCCAATTGGATTGGATCCTCAGTGTAAAATGCATTTTTTTGTTATAAATAGATGTGTTGTGTGAGTCATTCTTCCACATCTCATTTAATTATTTGACAATCATGTTTGGTGTTCGTCGCCGATACGGGACAGTAATTTATGCGAGAGACAAACCTCAGATGTTGATGCTCTTCTGGAACATCATTACGCTCGAGCAATTGAAGAGGGAGTTGGGTCGTTGGTTAGATGAGAAAATACCATAAGGGAAAAAAATTAGAAGTATTGAGAAACTCGACAGTATCTTTGGTTAGATGCTAATGAAGCCTGATAAGGATGCTAGGGAAATGTTGTTCGGTCGAGATGACATCAATTTGATTGTTGTAATCAGTTAGAAATATTTTTGTTTTGTACTAATGTTCGTTGCTTTGACTTATTTTGTACTGATGTTTCTTGTGAATCTCGTTGTAACAAAAACTTAATGATATATAATGATTGAAGGTTACAAAAATACAATGTTACAAAAAGCTTAAGACCCAGATGATGCTCCTCGATTGGGACAGTTGTTCTTGTTGTGTCCTGGTTGACGACAGATACTACATAATCTTATCATTTTATCTGTGGAACCCATTTCTGTCCTGATACATGTGTTGTTTGGCCTTCCTTTTTTCTTTCTACGCATCTCGTCGTTATGTCAAACTATATCACCTTCATATGGAGACTAGTATTCCTCCATTGGTAGTACCGAGAAGCTTTGATTATATACATTCATGACGGTGACGGCCTTGTACACATCAGATAAATGGCTATAGGCGTCTTGACGAGTATATGCGCATGCTGCAATGACATGGGAGCAAGGCATGCGGAATGCCTGGAATTTTCCACAGTCGCACCAACTTCTGTTTAGTCTAACAACATAAGCTAAATTTGGTATCCCCTAGTTGTGGTCCATTGTTTCCTGGACGCTGAAATTTTGCCTATGACGGTCAAAGACTGTTACAACGTGTGTGCTAGCTTTGATGCTCTCCTCTTTAATTACTTTCATGCAACACTCACTGAATACCCGCCCAGACATTAACATCGCACTCCATCTTTCACCTCTGGTTGCGAACGTAAAAGCCAACCTATAATAGGTCGACCTTACCAAGGCGGTTATTGGCAGATTTCTAATTCCTTTGAATACCCCATTCATGCATTCCACAAGGTTTATTATCATGTGGCCCCATTGAAAACCTCTGTCAAGTGCCCTTGTCCACTGCTCTATTGGTATGTCATTTAGCCATCTCTCTGCATCTTCATTAGACAGTCTAATTTCATCACGATAATATTGAAATGGCGGTTGAGTTAGAGCATACCCAGCATTCACCACCTTCTTACGAAGATTCTTATCTTTTATTGTACACATAAAGTTTTGTGCAATATGTCTAATGCAATAGACATGGGTAGAAGGAGGATCATGCCATCCATTGTCATGGTTGTTGTAGGCACTCTCAATGGCAGCATGTCTATCAGAAATCAAACAGAGATTGGCATGTGGAGCCACATGCGTTCTGAGATGTCGAAGAAAGAAACCCCATCCACCAGCCGTTTCACCTTCACCCAGAGCAAAGGCAATGGGAAAGACATTGTTGTTGCCGTCTTGTGCAACCTCCATTAGCAAAGTACCCTTGTATTTTTCGTATAACCAAGTGCCATCAATTTGAATAATAAGTTTGCAGAATGCGAAACCTTTGATGCATGGGTCAAACGCCCAAAAGAGACGGTGAAAGATTCTATTACCTGTAACATAGGTTCCGTCTGGCATCATTGCTAACAATGTCTCCATAATTGCCATAGTACCTGGGACATATGTTTTTAGTGCCCATAAAAACCGTGACAATTCTTTGTATGAATCCTCCCAATTGCCGAATATCTGTTCAACAACCTTTGTCCTCGCAATCCAAGCTTTCTTGTAAGATGGAGTATAATTATATATTGTTCTGATATGGGATATAATTATACTCATCTTCACTGATGGATCTTTATAAACCAACGACAGAATGTCTTGACATATCAATGCAGCGCTTAGTTTACGGTGATCTTGTTCAACGTTAGTTGCAATGCAACTGTGAGGTGGGTATATTGAAGCGATCTCCAAAGAGTCATTTTTCTTTTTTTAAGACGCAACCAACCGAAAATTACAAAGGATGTTACGACATTTGATAACATACCTTCTTGAATTAGTGTCTTTCATTGTAAAATCAGCAGAGTTGTTCATGTGGAATTTTTTGATAGCTCGCACACATTCTTCTTTGGTACGAAACATGTCTCCCACCTTTAATTTTCCTTATGATCATGGATACGGGTTATAGAAAACATTGTTGGATGTTTCATCGTCGTGCAGATCCATATTTGTCATATGTTGAGGCGGATTGTAGACATGACTAAGAGGTGTTGATGGTGGTTGATCATCATCTTCAATGTCGTTGTTCAGCATGTGATCAACTTGTATCGCTCTCCTCTTCCTCTTCATCAATGGCGTCCACTTCTGCTTCTGCTTCTGGGTTGACGTCATATGATTATTATGAATCAAATTCACCAGATTCATCCTGATTGGTTATTTGAGACTACTGAGATGGTATACATGGTTGAAGAGTAATGTACAACTCAATACAGTTGCAACCTGAATGTTCATGACTAACAAACATGTATTCAACATCGTCATCGTCTCGTACCTTAAGCGGGAAAAACTAGCATTGAATATTCTAAAAAAATATTGATTTTGATACGTGATCTTTGACACAATACCCGATCCTATACAGGATTGAATTCTTTTTCTCAAATGCAATAAGGTTGCATTTCTCTTGATCGTAAGTCTAATGGTATCAGTGTTTCAAAAGCAAAAACCATATAACTCATACTCGTATGTTTCACCGTTGCAGTGAACGTTGACACTGTATTTTGGTGAAGATGACATTGTGCAGATGAAAACTATTTTCTTGCTGCAAATGAATGTGAGTGATGTGTCCTGGATGTTGATAGTAAGACACTTAAATAGGTGAGTGAAGTGTCTCACATGCTAGCTAGTTCGAAGTGATGTGTCACACATGCAAGATAATCCGAAATGATGTGTCAACCATGCAAGCTACTAAGAAGTGACATGTTCAGCATGCAAGAGAGAGGACAACCACGTGTCACACCTGCAGACACACACTCCAATTGAATTTGCGCCCCCATTCATTCCTTGCACATGGGCGCCAATCCATTTGGTGACACCTTGTCTTGCATGCATGCAGACCTCGAAACCAAGAAATCAGACCTAGGTCTGGCATGAATGTCCCTATAGAGGCGCCAATTTGAATGGTGACACCGTGAACAAAATGCACATGGGCGTCAATTCAATTGGAGACAACATGCAAACACAACTTTTCATGCTCCCACTCATTTGCCTATAAATACATCCACACCATCAACACTTCTTCCACACCATCACTCTCACTACTTATTCTACAATTTCATCTGCAATAACTTCTTGTAGTTTCATCTGCACCAACCGCTTTCATCCCCGACAAAATGTCTATCCTCACAATGGGCGAATCGCATAGAGGAATGGTTGCAAACATAACAACTTATGTAAGTGTTTTCTTCTTTTGTTATTTGTTTTAATAGAGTCCATTTTAATAACATACCAACTTAGTCAAGTTTTTGGTTCTTTCTTTTATAGGATGTTTCAAGGTTCCGGACTCGGGTCCACGAATATGTCCATATGGACCCGATGATTCAACCTTATGTTGAACTCGCCGGTTTTGGTCATATAAGCAAGATTTTTTCTTGGTCCGTAGATAACAAATTCATTCTTGCTTTATGTGAAAGATGGCGTCCAGAGACACACACATTTTGGTTCCCAACCGGTGAGTGTACTATCACGTTAGAAGACGTCTACATGCTTTTGGGACTTCCCGTTGAAGGTAAGGCTGTTAATGGTAAAACCAACTATGCAAATTCAATTTGCATGGACCTCTTGGAGACTGATTTGTTAGATGATAACTCAAGAGGTCAAGGTATACTCCTTTCATGCCTTAAGTCATACTATAATAGTTTATACTTAGATGAGCATTCTACCGAAGATGCTCGAATAATAAAAACTAGGTGTTACATTATGCTTTTAATTGGTTCGTTTTTATTTCCCGAAGGTAGTGCTTCTAGCATGCATATTATGTATTTACATTTACTTAGACATGTATATAGAATAGGAAGTTACAGTTGGGGATGTGCTTGTCTAGCCTATCTCTATAGCTCATTGTGCAAAAACTCACACAAAGACATTTACATTTTATGGATGTGTTGTTTTTCTACAAGTATGGGGTTGGTCAAGACTACCGTCCCTAGCACCCGTCATCAACAACCCTTTCATATTCCCATATGCACAAAAATAAGTTGTTTAAATTGCTATATATTTACTTACTTCATCAAAGATTATTATCTCTAACTAATATTCTTACGTTTTTGGTGTAGATGGTCTGCACATGGTATGAGTTATAACAGATGTCCTAGACACTGTATTACTCAGTATCGCAATCTGTTGGATCACCTTCGACTGACAGACGTAAGGATAATAACTTCATTATTTTGTTATAATTTGTTAACTTCTTCTACCTAGATTATAATCCTATCTTCTTTCACATTTCAGTTCATTTGGCGTCCATACCTTAATTTGGATCATGACCATGAGGTCAACACTGAAGACACGGCTGTATGGACTAAATACGCACCGATAATACGGTTCACAACTATGGAGATGCACAACAATGATCGTGTGAAGTTGCAGTTCGGTATTGCCCCAAAACATCCCAGATCCCCCAACAAGCCTAGGAGAATGGCATCTGCGCAAAGTTAACGACCAATGGAAATTCAATCTATGGCAAAGCTTCGTAAGATCGGACTGTCGCAAATGGAAGCACCGCCATGACCATGACTTAACTGACGCAGTCATGGCAAATGAAGAAAACCCAAGTCGTACTTATATGACTTGGTACAAATCTGTTGGTTTTCAGTTCATCGCCGAGGATATGTACCTGTACGACCCACGCCAACAAACTTACACACCTGACACCTCAATATCAAATCCCTAACAACAGTGTCAGACCGGATACACACAACCCTTTGTCCGTCAAACGTTCCGTTCAACTAACACACAAACATACAACCAAAATATGTCATACACCCAACCCCAATACCAAGAGCATACCCCATACCACCACCAACAAATTGACCATCAACCTGAGACCCAACATCGCTTCGCACCCACCACATCACCCTACCAAAGCCGCCTTAGCCAGAACACCCAACGATCATTCAACACCAACCTCCCCTCCTCCTACCATAGCCAAGAAGCTCAAACCTCACAAAACCAAAACATCCAACAACCATATCTCTACCAAACACCCCAACAACCTTTCCAACCTTTCCTCGACGCATCATTCACACTCATGTCTCCCTTCAACCGTCCTGGTCGCCCACCAATGAGTCAACCACAACCCAACTACTCTGGCATGGGTCATGAACTCAGCTACGGCGGTACACCCTCGATGCATACTGAAGACTATGCCGAATTATCTGACTACCTAAACAGGCCATCTCCTTTAGTTGGTAGTGACGCTCCTGGCCCCTCAAATTCTCAAACACTAGTGGTGAATCATCAACGCGTGTTAGGGCCACGGGTTAGGGTAGTTATGGGATGTGGGACCAGAGGTCGGTTAGGTGATCCCGCTTATCATCATTAGGCTTTTTGTGTAAACGGAAAATTTTATTAATATCAATTTGTCCTATTTCAAATTTATGTATCACGTAGACCATTTAGCAAAAAATATTGCATTTTACACTGAGGTGTCAATCCAATTGGCACCTCCTCTCAAGTAATATACATGGGCGTCAATTGGATTGGCTAGGGCACATGTCCTAGCCAATCCAATTGGCGCCTCCATTCAATTTTTAAGAGGATTCGCCAATTGAATTGGCGCCTCCTCCTAAAAGTGGGGTAGTTTGGGAATTTTTTTGAAACCGGGGTATTTTGGGAATTTCCTTGAAAAAGTGAGTTATTTTGGTAAAAAATTCGTTTATTTTCCTTTTCTTTTTAATCTTTTATTCACTCTAAGAAAACAATTAACATAAGCTAACATTCAAATCGCAAATTAGACTAAAAGGTTCCCGTTGAGTACATCGGACGTGAGGGGTGCTAATACTTCCCCTTGCGTAATCGACTCTCGAACCCGAATATGGTTGCCACGATCATTATTATATTTTAAAAAGGTTTTATCGATATTTTTCTGTTCCTTTATTGGGATAAATAAAATTCGGTGGCGACTCTGTTCGAACTATTTTTCTACGACCATCGCGAGAAATCGTATTTCTCGAGATGCGACATATAGGTTCTGATTCATCAATAATTAATCCTTACATGGGCGGAATTCAACAACGACCCTTCTTCTAGGGACTAAAAAAAATTACAGACCCATGAACATGAAAATTACTACCATTTATGGTAAGCAAAGAACAAACACCATGAAAGAGTCAACGCCTTTAATTTCATCTTCTCTTTTTTCCAACTTCAATTTCATCTTCTCTTTTTTCCTATCTTCAAGATCTTTAATGATGCAACCTAACTCTTGAACTACCTTTGAGCAATTGCTTCCAATTGAGTTTTTATGTTCAGTTGATGTGTTGCGTTCAAGTTCATCATCCCATATGAAAAGTTTCAACCTAATCCCGAATTAGAACACTTCCTTAATCTTCTTTTAGAGTTTTTAGTTGGATTTGAGATGAACATCCTCATTGTTTTATTGCAACCACAAACTAGGATATCAAACTTAGAGAAATTATCTACAGATAATGTTGCCATGGTTGAATCTGCACTAAGATTTGAAGATTTGAAGAGAGGAAGAAGAGAATAAGAAGCGACGAAGAAGAGATGCAAAATGATACCTTTTTTTGGATTTAGTCCTCTTTTTCAAAGCCTCACCACTAGATTTTTCATGTATTACCCCCCAAAAATTATAAAACAATTCCACGTGTGAGTCGATTGCCAAGTCACAATTTTTTAACATAATTCTAACCTCAGGGACTAACGCCAACGCAAAAGTGAGATATAGGGACTCAGACAAAAATATAAAAGAAGATACATGGACTAATTTCAAAAACTCGATAACTTATAGAGATCAATAGACTATTTAAGCATATTAAAATTATATTATCTCATATTAAAACAAACAAAAATGCATAGTGATATTACATTATATTTCATTCATAAAGCTAACCAAAAAAGTAGTAAAATAAATAAAAACATTGAATATTGATAAAACATATTGAATTAAATTTACACATAATAAAACATATTTATGTTTCTCATAAATATTTAATACATATATTAAAATATATTGAATAAAGTATATTTATAATAAAACATATTTTTTCAAATACTTTAAAAAAATGGATTATAAACTACCCAAATTTTTATTCATTTAAACATTATAACAAGAAATTATTTTTTAGTATAAAAATAAATCTTGTAACTTTAATTATTTTAATTATTATCCATATAGCTTATAAATCAAAAAGATCACAACTAAGATTAATTTGAAGATTTCATTTCGATTAATTAAAGTATTAAAATTTGATAATATGATCAAATCATTAATTTTTTATTTTATTTTTAATAGTAAATGAAAGTTAAACCGATTAAAAAAAGTAGAGGAAAAAATAGTTACTTTCTTTGTCCAATTTTAAAAAGTAGAGAAAAAAAAACTAAAATGGAGTAGAGGGATATAGGGCCCGTTTGTTTTTCCTTTTTTTAAAAATGATTGTTATAGTGCTATATATTTTAGTGTAAAAAAAAATTAAAAAGAAACTTTTCATAAAAGATTCAAATGAAAATTTTGTTTGAATAGTTATTCTTAAAATGTGATTTTAGGTATTTTATCATTTTATCGAAATTTCAAAAAATCACTTAAATAGCTTTTTCTAAAAATCATTTTTGAGATACAATTTTTCTAAAAATTTGTGATTTTGACTATGTTTTGATATTCAATAATGTATATTTATGTTATACAATGAACAATTCAATCTTTTAATTTATAAAAAATAAATTTAGAAAAACTTGTAATATTTTGAAAAACATTTTTGTAAAATCCATTTTCAAAAATAAAAAGAAAAAATCCATTTTTTTAAAATTAAAACAAACTGACCCATAATAGTTTCAAAGGATCTTGCCATCATACAAAGAGGAATAAGAAGGAAAAAATATTAACACAATACGCATGGTGGATGTATGGAATAAGGGGGAAATGGTGGATGGTGGAAAACATCTTTTTCAATTTTTATTATAAAAATTATAAATAAAAATTTGTATAACCAACACAAATCTAAAAATTAAAAAGAACAATAAACTAAATGTATTAAAAATTTACATTAAAGATATACAAATTTTTTAGAGTTTGAGCAGCATAAAAAGAAATTGATATGAATGATGAAGAAGATTCAGCAAACACGATACCATCATCTGTATGAGTTTAAGAGCAATTGAAAATGTTGAGTTGTTGAAAAAAAAAGAGAGTATGAAAAAAAAAAAGATGAATATGAAGCAATGATAGATGTTGTTATAAAATTTAGAATTGATTGAAGTTAATAAAAAGTATAAGATGAAATACATGTGGATATAGTTAATTGAGAATGATGTATTTGAATCTGGTTGAATAAAAACCACAACTAAATTGAGAAGGTTGTGTTAGAAAATGATAATATATCATGGTTTTGGACTAAAAATATATTGAGTATCTCTCATCTTTATTCATAATAAAATGTTATAATAGTCGTAAATGAATTATCAATTAATTTATTTAAAAACATATAAACAAAATAATAAATTGTTTAAAATTACTATAAATAATATTTTTTTTTAAAAGGAAACAATAGATTTTTTCAACAACATAATTTATTTATTTCATAAAAGAAATAGACAAAAACTAAGAACTCATCAAATAACTTCAGTAAACTAAGTGATAAAATCCTTTTATATATCAAGTCAATCCAACAACAGCAATAGTAAGTAGAAACACAACAAATAAATTTAAATAGAATAAGGGTGACAAAATGAATGGATTGGATTGATATAGATTGTATCGTTAATAGATGAATCAAAATAATCCATTAGTCCATTAACAATCCACTAATTTTTTTTTTAAAATATTTCATCCATCCATTAAAGAATAAAATCCATTTAATCCATCCATTATCATATTTTTAGTGGATGGATATACATTCATCCATTTTTTTTCTTTGAATTTTTTTTTTTTTGAAAAAATCACTTAATTTTTTGAAACTTTTTTTTTTCAAAATTCTTTTTTTTTAATAAAACATTATCAGTTTTTTTTTTGAGAAAAATTATTTTTTTCAAAAAAAAATATATTTTTGTATTTTCAAAAATAATAATTTAAAAATATTTTTTTTTTTGAAAAAAAATAATTTTTTTATATTCGTAAAAAATAAATTTTTCGAAAATAAAATCAAAATTTGGTATTTTTAAAAAAAATATTTTTAAATTTTTGAAAAAAAATCGATTTTTTATATTTTCAAAAAAAATAAATTTATTTTTATTTTTCAAAAGAAAACTGATTTTTTTTCGAAAAAAAAAATATTTTATATTTTTCAAAAAAAAAATTAATATTTGAAAATAATTATTTTTTTAAAATTAGATAAAAAAATCCATTGGATCATTAAAATGTGTTGGATGGATTGGATCAATCCATATTTATAAATGGATGGATCGGATCAATCAATTAACTTAATTTTTATGTAGTGGATGGATTGGATGGATTTTTTGATGGATGGATTTTTTGATGGATGAATTGGATGGATTTTCTCTTAATGGATCCAATTGTCATCCCTAAGAATAAGTAAAAAAGATGCATAAACATTATCATTTAGGTAATACATAATATTATGAACAAAAACTCTGGTTAGTAAAAAATAAAATATGATCTTTTGTAAGATATTTTTCTTTTCATGTGATCTTTTTTCTTTTAGACTTTTATGTGAACCTTTATGCATCTTCCAATCCTTTTTCAAATTGTTAAATCAATTGTATAGAAAAAAATAAACAATTATTATTTATTCTAAATAAAGCATAAACAAAAACATCATCAACAAATAACCATCAATCTTAAAAATAGGAACAACGTATAACAATCAATCTCTCTTTCTTCACTTTTCAGGAAATATATATATAACCAACGACGTGAGCTTGAATCCAAATTGTATCATTTTGTGTAGTTGTTTTAAAACATTTTCTATCTTTCTTTCTTCACTTTTCTGGAAACTAGCACAATTCTTGGTAATGTGCACCAATTTTTTGAGCCTTAGAATGCACATAATGCAAGATTCACAGCAAGTCTTACTGCTTCGAGAACATCTTCAGCCTTCACTTTTCCGCTAGCCGTAATCTTATCACCTATTCTCAATCCATTTTCTTGATATTTTTTTGAAGTTTATTATCTATCTCTTCTGAAGACGAGGTAAGTCCGAAGTAGGATGATCCAATACGAATTCCAATTTCACTACCAGGTTTCCTCTTTGATGAAGGGTTAGCTCCAATATCATTTTTTAGGGCTGAAAATGGTGATCTTCATGTTGGAATTCAAAGGTCTAAAAGACGAAACGATATTGGAGCTAACCCTTCATCAAAGAGGAAACCTGGTAGTGAAATTGGAATTCGTATTGGATCATCCTACTTCGGACTTACCTCGTCTTCAGAAGAGATAGATAATAAACTTCAAAAAAATGATCAAGAAAATGGATTGAGAATAGGTGATAAGATTACGGGTAGGGGAAAAGTGAAGGCTGAAGATGTTCTTGAAGCAGTAAGACTTGGTGTCAATATGCAGCCGTTTGATGTGGTTTACTATCCTCAGGTTGGTACTCCCGAGTTTTTTGTGAAAAACTCTTTGATTAGAAAAGCACTTCAGATTAGGTGGTGTTTTGGAATGAAGTTCAAGATGGCCATTGTCGCATCCGCGAAAAAACAACCGGCGGGACTCAAATAAAAACACAACACAGAGCCGCCACTGCGCGTTATTTATCCCAAGATAGGGAAAGGAAACGCTCAGAGAAACCTGGAAAAGACGTGGTCTCGCGACCAAAGAGAAAGGGTAAGGGAGTCGGTTACGCAAGGGGAAGGTATTAGCACCCCTCACGTCCGTCGTACTCGACGGGATCCACGTTCTAAAATAAAGAATAGGTTGCTAAAACATCACACACACACACACAGGGGAACGCAGGTGGGGTTAAGAGAAGGGAGCTCGATAGGACATCGCATCCTATGCCTACATATCTCGTCTGGAACGAGAATCAGAGCCACTGTAGTTCGGCTCACGCACGCCAAACAAACAAACACAAACACAAGCAAACCTGGAACCCGACAACCACTCGATGGAATTACGTCAGCTTCCGAACCAAAACACACAAAAAGAGGCAAACGTGGAGCCCGACCGCCAATCACTGGACTTACGTCGGCATCCGAACCAAACACACAATCAGATAACAAGTAAACACACGCAAAAAAGAAAAAAAGTGCCCGGAGAGGTCTCGCACGACCTCCTGCCTACATACCTCGTCTGGAACGAGGATCAGGGCGATGTAGTTCCCCCTCAAGGGAAAGAAAACCTAGCCAGAAACCAAGGGAAGACACACTACCAGGGAGCTGGACTCGAGCCTAGTGTTGTCATGCATCATTACCCTATGTTCAGGTTTCTACCTACTTGCACAACTGCAAGCTAATCCTATCCAGGAAGAAAGCAAGCATACAAGCATACAGATCAAAACAAGCATTTCAAGCAAATATTCACATAGCACACACTATAACCAATCAAGTGAGGCTCACACAATGGGTTTGACTGCCGAAGCAAGCCATCTGCACATGGGTAGTATTCGCTCTTAACCTTGCCATTACGAGGCTAAGGTGAAGCAGATGAAAGGTGAAGTGAGGATGAGACCTCACAGCTCTTATCCCTAACCAGGGAGAGCTTTTAGACAAAGGAGCGTGGGTCCAGAATGGAGGGACCCTTCTACGCTCAAAGACTCTGACTCGATTGTGCAACAGCACAGGATCTTGGGTTTGTGTCCCAATGCATCAACACACAGCCGTGTGAGCAGAGAGACGACTCACAGAATAGTGGGGGATAGATTGCATATCCCTTTGATCCACCAATTGCCTCATAGAGGTCTTTACCTGCTTGGCACAAATGTAAACAACCACAAACATCGCCTCTTAAGGAGGACTTCAGACAGTTGCCTGGCCAAGTAACAGGCCAGGTCTTCCAGACTACATGAAGAGTAGAAGTCCTACCTCAAGTGGTTTAAAAACCAAGCAACAGCAAGCAAGTTCTTAAAGAACTGTAAGCGACTAAATGTACCTGAAATCAATCAAGTATCATCAGTACTCAGACAGACAAACAATAAACAGCAAATGTTAATCAGTTAATCTGTACAAAGCAACACAAGTTAGTGCACACAAATGCAAGCTATAAGCTCAAGCTCAAGCTTCACAACCTACAAAACAAAGTCATGTTAGTTCTCAACATCCAACAATCTCAATTTAATTGACTTGAAGCATTCTCCTTGAGCATTATGCATTTCATCCTGAAAAGTCAAACCAAATGTGAGAAACTGGACCACTAGGCCAAGCCTAGGGTCCAAAAGGGAGAAAAAATTCTAAACAGAAAATGATTCTCAACCAAAACCAAATTAATGCAAATAGAAAGCAAATGCAATTGATCCCATACTCATATCATTCACCATATTCATTTCATGACCAAAACAAGTCAAACTAGGTCAAATGCAACATCCAATGTCCAAACAGAATAACTTCAATCAAAAGCATACCAAAATAATTCCAAAAATCCTCAAATAATTCACACCTAAACAGGACCTATTCAAGGTATAGCATGTCAATTTTCAGCTCAATTGGACAAAAGGAACTAGGCCAATGAAAATCAAGAAATCCAGACAAGATTATTCAAGCCAATTCATAGCATCAACACATGCATTCACTTCAAAAATTCATAAATCAATGAAATCAATTAAGAAATGAATGAGACCAAAACAGGGATGTCCTACAATGTGTCTACAACCAGCATACCAAATTTCACATTCATCCAAAACCATATGAGAATTTCACACAAGATACACAAACATGTGTCATACAAGCTTGCACAATGAGCCAACAGAGAAGAAAAATATCAATCAAATTGAAAATGCCATAGAAAAATCCAGAAAAATTCACATAACATCTCAACATATCAATAATCATCCATGCAAAATTTCAATCCAATCCAACAATCATAGGCCATGCAAATAAATCCAGAACGTTGACCTAGCTAGGTGTGACACAAATTGTCACACCTAGATTCAAAAAATCATAACTCAATCACCAGGTATCCAAAAATCACAAACTTTATATGTAAATTACCATCAACATGTCTAGAATGAGCACAAAAAATTTCAAGCATTTCTTTTAATGTATGAGCATTTCACATTGAAAATGGCAAAACATGTAAAAAATACACACAAGTCAAAGTTCAATAGGCCAGGTCAACATTTTATCATGCACAACTTATGAAACCATGCCTATAAAAAACTAGAGGGAATTTGGGAGCTATCAAAAAAATCCTCACTAATTTTGGACTTATAATTAATTTTCTATGATTTTTTAAAGTTTGTTAAATATTGAAATAATTATTGAAAGTGAATTAATTAATTAAATGAATTGTTAAGCTTCAGTGGCATTTTCGTTATTACCATCAGCCGGTTCAAACTCACGTGCCTCATTTTACTGCGTGTCAGTGTGCAATTGGTTGGATTTTGGGAGGGAAACAGCTTTCAAAAAGATGCGCTGAAGCAAGTGGATCAAACGAGCTTTTTCCAGAAATCTCTTTCTTCTTCGCGCGGCATACGCTCTTCAACGGTAGCATCGGTCTCGAGCAATTCTTCACCAAATCAAGCAAATGATACACCGATGGAAAGGTCTAAGCATGTAGATTAAGGATATGCTAACGCTTTTGCCTAACTCTCATTATATCTCACGGATCGATCAATTAAAGTTTTAACATCAAATCTTAAAATCACGATTTCTCAACCTATAGTTCATCAAATCAAAAACTACGAATTGCACGGTGTTCTACATTCCACGATCTTTCAAAAACATGTAACAATTTAAGAAATAATGATGTTCGAATCTCGCACCTTGAATGAAGACAGTTGTGATTCGTGATGAATTTGGATGTGATTCTTCAAAACAGTCCAAGCTTGATGATAGGGAAGGCGAATGCAAAAGATAGATTAGCTCAAGATCACTCCAATTGTGAGAAATTGCGATTTGCCATTGATGAACCAAAGATGAACAGTTGCGAATTTGATGTTCTTTTGATCCAAACTACCAAAACAGCTTGAGAAGAAGATGATTGGAGGAGGAAGCAAAAAGAATTTGGTGATTTGGTGAAGAATTGGAAGAGTTTGGATGAATTTTGCTCTTGAATGTTCTTGAGAAATTTGGAGAAAAATGGAAAAACAGTTAGAGATTCTTGGAGATTGCAATTGTGATCAAAATTCTGTTACAATTAGTGATATATACTCCAGCTCTAATCACCTTGTTAATCACTAATTAACCAAATGCAATGTAATTAGCATAATGTGTAATTTACAAAGCAAGGACAAAAATGCCATTTCACTATGGGGCCCATGACAGCTCACACATTCTCTAAATATCAGTTATGATGTGTTGCAACTTGTCCCATGGTCATTGGTTGTGTATTTCTCATTTTCACCATGTCATGGCACTTTATGCATTTTTCAAGTGAAGTCCAAAAGTGACTTGGTCAAATAATGAACCTTAACATGTTATGACAGTTGAAATCACTTCTAATTGGCATATGTGAGGTGTTGCAAAAATCCCCATACCAAAATTCTCATTATTTCTCAACTTGGACCATTTTGCCCCTGGATCTTTAACTGTACACTTGAAAATTGACTTTTTGCATTGACCATTTTTGATGAATTCCAATTATGCACCATGAAAGTACATGTCAAATGGAGTTTGCACATAAAAAGATCACTCAATTTGGACACTCCATGTGGAAGTTATGCCCCTCTGATTATGGGTCATTTTTGAAATTGGATGGACCATAACTTGCCAACCATACATGGGATTTTCAAGTTCTTGGACTTTTTGGAAAGGTGAGAACAAGATCTACAACTTTCATTTTGAACAAATTTTCATTTGAAGCTTCCTTGGACATGTAATTTTGAGGTCAAAAACTTTCCATTTTTGGAAACTTCTATTACAAGTCACTTTCTATTTTTGGCAATTTCTTGTCTGACTTGATTTTCTCCATTCTTAAGCTTTGAAATGTCAAATAACACTTGTTCCCACATGAATGAAGTGTATTCAACTCATCTCCACCTCCAAATCCATAAAATCAAGCATAGTTGACCACAGTTGACTTTTTCAACTGATAGATGAATTTGGCAATGCATAGATCCATCTGAACCCCAATTCTCTGATGAAATGGCCCAAGGATGAACCCCTAGCCTCAATAAGCTCAATACAATCACATGTTGATCCCCATATCAATCATAGACCCCATCTCCTTGCTATGCCCTGATTGGCCCAATGCAACTGATTAGGGTTGACCAGTGGTCAAAACCCTAATCTCAAGGAATCTGCTTCAACACTTGATGATGTCAAACCATGATGATGATGATGAATCATTGTAATCAAGATGAAGACCAATATCCTTGAAAATCACAAAACCCTAATTTGGACCTACACATCCTCAGATGATTAATGACTAGTCCAATGAAACCCTAGCTTGCACCATGACCTCTTCATCTTCTGATCAAGACTTGAGAGGATGACTTGCACAATGTAACCACATGATATGCAATATGCAATGCCTAATGACCTAAAAATGATATGCAATATGATATGCTAGTCCCAAGAGAGGAGGGCAAATTTTGAGGTGTTACAGCTGCCCCTATTCAATCCACTGTGAACCTGTCGATATGAACAGCCTCGGCTTTCAGATGATCAGGATGAAGAGTGATTGAATACCAAGAACAGACGAACAATTTGCACTCTGATGGGAAGATAATTAACAACGCCTGTCAGAATCGGCGAAGAAACAACCTCTGAAAGAATCCGTCTGGTACGGAGAAAGTCGGCCTGAATACCGAAACAAAAACGTCGACCTGGATACCAAAATGGTAACGCAGGGATAACTATGGCCTGAACACCACTCATCCGCTCGGGATTATCATCTCTCTTCTTTTTCATTTTATGCTTTTCTTGAACCCCGGAATTTTCTCTTCTTTTTTCATTTTCTTGGCCTGAACACCACTTTGGTCTGAACACCTCTTCGGTCTGGATACCACTTCGGTCTGGATACCGGGAAACTGGCCGGATTGCCGCAAGCTGCATCGATCTAATCATCGTGAGCTTCTTCGATCTGGAAATCGGAACTGGCCAGAGTGCCACAAGTTCTTCGTCCTGACTGTTGAGAACCTCTTCGATCTGGAAATCAGAAACTGGCCGGAGTGCCACAGTTCTTCGTCCTGACTGTTGAGAACCTCTTCGATCTGGAAATCGGAAACTGGCCGGAATGCCACAAGTTCTTCGTCCTGAATGTTGAGAACCTCTTCGATCTGGAAATCGGAAACTGGCCGGAATGCCACAAGTTCTTCGTCCTGACTGTTGAGAACCTCTTCGATCTGGAAATCGGAAATTGGCCGGATTGCCGCAAGTTCTTCGTCCTGACTGTTGAGAACCTCTTCGATCTGGAAATCGGAAACTGGCCGGAATGCCACAACGACCCATGCTGAGGATGACAAGCCCTGAGCCGACTGCTTTCTATTCAACCCTGGCAGACAAACACTTCGCGTTTAGCTGGGGATTATCTTCTTTCTTGTTTTTCTTGAACCCCGAAACTTTCTTGATTAACATTCCCATTTCTGCTCGACAAAAACTTACCCTCCAGTATCGTACTACTGGGGAATATCCTTGATTAAAACCATGATGCTAGACTCCTCGGAGTAACATCTTCGCTTTCTGGCACAACCACCTCTCAAACGGTAACCACGGCTTGAGACTAACTTATGCGTGCAATATGATGCATGATTGATTTTTCTGCGTAATGCTCCACAATTATGGAAATGCTACGCGATTTATTTTTTCTATGCAACATGCTATGCTTACTCTACATGATGAATGCATAAAAAGCATCCCCCTCAAGGGACTCTTCTGAGGAGCACGAGACACTCTGCTGAGGAACTCGTCAATACTCCGTTTCCGCCCTGCTGGGGAATAATACTGCTGCCGGGAAAAGGTAACCCTTGCTGGGGAAACACCTCCTTTGCACCCAATCCGCTCGAGGAAATGCTGGGGATAGGAACCACCAACACTCTGTGGGGATACAGTCTTTGGCTTGCTGAGGATATCAATCCCGACTCTGCTTCGGGGAACCCTCACAGATACCTGCCGACTTCACTGGGGAAATGCTCACAGATACTCTGCTGGGAAACAGCCACCTCCCGGCCTGGCAACTGGGGAAGCACCGATCTGACACCTGCTGGGGATAACCATCCAAACCCTGCTAGGGAAGCGAATGCCACTCCGCTGGGGATACCCATGCAATCCATAGATAGAATCAACTCAGTTGGGGATGCAAATATCCGTCTGCTACGGAAACTCATCCAATCCACTGGTAGGATGAACACTTCTGGAGATATATTTCATTGAAACCCGCTCCACTCGGGGAGTAGCAACCTTCAAACCTGGCTGCTGAGGAAACATCGTTTACCTGCCGATGGTAACCATCCTGACTCGGCTGGGAAAGTCACAGACCTTGGATCTGCAGGGGAGCTAGTCCTATGATTCTGCTTGGGGACCTCGTTGGGGAAATGAGAAAAGTTGGCACAGAACACCCGTCGACTCGTCGAACCACGGTATCCACCTCCCAAACGCGTATCAGCTTTCCACTTTTGAGAACTCCCAGACTCGTCTGGACCTTTTCTGCTCCATCATCTTGTATTCCCAATCGCCCCGCGCTCGACGGAAACGTACTCCTGGGATTTATACATAATTTCAATTTTCCGACTTTGAAGAGTCTTCTTGATTAATTCCAAAGGTCGTCGGACGTCCCTCGTCGTCTCTTCATCGTCTTCCAACTTACTTGTCCCTGATCGGACTCTGCGGGGAATTTATACAAACTTTCAAGTCTTCCGACTTTGAAGAGTCTTCTTGATTATCATCAAGGATCGTCGTACGCCTCAACGTCACTTCGTCGTCTTTCATTCAATCGTTCCTGAGCGAACTCTCTGGGGGTTTGTTTTTGTCGACAAGCTTCCACATCACAACCTGCAAGTGAGTGAAAATAACTAACAGCACCTGCAAAACAGATCGTTAGATAAAACCGTGCCCCAGGCGTGTCAAGATTTCAACACTTGGGTCACTCAACCTTCCGGATAAGATTTCAAGCTTTCAATCTTATAAACATGCATCGGAGGGGACCTGTATGTCTTAAAATGCAAGATTCTTTATCAAAAATATCTGGATGTTTTTGCAATCAAAGCGGTAATGAAAAACAAAAACAAAATTATTTGACTGAATATGCATTTTATTGATTGAAAATTGTGTGGCTCAAATTGAGCAATACAAAGGAAGCAATTCCTGAAAAGAGGTAATTGCACAAAAGGAAAAATCTATCCTAATGGCAATTTGAAACCCGTGATCTCATCGAGTTCCAACTAGGTTACACCCCATATGTCTTCAGACCCTCCTTGCTTTCTGCCTTCTGAACAAGACGATTTCGATTGTTCCCTACCGGGTATTATCCATGATGCCTTAACCAAAGCGCAAACGATCATGCCAGACGCAGTTGTTCGTTTCAATCCCTCTTTTGCCTGGACCGCCCTTTCGGGTTTTCAGTCCACCGGGATACCCTTTTTTGCCCAAGTCGCCTTTTCAGGTTTTCGACTTGCCGGGTGTACAGTTTTTCTTTTTATATCCCTAATTTTTGCCCGAACCTTTTCTCTTTTTTTTCTGTTCGCCGGGATGCCCCTTTTTGCCTGGACTATTTTATTCTTTTCGTCCAGCGGGTCTCTTTTTTTTACGAAGTATTTTTAACTGCGTCCGCATTCACAGGGGATGGAAAATCTTCGCCATTCATGGTCATTAACAACAAGGCTCCGCCAGAGAAAACCTTCTTGACCACGAATGGTCCTTCATAATTAGGTGTCCATTTGCCCCTTCGATCGTTTTGAGGAGGAAGGATCCTTTTCAGCACCATATCCCCTACGTGATATACCCGAGGTCGTACCTTTCTGTCAAAAGCACGCTTCATCCGCTGCTGGTACAACTGCCCATGACAGATGGTTGCCAGCCTCTTTTCCTCAATCAGGCTCAACTCTTCGTACCGGGTCCTTACCCATTCAGCCTCTTGCAATTTCACGTCCATCAGGACTCTCAAAGAGGGAATCTGAACTTCAACCGGTAACACTGCTGCCATCCCATATACCAACGAGAAAGGCGTTGCCCCAGTAGATATGCGCACCGATGTTCGATACCCAGGATACAAGCTTCAATCTCAGCCACATCGTCGGCGCATTCAAATGCTAGTCAGACAGCACAAGGAATGTGGGAATCCCTTTGGCATAACCAAAGCAGCACCAACTCCGCTTCCATTCATGTTAATGGCCCCATCAGACATCAGAATCCGTTCAGATTCGGGGTCAGGCCCCTCCTCCGGGATCGGTTCCTCACAATCTTTCGATATGAGCACCTCGAGATGTCCTCATCAGGGAACTCAAACTTCCTCGGTTGATAATCCTCAATGGGTTGCGGGGCGATGTAAACAGACAATACACTCCCCTTGATCACTTTCTGAGAGCATCACAAATCAGTCAATATTCTTTTGCACTCTCACAACCCGTCCGGTCACAGCTAGATTCTCAGATATGTACTTGATCAGATCCATCTTGAAATCCACAAAGTGGTATGAATCAGCATATACTGTCTCAGTCGGCGAGCAGCCTATGCCAAAGTACATCAAGTTTTCTCGAACAGTGAATGTACTGTTTCACAGTCGATAAACTTTTTGCTAAGGTAAATTGCATGCTCTTTTCGACAAGACTCGTCATGCCGACCCACTTCACCTCGTAGACCCCTCGAAGGCTGTCAAGTACAGATTAACAGTTGCTCCTTCCACATGAGACATCAGAATCAGAGGTTCCTGCAACTTTTATTTTTCAATGCCCCTTGGCAATCATTATTTCACCTGACCGTTTGATTTTTTTCTCACAGCTTGAATGTTGGTTCGCACGTGGCTGTTAGATGAGATATGAACCATGACAGGTAGTTCAATCTTTCTAAGAAACCACGAACCTACTCTTTTCTTTTTTCTCGGTTCAGGCGTTTCTCTTATTTCTCTTTTTTTTTTCTTTTTTTTTTTTGCAGGATCGACCTCGATTCCTCTCTTACAATGAACCCCAGCAGCTTACGGGCCCGCATTCTGATAGTGCACTTATCTGAATTCAACCTCAGTTTGAATTGTCTCAACCGGTCAACCGACTTGCCCCGATCTGCCAGATGTCCCTCTTCTGTTTGGGACTTTGCTATCATGTCATCATCATAGCATTGGATTCCATGATGAATCATATCATGAAACAAAGTCACCATGGCCCTCTGGTAAGTAGCACCGGTGTTCCGCTTCTCTAGAGGACAGTCTTCTCTCCATGGCAGCGTGTGCACAACGATATCGGTGTTCAACCCTGGCATATTCTGACATGACCAGGCGAAAGTATCCACATACTCCTTCAACAAGGCTACCATTCTGCTCTCGACTTGCCTCTGAAGCGGCCCTAATTTCACTTCCTTCCTGACCTCGGCGGTGCTTGGAATAACAACCTCAATCCGCTCCGCATGCGGCTGAATCACCCTCTCCTCTTGTTTCAACAACCTGGCTAATTCCAGCAGATCACAATCTTCTTCGCCTTCTTCTTCAGCCTGATAGCTCGGATTGTCGAAGTCATATGAGGTGTAACCAAATTGTTATCAATGAGATCCGGAGAATTATTTTTGAATTTGGAACGAGACAAATCAACAAAAAGGAGAAAGATGAAAATAAACATTGCCATTTTTATTTGTTTTTAAACTGCAAAAATAAATGAAAAGCAGGGAACCCCGCTTTTTTGACTGAAAAACATCCATTTATTAATGATGCAGAAATGCAGATTTAAACATGAGGTGGCCCTTACAATGAACTATTACGTGTCGGGCAACACGTATGGCTTTCATGCAAATAAAACTGAAAAGCAAGAAATATTACTCTTCCAGTAGAGTGACCGTGGTGATCTTTTAAGCCTTCCAGCTTCCTGGTACGCACGATTTTATCCACCCATCAAACTTGCAGTTACCATCAGTCTATTCACCCATCCCACAGGCGTGATCTGAATCTTCAGCAATTGCACTCACCATTGCCTGACCATGTGTCGGCATGGGATTAGCATTAACATTCGGTGATGGTGCAAAATTGATAGCCTTGGAGTCTACCAGATCCTGGACAATATGCTTAAAAGCTTTGCAATCCTCAATGTGATGTCCGGGTGCCCCAGCATGGAACTCACACCTGACATTCTCATCATAGCTGGCAGGCCTCTGATCAGGTTTCAACGGAGTCAACACCCTTGGCCGTACCAATCCAAGATCCATCAACTTTTTAAACAGAGAAGCGTAAGTCACGGGCGGTTTATCGAACTGACGATCAATCACTTTTCCCCTTACTTGATACCCGGCTCTCTGCTGAGGTGGCTGACGTTGCTGTCGTACTGACTGATTACCAGCAGGGATGGTTACAGCAGCAGTGTGCTGGTAGTAACGATCCCTACCATTTCCTCTCTGGGCATACACAGCACTCGATTCACCCTCATTCTTGCGCTGACCGTTCCCAAATGGCTTCTTTACTCCAGATGACGGAGCATTACCTTGTATGTTCCCCATCTTCAGCCATTCTTCAATCCTCCCCACCTTTTCGGCAATTACTTTCTGCCCCAAGGCGAACTCTTTCATGACATTGATCAGCTCTCCCATCTTCTCTTTCAGCTCGAGAATGTCAGCGTTGGACGGATTCATCATTCCTGTGTCAATCAAACAGGTTAGAAACTGACACCTGCAAAACAGAAAACAAGTTATTATGCATGAATGCAATGTCCATCCATATGAGGAACACTTTGTCTCTCGATCCTGGCTTCATTGAGACAAATAATAATTCGGCAGCAATATTCTGACATTCAGCATTTTGACTTCCCCATTCATATCAGAGATATATGATTTAGCAAAATACCCCCAACCATGTGTGTGCTTGTGTGAGTGCATACGGTAAAGCAAATAAAGCTTGAAGATCAATCATTGACTGAAAATAATCATCACATAGCAAAATGCACAATAAGTGCCATAGTCATACATCAAATCAGATACAAATCTCCAGAATCAGGAAAGAAATACAAGCAAGTAAATTCCGTCAACAAGCCTGACGGTAATCCACACAAATGACAAAGCTAGCCTGATGAGGGTCCCCCAGATGGCCCTATATCATCAACCATCTTTGCGAACTCTGCGGCGAACCTGAGCTCGGTGTTCTCCTGATGTAATCTCCCCACCTCTTTCTGATGAATCTTCATCTGCCTGAAGTAATGATCTCTCTCAGTCATGTAATGATCTCTCTCAGCAATGATCTTCATGTTCTCTGATTCCTTAACCTTCAGCTTGGACTCCCACTCAGCAATAAGAACTCGGACTCTGTCGTCCCTCTGGTCTCTCACGAGGATTTGCCTCCTCTTCTCATCTTCAATAGCCTTTGCAGCTCTGGCTAGCTTCTCCTTAGTGATGTCGTGCTCCTTGGTAGATGACGCTAAGGCTTGGCTGACCTTCCCATAATAGGCAGTATCTATCTCAAAGCGCTTTGCTTCTAAGGCATGTCGCTTGTCTTGATCTTCCATCTTCACTTTGATCTCCTGGTTGGCCGTCTGAAACCGAGCAACAGTCATCTCCAATTCCGCTTTCTCTGCAAGCAACTGATCTCTGGCTCTCTTCATCTCAAGGAATTCTTCCATACTGACAGAAGAACTTGGACCCTCGATCATAGGACACCCCAGATTACCTCCCGGAAATGGTAGATGTGTAATCTCAATTCTCTTCCGAAGCCAATCATCAAATAGAGGAAAATACTGACTGTTGACCTTACCAAACGGGACCTTCCCTTTCCTCTGAATGTTACGCCATGCCCCAGACACCTGCATCAGCTTGGCCTGATCGCCCTCAGTTGAGAAGTAAAAGGACTCCTGAATCACTCGCTCGAGAGGAGGAACCTCCATGGCAAACCCCATATGTCTCCTAAGAAGCGTTGGATTGTAATTAATGCAACCCTGAACACCTATGAGAGGCACGTTGGGAAATCTCCCACAACTGTATATGAAATCCCGTCCAGCCATACCGTTATGAGTCCATGCTATATCATCAGCCCGCAAACCCATCAACCTGACAGACCACTTGACCGTAGAATCAAGAGAAACAAAAGCACCCCTGGAAGGCAAATACCCCATAAACCACCTGAATAGCAACTGAGCACAGCACCGGATCAAACCCCCACGCCGCTTCTCGTTCCTGTTATGACCCAAGTAATAGACATCTCCGATCAGGGTAGGAATAGGGTTCATCTGCATGAACAATCTGATAGCATTATGGTCCACAAAGTTCTTCTGATTAGGAAACAGAATAACCCCATAAATGCCCACAGCAATCAAAGCACAAACCGTTTTCCAATCACCCACAGCGGCACGTTCCTTGGCCTTAGCTTCCAAGAAACTCAAGTGAAAACCCGGTAATTTTCCTTTCTCCTTCAAACCTTCCTTGACCATCTCCGGACTCAAATAAAGAGCACGGGAAATCCCAAGGACATCAGGCTCTCCTCTAATAGCACAAAAAGGAATCTGATCTCGGATCTGCACACCCAACATACTAGCATAGTCCTCCATCAGAGGCCCCAACAAATAATCTGGAAACACGAAGCATCTCAGACCCGGGTCATAGAACTGGAGAAGAGTATGAATGGCGCTCCTGTCACTGTCAGTGAGTCTGAAAACCATCTTCAGGATACTACCGTATGACTCTCTGAACATCCCCACATGGTCGGGAGTAATCAATGCTATCATATCTCTCAACTCGTCAATCTCTGGGTTGAAGAAACTGTAGGTAACGTTGTCTTTCAAACCGGTCCTCATATCTGAGTAGAAAGTCTCTCAACCAGGATCTCAATCAAAATGCCCCTGCATATGGATAAACATGTGTTAGATGCAAGTAAATGCATTATGTAATGATGCTGATGAATGAATGCAATGCATTGCCATCCTCCAAGTCATCTGATCATCTGTTGCTCTGAATCACAACCCTGATTTCTGAACCGATCACAACCATCTGAGGGAACATGTAACCGCAAATCCGACCCAAGGGCTCCGAAATAAACGGAAGATAGATACATCATCATCATCATCTGACAATCTCTGAGCAGACACCCATAACCATCTGAATCGGCCCGGGGAATCCTGAAATAAACGGATCCCCACTGATAACATCGGCCCGGGGAATCCTGAAATAAACGGATCCCCACTGATAAATACCACGGACAGCACTCCGGCGTCACGACAATAAATGGCCATAAATCCGACTTATAAATATGACTCTGATCCACGGAACAAAAAGTCACCATCTGAGTCACCATCTGAACATGCATCTGTAAGAATCACCCTCCCCTCACAGGTAAATTCTAAACAGGTCATCCTAAGGCGGATAATAGTCTCGACAATCGGGCGGAGATACTCAATGGGTTTGCCCTTTCGGGTGTGCCATTGTAGCTCCCTTAAGACCGTCTAAACCAAAGATCCGGGAAATGATCGGTCACCAGAGTCAATAGCCCAAAAGAGATAATCCAACCTAAGCGGAATAACTCCACCCGGCAAGACTCTCTCAAATGAACCTCGTCCGGCTGTGGTGACATGTCTCCGCATCATGTCGTACAACATGTGAAGAGACATGAGACCACGCTAATCCTAGGTGTGTACTCAGGCCTGGGTATTGGGCCTCACTCAGAACACCCACCCCAAATCAAATGAACCACCTGCACAGAGGACGGCAACATGATAGTATGATGCATGCAAGTATTTATGCAAATATATACACAGTGGTTAGAATAATAAATGCAATAAATAAGGCAAAACAAGCAACCTACACTATCCTAGAACGCTAGGAAGGACTCGCTTAGGGAAGATGGACCAGCACAGGTCAACATCTTGTATTTCCCCAGCAGAGTCGCCAGCTGTCGCATCCGCGAAAAAACAACCGGCGGGACTCAAATAAAAACACAACACAGAGCCGCCACTGCGCGTTATTTATCCCAAGATAGGGAAAGGAAACGCTCAGAGAAACCTGGAAAAGACGTGGTCTCGCGACCAAAGAGAAAGGGTAAGGGAGTCGGTTACGCAAGGGGAAGGTATTAGCACCCCTCACGTCCGTCGTACTCGACGGGATCCACGTTCTAAAATAAAGAATAGGTTGCTAAAACATCACACACACACACAGGGGAACGCAGGTGGGGTTAAGAGAAGGGAGCTCGATAGGACATCGCATCCTATGCCTACATATCTCGTCTGGAACGAGAATCAGAGCCACTGTAGTTCGGCTCACGCACGCCAAACAAACAAACACAAACACAAGCAAACCTGGAACCCGACAACCACTCGATGGAATTACGTCAGCTTCCGAACCAAAACACACAAAAAGAGGCAAACGTGGAGCCCGACCGCCAATCACTGGACTTACGTCGGCATCCGAACCAAACACACAATCAGATAACAAGTAAACACACGCAAAAAAGAAAAAAAGTGCCCGGAGAGGTCTCGCACGACCTCCTGCCTACATACCTCGTCTGGAACGAGGATCAGGGCGATGTAGTTCCCCCTCAAGGGAAAGAAAACCTAGCCAGAAACCAAGGGAAGACACACTACCAGGGAGCTGGACTCGAGCCTAGTGTTGTCATGCATCATTACCCTATGTTCAGGTTTCTACCTACTTGCACAACTGCAAGCTAATCCTATCCAGGAAGAAAGCAAGCATACAAGCATACAGATCAAAACAAGCATTTCAAGCAAATATTCACATAGCACACACTATAACCAATCAAGTGAGGCTCACACAATGGGTTTGACTGCCGAAGCAAGCCATCTGCACATGGGTAGTATTCGCTCTTAACCTTGCCATTACGAGGCTAAGGTGAAGCAGATGAAAGGTGAAGTGAGGATGAGACCTCACAGCTCTTATCCCTAACCAGGGAGAGCTTTTAGACAAAGGAGCGTGGGTCCAGAATGGAGGGACCCTTCTACGCTCAAAGACTCTGACTCGATTGTGCAACAGCACAGGATCTTGGGTTTGTGTCCCAATGCATCAACACACAGCCGTGTGAGCAGAGAGACGACTCACAGAATAGTGGGGGATAGATTGCATATCCCTTTGATCCACCAATTGCCTCATAGAGGTCTTTACCTGCTTGGCACAAATGTAAACAACCACAAACATCGCCTCTTAAGGAGGACTTCAGACAGTTGCCTGGCCAAGTAACAGGCCAGGTCTTCCAGACTACATGAAGAGTAGAAGTCCTACCTCAAGTGGTTTAAAAACCAAGCAACAGCAAGCAAGTTCTTAAAGAACTGTAAGCGACTAAATGTACCTGAAATCAATCAAGTATCATCAGTACTCAGACAGACAAACAATAAACAGCAAATGTTAATCAGTTAATCTGTACAAAGCAACACAAGTTAGTGCACACAAATGCAAGCTATAAGCTCAAGCTCAAGCTTCACAACCTACAAAACAAAGTCATGTTAGTTCTCAACATCCAACAATCTCAATTTAATTGACTTGAAGCATTCTCCTTGAGCATTATGCATTTCATCCTGAAAAGTCAAACCAAATGTGAGAAACTGGACCACTAGGCCAAGCCTAGGGTCCAAAAGGGAGAAAAAATTCTAAACAGAAAATGATTCTCAACCAAAACCAAATTAATGCAAATAGAAAGCAAATGCAATTGATCCCATACTCATATCATTCACCATATTCATTTCATGACCAAAACAAGTCAAACTAGGTCAAATGCAACATCCAATGTCCAAACAGAATAACTTCAATCAAAAGCATACCAAAATAATTCCAAAAATCCTCAAATAATTCACACCTAAACAGGACCTATTCAAGGTATAGCATGTCAATTTTCAGCTCAATTGGACAAAAGGAACTAGGCCAATGAAAATCAAGAAATCCAGACAAGATTATTCAAGCCAATTCATAGCATCAACACATGCATTCACTTCAAAAATTCATAAATCAATGAAATCAATTAAGAAATGAATGAGACCAAAACAGGGATGTCCTACAATGTGTCTACAACCAGCATACCAAATTTCACATTCATCCAAAACCATATGAGAATTTCACACAAGATACACAAACATGTGTCATACAAGCTTGCACAATGAGCCAACAGAGAAGAAAAATATCAATCAAATTGAAAATGCCATAGAAAAATCCAGAAAAATTCACATAACATCTCAACATATCAATAATCATCCATGCAAAATTTCAATCCAATCCAACAATCATAGGCCATGCAAATAAATCCAGAACGTTGACCTAGCTAGGTGTGACACAAATTGTCACACCTAGATTCAAAAAATCATAACTCAATCACCAGGTATCCAAAAATCACAAACTTTATATGTAAATTACCATCAACATGTCTAGAATGAGCACAAAAAATTTCAAGCATTTCTTTTAATGTATGAGCATTTCACATTGAAAATGGCAAAACATGTAAAAAATACACACAAGTCAAAGTTCAATAGGCCAGGTCAACATTTTATCATGCACAACTTATGAAACCATGCCTATAAAAAACTAGAGGGAATTTGGGAGCTATCAAAAAAATCCTCACTAATTTTGGACTTATAATTAATTTTCTATGATTTTTTAAAGTTTGTTAAATATTGAAATAATTATTGAAAGTGAATTAATTAATTAAATGAATTGTTAAGCTTCAGTGGCATTTTCGTTATTACCATCAGCCGGTTCAAACTCACGTGCCTCATTTTACTGCGTGTCAGTGTGCAATTGGTTGGATTTTGGGAGGGAAACAGCTTTCAAAAAGATGCGCTGAAGCAAGTGGATCAAACGAGCTTTTTCCAGAAATCTCTTTCTTCTTCGCGCGGCATACGCTCTTCAACGGTAGCATCGGTCTCGAGCAATTCTTCACCAAATCAAGCAAATGATACACCGATGGAAAGGTCTAAGCATGTAGATTAAGGATATGCTAACGCTTTTGCCTAACTCTCATTATATCTCACGGATCGATCAATTAAAGTTTTAACATCAAATCTTAAAATCACGATTTCTCAACCTATAGTTCATCAAATCAAAAACTACGAATTGCACGGTGTTCTACATTCCACGATCTTTCAAAAACATGTAACAATTTAAGAAATAATGATGTTCGAATCTCGCACCTTGAATGAAGACAGTTGTGATTCGTGATGAATTTGGATGTGATTCTTCAAAACAGTCCAAGCTTGATGATAGGGAAGGCGAATGCAAAAGATAGATTAGCTCAAGATCACTCCAATTGTGAGAAATTGCGATTTGCCATTGATGAACCAAAGATGAACAGTTGCGAATTTGATGTTCTTTTGATCCAAACTACCAAAACAGCTTGAGAAGAAGATGATTGGAGGAGGAAGCAAAAAGAATTTGGTGATTTGGTGAAGAATTGGAAGAGTTTGGATGAATTTTGCTCTTGAATGTTCTTGAGAAATTTGGAGAAAAATGGAAAAACAGTTAGAGATTCTTGGAGATTGCAATTGTGATCAAAATTCTGTTACAATTAGTGATATATACTCCAGCTCTAATCACCTTGTTAATCACTAATTAACCAAATGCAATGTAATTAGCATAATGTGTAATTTACAAAGCAAGGACAAAAATGCCATTTCACTATGGGGCCCATGACAGCTCACACATTCTCTAAATATCAGTTATGATGTGTTGCAACTTGTCCCATGGTCATTGGTTGTGTATTTCTCATTTTCACCATGTCATGGCACTTTATGCATTTTTCAAGTGAAGTCCAAAAGTGACTTGGTCAAATAATGAACCTTAACATGTTATGACAGTTGAAATCACTTCTAATTGGCATATGTGAGGTGTTGCAAAAATCCCCATACCAAAATTCTCATTATTTCTCAACTTGGACCATTTTGCCCCTGGATCTTTAACTGTACACTTGAAAATTGACTTTTTGCATTGACCATTTTTGATGAATTCCAATTATGCACCATGAAAGTACATGTCAAATGGAGTTTGCACATAAAAAGATCACTCAATTTGGACACTCCATGTGGAAGTTATGCCCCTCTGATTATGGGTCATTTTTGAAATTGGATGGACCATAACTTGCCAACCATACATGGGATTTTCAAGTTCTTGGACTTTTTGGAAAGGTGAGAACAAGATCTACAACTTTCATTTTGAACAAATTTTCATTTGAAGCTTCCTTGGACATGTAATTTTGAGGTCAAAAACTTTCCATTTTTGGAAACTTCTATTACAAGTCACTTTCTATTTTTGGCAATTTCTTGTCTGACTTGATTTTCTCCATTCTTAAGCTTTGAAATGTCAAATAACACTTGTTCCCACATGAATGAAGTGTATTCAACTCATCTCCACCTCCAAATCCATAAAATCAAGCATAGTTGACCACAGTTGACTTTTTCAACTGATAGATGAATTTGGCAATGCATAGATCCATCTGAACCCCAATTCTCTGATGAAATGGCCCAAGGATGAACCCCTAGCCTCAATAAGCTCAATACAATCACATGTTGATCCCCATATCAATCATAGACCCCATCTCCTTGCTATGCCCTGATTGGCCCAATGCAACTGATTAGGGTTGACTAGTGGTCAAAACCCTAATCTCAAGGAATCTGCTTCAACACTTGATGATGTCAAACCATGATGATGATGATGAATCATTGTAATCAAGATGAAGACCAATATCCTTGAAAATCACAAAACCCTAATTTGGACCTCCACATCCTCAGATGATTAATGACCAGTCCAATGAAACCCTAGCTTGCACCATGACCTCTTCATCTTCTGATCAAGACTTGAGAGGATGACTTGCACAATGTAACCACATGATATGCAATATGCAATGCCTAATGACCTAAAAATGATATGCTAGTCCCAAGAGAGGAGGGCAAATTTTGAGGTGTTACAGCCATTGAAACCGAAGACTCATCAAAAGTAAGTTGGTTTAACAATTGCTTTTGTTGAGGCTGCTGATCCAGCATGGCCAGACTCTCTTTGGAGCCTTCTGCAGGTATAAACATGATTATTACATGCTCCTTTTAAAATCAGTTATAATCAAATATAACTAATTGCATTTTCAACTTTGTTTCAGCTTTAAATAATCTTTTGATATCATACTTTTTAGGTTATTTGGGATGTATCTGATTTACTTAAAAATACGAAAAGGGTGAATCCGTGGCAAGTGGAAATAGTATCAAACATGCCACCGTCAAGGAAGAAACCGAGATTGCTTGAACATCAAGCTTTCCCCATTGATGGCCAATTTTCAATGCCAACTTTTCCAAACTACATTCAAACTCCAAATATTCCAATTTTTCATTTACCAGAAACTAGTCTTGCTGGTATGCAGGGAGCCAGGCATGATCCTTTTGGTCTCTCTTTATCAGACCTTCACATCAATGAGTCTCCATTGGGTCTCCTGAATCCTAATTTCCAACAACCATTTGATCACAATGCTACACCATCGATGACAGTCCCAAGTAACGTTGTATTGCAAAAGGCGAACGACAGTGAGAATGTTTCGTGCTCAGCATCAGAGAAGCAGGATCATGCAAAGCCGACTCGGATTTTGCTTTTAGGCCAAACCATACAGATTGACCCGGGGCATGAAAATGCTGTGAAGAAAATTCTGAATAAATGTGAGTGGATCCTATAACCATAATTTCTAAACATGTTTGGTTTATAAGAAGTTAACTATGTATTCCAACAATTACACGTTTGTTTTCAATTCTGATTCATCTTGCATTATGTGTATTCTAAAGCTGAAATTTTATATCATGTCACTCACAAAATTGGTGCACATCACCAAGAATTAAGCAAATAAAACACAGAAGAGTTGACTAATCAACTTCAACAATATTAAAGTAAATGGAGAGTTTAAGATTTGCTCTACTCTGTTGTTAATTCTAGCATCTCTCTTTTATTGATTGATCAATAGGGTGAACAAGTAATATTAGTATAAACGAAACTTAAATTTGAAATAGATGATTAGTATGGAATTAACATTATAATGAATCATGCGAAGCCGAAAGTGTTGGTGTTTTTTGGCCAAAGAATACCAATTGAAAATGCTGAGATGAAAATCACTAATTATTTGTCTAATCCTCTACAAGACCTGCCAAAACGTTCCTATGGTGAAAGGCTAGAGTATAATACCGAGAACCAATGCAAAAAAGATACTTGTGATGAAGAAACAGTAGAGATTGAGCATTCAGGTATTATTAGAAATGAATAAAATTTAGTATCTTTGTTATATTGCAAAAACTGGTTCATCTCTTAGAAATTGATATATGATAATAATATATCTGGTGTTGTTTCAGGGAGTTCATCCAAAGAGCCAGCGTGACTGTTGTATTAGCAATGGAAGGAAGATTTCTGATCTTGTAACAATACCCTTTCTATAACCAAAATCCACAAAGTGAATAATGAACAACTTTGGAACTTAAAATTCTAAAAAATTTAGGAAAAGTTGAACGAGTACAGGAGCTCAAAGAATACATGTTTCTTATTTTCGGTTAGAGTTGGACACATGGCATAATCCAAAACATTTGATTCATCTAACTGCTTAGAGTTTTATTATTCGTCATACTAATTTTCAGGGGGAATGAGTCAAGGATTTTTCTCAATTCTGAATTGCTTGTAGTTCTGCTCTTATAATCTATAACTATATATAAAGGGGATACAAGTTTTTGGAGTGACCTATTTTTGTTCCAAAATTACCCTTTATCTTTTTTATAAATAACTTGAGTGGTTGATATCTTTTGTTGGTTACCAATTGATAAACTAACTTCTATCTCTCACAAAAAAAAATATAATATCTATAACTTCCATTAACTGTTGAATGATGACATAAGTTAAAAATCCACTTCTATTTTTTTTTTTAATTTTATCTCTTTCTTAATCAACATACTATTTTTTTTGTTGAATTTTTTTCATTCTATTATATTTCTATCTTACTTTTGATTTTCAATTATAACTTTCTAATATGCAATTTTTTTACTTCCAATATAGTATATTTTAATAACCTCTCACCATATTTTTTAAATTGACAATAGTTTCTTTTAGTAACGGTAATGATAGATTTTTTCATAACATAAACACCTCATTGTTGCAAGATATGATCATATATATTTGCTCTTAAAAATGATTTTTTTTAATCTTCACATAAAAATTTTAAAATAATTGAAAAGCACAAACTTAAAGATAAGTTTATTTTGCTTTTCTCAATTATCACAAAAATATAAGTTTATATTGGATATGATTTTCTTTTCCTAATTATACTTTAAATTGGTTTGTTTATTCATTCTACTTACAAAATTGTTACCCCAGTGTTATATAATAGATAATACATTAAAGTTTTATAACTATGATTTATGCTTAACAAAATTGTAATTAAAACCATGATTATTTTCTTTTCTTATTCGTATTAATTTAGAATTCGATACGGAAGTAATGATAAACAATTGTCTATAATTATATATATATATATATATATATATATATATATATATATATATATATATATATATATATATATATATATATATATATATATATATATATATATATATATATCTCTTCTTTATTATCTCTGTTTTCTTTCATGTGTTGCAAATCTGGTTTGATATCATGAATGCAGAAAGGAAACGATTATGAACATGTGGTTGTTTGAAATCCTAAAATCTGATTTGCAATTTTACTTTAAGCATGTTGCAGGTTTTCATTTCTTTTTTTGAAGAACCATTGCAGTAGTAGAAGTAGGGAGAAGTGGGGAGTGAGTGGGTGTATTATCATCACAAAGTTGATATTTTAAAGAGAGAGAGAGAGAGAGAGAGAGAGAGAGAGAGAGAGTGACTAATGAGGAGAATAAGGAATCAGAAACACACGATTAGAGAGAGAGAGAGAGAGAGAGAGGACGGAGGGAGCAGAGGGAGATATACCATATCACAAAGTTTTTTACATAATTACCCTTCACTTACTTCATATTTTACAATTCAAAGCATCAATTTAAGTAACTTCCACGTACAATAATCACCTAGAGGTTATTGTAGATGAGAGAGACATGGAATAAGTATCTTGAAGTTATATGGAACTGTCAATTCTTCTCTCATCTATTTTTTTTCATTTTTTATTTTTGTCTTTCATATTATGGTTTCCACCTTTTTTATTTTTGTCTCCCATATGGTTTCAACCTTTATCATCACTTTCATTCTTCTAATGTCATGGTATTTTAATTAATTGTTTTGATGTTGAAATGTGTACGTGTTTGCTCAATTTATTTTTGAATTTGTCTTATCCTTTTTGTTACTTTTAATTTATTTATTTATTCTTTTTATTATGTGCAATTTTGGTGGAAGTGAACACTACTCGAGAGAGAAAGTTGTCTTTGTAGAAAAACTGCCTCAATAATCCTTTTTAAATTTGCTTTTATGTCTTTTCAATTTTATGGTAACAAAGGTATTATTATTGATTTGTCATAAAGAGGAGAGAGGTTGAAGAAATGAGAGAAAAAAATGAACTATGATCAAATGTTGAAACACAGGGTGAAGTTAAAAATGAATTTAAATTTATTTGGATTTAAAGTGAAATGGAAACTCTTATATAAGGAGGAAGTGAGGGAGCACCTAGATCCAAAACAATAATGGAAAATTGGAGAAAAAATGGGGAAATTAAAATTAGGGTTTGGAAATGAATAATAAAAAAAATTAAGAAAAAAATAAAGGAAGAAAGATGAATTTTGTTTTGTGTGTTGTGTTAGTGTATAATTAACGAATGAATGTGATATGTATCCTTAAATGAAAAAATTACCCTTTAACTTCCTTTAACTTCCTCTTTGGATTTACAAATTTATCATTACAGAGAAAACTGTTTTATGACAAAATTATCCTTTATGACAAAATTACCTTTTAACTTCCTCTTTGTCTTTATAAATTTATCATTACAGAGAAAACTGTTTTTATATTTTATTTTTCTACTCATCACCATATAATAAAACCAAGCTTCATGTACATTTTAGATCAATTAACCGCTACATAATTTCTTGGTTTCATTCTCTCAACCGACCATCATTCTCTTGACAGTTACAATTTTATTTGCTCAACCGCTCATCATCCTTTTGGAAGTCATGATTTCATTCTCTCAACTACTCATCATCCTCTCGGCGGCTCTCAATGCTTTGAAATTAAAATTTATTCTATCTTCATCCCACAAAAGAAAATTTTAAACTTTAAGAGCTTTCATATGAAGGTTCCTCCTTATCCATATTCAATTATAACTTTTTTTTACCATTCTCTTCCATAATATATTCATTAAACTTATTAATGGGGAAATTTGTGAGGTGATAGAGAGTCGGTTGTAAAGGTATGATATGCGATCGAAGGGCGAGTCTTTGACAAGAAACATATAGGTTTTTGTAGGCCTGTCTCATGGTGGAGATGAACACCAACGCAAAAGCATGGTGCATATACTACTGACTCAGAAAATGTCATTCATGGTGACAGTGAGATTTTCTTTTACATATTCTGTAGTCTCTTTTATTTCATTTGTATTTTGATTATATTTCTTCTTTTAATAATAAGAATATTTTTAACCTCTATTTTGATAATGGTTTTTCTATTCCGGAGCTTGCATATGGGAGATTATTTCTTTACATTTTTACAAACTGTGTTATTCATAATCAAATTTATCTTTGGTATATAGGTGTTGTTAATAACAAAGATTCTCTCATTCCAAAAATCATAAAGGTTCATTATGGACCCAAAGATGAATTTGGAGTGTTTCTCACTTCCCATTTTCTAAACAACATCTAACTTGAATTGAAATATGTCAAATTTTGTCTCTCTATTCAACTTAAACACAATATTTTCTCTTGCAATTAAACATATTACATTTTTTTTCCAAATCTATATTAACTTTTTTATTCTTGACAGTAAAGATTAACATTTAGTTGTGAACATAATGCTATAAATATGAATATTTCGTTTACCTGCTATTGAATCAAACTCTTTTATTTGTTTAGTTTTTCTTTTCTGATGGTAAATACTAAATATAGAGTTTTTAATGAGTTTGGTGAAAGTATATATATAGTTATAGTTTAAGCATTTTGGTGTAGCTTTATGTTTGATGGTGATATAAGTGTATTTTAGGAACCACAATACAAGTTACAACAGAGTGAGGTTTCAATAAAATTTTGGAGTTTGGTTTTATATTACTTTCCTTTCTCCATATAAAAGGACAATTTTCTCATTTGGAAAATCAAAAGTGAAGTAACAACGTTATTGTTGTCGTTTTGTAAACTTTTGATCAGAGGATACTTTCTAGATAATGACTAAAGAATTGTAGGGTTGTCACTTTCTATCTTTTCTTTTTTCTTTATAATATTTCAACTTAATTTAGATTTTTTCCCCAACTTTGGTTGCATTTTTCATATATTTATTTTTCAATATTTTCAATTATAGTGTAAAAATCATTTCAATGAAATCAAATGGAAAAGTCAAAAATAATGTTAGGCCTACTGGAATTGAAATGCATATTTTACTATATGCAATGTATCCATTAATGCATCCTTATAAGATCAATCAATGTGAATCAAAATTTAATTAATAGAATAGAAAAATAAAATGATAGTATGTCTATTTAATTTAATCACAAAAAAAATATCTATGAAATTTAATATATTTGATACTTTTATATGATTTTTTTATTAATGTTCTTAAATTGTGAAGGAAGAGAGAGAGAGAGAGAGAGAGAGAGAGAGAGAGGAGATAAATCATATCACAAAGTTTTTTACAAAAACAATTTATATTAAAATCAAAATTAAATAAAAAATACACGTTTATATTTTGACACGTGTGAATATTAAAAAAAGCGGACAAGTGGGCACGGGGTGCCCGTTTGGACGCTAGGGCTTTATGGGAATATATATGTTTGGGATGTTGTGTGACATTTCAGGATTTGCCGTTATACCCACCTGATTTTATCTCTTTCGTCAAGTATTTGTAGTTTTTTAAATCTCAAGAGTGCATTGATAAAGGGGTGTACGAAGAACTTATTTGAATCTTTATAAGGTAAAAAAAACTATATTACACTATTTACTATTAATTTTACAATCTTTTTTCTAAAAAAATTCTAATTTGAGAGTCTTACATTTTTTCTTTACTACGGAAAACAATTGCAAGAAAAAAGAAAATATTTCGAATAAAGATTTCATGTTCAACATTCCTTTTAAAGAACATCATTGATTACACAATATCAATAGCATTTTGCATGCTTCGATATAATTTTGAATATCTTTGTTTACCATTTTCAAAGTGTAATAATGTTATTTTTAATGCGACATACAATAGAAACCTCATAAAAAGAAAAACAAACATTTATGATTCTCTGCTGTGCGCATTAAAAAAAGCGGACAGACGGGCACGGGAGTGCCCGTGTGAACGCTAGTTTCTTTAAAATAAGTAACACTTATTATTGTGTTTTTTATATTGCTATCATCATAGAATTTTTATTTTTGTTATGTATATTATAGTCACTAGCGAAATATTATTTAATTTATTATTGAAAACATATTTTTTAAATATTAATAAAGAATGTTTTTTTTTCTTTTATAATATATATATATATATATATATATATATATATATATATATATATATATATATATAATATATATATATATATATATATATATATATATATATATATATATATATATATATATATATATATATATAACTTATGTAAAACAACTTTTCCTAATATATATGGTTGTTTTGTTAGACGTTCCTATAATTAGGGTTTGAGGGACAACAACAACAATGTTTTTTGTTATGTTATTATACACCGCGTCTCTATTTTAACGTAAAAACTAAATCCTGTTTTTCATTTCAACTGATTTTCAGGAGATATTCTTGGAACATTATCGTCTAATGTAACTGTTTTTATATATAAACTTTTTGTTTCTACACACAAAATACTTTCACTTACACTGAATCCTATTTCTTCAAGGCTCCATTTTTCAACAGGTTCTTATTTTCACTATTTTTCATCTTTCTTTACAACTTTTACTTGTGAAATTTAATCATGGTTGGTTACTATTTTTGTCTGGTTAAAATTGGGAACACACTAAAGTTATTAAGCAAGAAATTCAATACAGTAACACTCTTTTTTTCATGTTTTGGTGCAGAATTCAATTTTAAAATGGCTAGATCTATGAAAGCAAAAACAAACGGTTTCAATGGAGCTCCTTCTAATAAAAAGAAGGATAATGAGTCAAAGAAGAGGTTGAATGATGGGAACAGAGATGTGGATCCTCAGTTATGGCATGTTGTTGCCGGAGGAATGGTTCAAATTCCAGAAGTTAACTCTAACATCTTCTACTTCCCTCAAGGTCATGCCGAACATGCATATCAACCTGTCCATTTTCTTGCTGACTTCAATATTCCATCCCAAATTCCATGTAGGGTTGCAGCTATCCATTATAGGGTTGATCCTCACACAGATGAAGTCTATGCAAAACTCAGGCTTGTTCCTCTCCATGTTAGCCAAGTTAGTTTTGATGATGACGCTGTTGGTGGCATTGATAACATGTCTGAAACTAAGTATCAGTCTTATACGAAAACGTTGACACAATCTGATGCAAACAATGGTGGTGGATTTTCTTGTCCTAGGAAATGTGCAGAAACACTTTTTCCTCCATTAGACTATTCAGATATGCTTCCTACTCAGGACATTTTTCCCATGGATGTGCATGGAGAAACATGGAGATTTAGACATGCTTATAGGGGCATGCCGAAGCGGCATCTGTTAACAACTGGGTGAAGTTACTTTGTGACCGATAAGCTACTTGTTTCGGGGGATTCACTTGTGTTTGTGAGAGATGAACACAGTGATCTTCATGTTGGAATAAGAAGGTCTAAAAAACGAAACGACTATAGATTTACCTTTTCATCAAAGAGGAAACTTGGACCATCCTATGGTAGACTTACTTCGTCTTTTGGAGAGTTGAGAATAAGTGATAAGGTGATGGGAGTTGGTAAAGTGAAGGCTGAATATGTTATTGAAGCAGTAAAATTTTGTGTTAATTTGAAACCGTTTGATGTGGTTTACTATCCTCGGGTTGGTACTCCCGAGTTTTTTGTGAAACCCTCTTTGATTAGAAAAGCCCTTCAGGTTAGGTGGTGGTGTGGAATGAGGTTCAAGATGGCCATGGAAACGGAAGACTCGTCAAGGACACATTGGTTTATGGGAACAATTGCTTTTGTTCAGGCTTCTGATCCAGCATGGCCTGACTCTCTTTGAAGACGTTTGCAGGTATAGACATGATCATTACATACTCCTTCTGAACTAATTGTATTTTTAAATTTTGTTTGATTAATCTTTTGATATAATGGTAATTTTAGGTTACATGGGACGAAGGTGATTTACTTACAAATACCAAGATGTTGAATCCGTGGGAAGTCAAAGTAGTATCGGACATGCCTCCGTTCCCTTTTCTCCCTTTCTTGCCATCAAGTAAGAAACTGAGATTGGATCAACAGCCAAGTTTCCCCGTGGATGACCAATTAGCAATGCCAACATTTCCAAACAATGAAACTCCAAATGTTGATAGTACTGCAGGCATGCAGGAAGCCAGACATGATGGTTTTAGTTTCTCCAAATCATCCTTTCACCTTGAAAAAATTCCATTAGAACCCTTTATGTCTCATTTCCGATAATCATTTGATCAGGATGCCTCAACATCCGCTACTGTCTCTAATAGACCAACATTGCAAAAGGATAGCAGCAGTGAGAATGTTTCAGACTCGATAACAATTTCTAAACAATCATTAGAGAAACTGGATCATGCGAAGCCGAAAGAGTTGATGCTTTTTGGCCAAACAATGAATCATGCGAAGCCGAAAATGTTGGTGCTTTTTGGCCAAAGAATACCAATTGAAAATGCTGAGATGAAAATCACTAATTATTTGTCTAATCCTCTACAAGACCTGCCAAAACGTTCCTATGGTGAAAGGCTAGAGTGTAATACCGAGAACCAATGCAAAAAAGATACTTGTGATGAAGAAACAGTGGAGATTGAGCATTCAGGTATTATTAGAAATGAATAAAATTTAGTATCTTTGTTATATTGCAAAAACTGGTTCATCTCTTAGAAATTGATATATGATAACAATATGATAACAATATTTTTTGTGTTGTTTCAGGGAGTTCATCAAAAGAGCCCGTGTGACTGTTGTATTAGCAATGGAAGGAAGAAGTCTGATCTTGTAATGTGACAATCCAATAGCCATAATTTGCTATAAACATGATCTTGGGTTGATAAGAAGTTATCTATGTATTCTAGTTCAATTCTGATTCATCTTATATAAAGCTTTTATTTTAAGTTGAATTTTGTTTTGTTATGTTATTTGTATTAAGTTTTTAATTAAAACTTTATGGTATTAGAGAAGACATGCAACACTCATATTATAAAACATGGCTAATTAAATTTTCCCAACATAGGGCATCTAATAAATAAAAAGAAGAGCAACAATAATATTCAAGTACCCTTCACCATCATGGTTGAGAATTGATACCATATAAGGCTTTAAGTTAATAGTAAACAATTGATGGAGCTAGCTACCGAAGCTTTGACTTTGTCTCTACAAACACTTGTGTAATTCTAGCATTTTGACCTAGCCGACATATTGCACTTACTAAGCTCTTATGATACCACCCATAATGACTCAGATTCAAATTTATGTGTTGACAAAATGTGTTGACCCGAGAAAATGTGGTTAATGATGGGTTTAAATGATCTTATTTGGTCTGCAAAATCACACTCATAGATTTCCAAACATGGTTATAACCAGTGAGATATAACCATTCTTTAGAGTAAGTAGTATGGGACTTGGATTTGGTCTAATATCGAGAATCACCAATGTTAATTAATGCATAGATGATTGAGATTGGAGCAGGATGAAAAACATGAGAGAGGAAGTACAATATGATATTTATAAAGATGATGAAAAGTTAAGTGTTGGAATTGTAGAACAATATCATATTTCCATACAAGACATAAGTTCATGAAATCCAAGAGAGAGTGATACATGGTTTTAGATTCTAAGTTTTCTATTAATGTTCATTCTGTTGATGGATTCAAGGTGGTGACAAGAAATTGTATCAAGCTATTGAAGATGCTTTGTTTGAATTTGAACTACTAAATCATTTTGCATCAGCATTTAATAAACTAAGCATATGGGACATTTCAAAATCAAATGTTTTCTCTAGGTAAGTGAAGCCATCACACCTTTTCATATGTGAAAAGTAGAAGTTTAGGATCATCCTTATTATAACTAATATTTGGATGAATTTATATTTCACAGAAAACCATTTACATCATGTCAAAAAAACCAGAGCAGAATATATGTAAGTGAAGTGTGAAAGTAAGCAAAGGAGTAGCTGAAAGCAAAGCCCCACATCGTTTATCTCAAAGAAAAAACTCAAGTGTTTATATAATCTGCAAGTAATGTGTCAATTGAAAGGATGTTTAATTGGGCTTCTTGCTCAAACTTAGCCCATAAATTTATTTAAAGAAATTATCATTTTTTTTATCCTAAAAGTATACAAAAGTGGAGGGAGATTTTAAAATGAAGGATCGAACTATGGAATCAAAAATATATTTAAGTGATTGTGTAAAATAGTTTTACACTTATCTAATAGAAATTTATCAATTTACATTTATCCAATAGAAATTCATCAATTTATTATATTATAAAAGTAATTTTAAGATTAAAGTGTGATGTGATGGAATGCACGTCGTTGATTGGTTGAAAGTATAAAATTTTAAGATTAAAGCGTGATGTGACGGAATGTAGGCCGTTGATCGGTTGAAAGTATAAAATTATTTGAATCATTCATCCTCTTCAAAGTTTAGGGTTTTTCAATTGATTTTTTTTATGCTCAAATTTTGTACTGATTTGTTTCATTTACTTCTGAATCTGTACTTGATTTTTTGTTACTTTTAATTTATTCATTTTGTTGTGTGATTATTAGTCAATTTGTGTCTAATTTGCAATTTGATAGGGTTATAATTGTTTGCTCGGAAGCTGGGAACAATGTATTTAACTCACTCAAACTATGGTTAGAACTACAAGAGCTATGTGCAAATCACCTTTCTCACAAAAAAAAATTATAACTTGTCTTAAAAATAACCTCCAGTATTCTCTTGTTATAACTGTTTCAAAGCTCTTATTTTTAACTCACCCTATTCTTTTACTCTAACTCTTTCAAACCTCTCACTATCTCATAAACAATTTTACATCAACCTCTAATTAGCTTGAAAGTTTCAGTTGCTTAACTCCTCTTCACATCTCTCTCTTACTGATTGCAGAATCGGATACTATTTTCCTTTTCTTTTTCCTTTCTTTATATTCTTTATCTTTCTTTTTATTCTTTCTTCTACTCTTGTTTTATTTTCTATTTCATTTTTATCGCTTCATGCTCTTAACTTTCAATTATCAATGTGATACTGAGAGTGATTATGTTGTCGGGAGTATTGTTTTACTTTTTTTCTCCCTTTAACTTTGCAGGGTTAGTCCTTAATATGCATTATCTCATTCAAATTCTCTTGTGTTTGTTACAATCATTCAACAAAAATAGTGCAACTTGTATTTGTGTAGAATCATTCTTTCTCTAATTTCTGTCTAATTCATATCACAACTTTCCTTTTTAATATATTTGCTGCCTGCAACTCACTATACCGTTTGATTTTGTGTGTAATCATTCAAAACTAACTTTCAATTCTCTTTTTTTATTCTTTGATATGTTGTAGGGAGTATTCATTCAACAAAAATAGTCCATTCTCTTGTGTTTCTTACACTTTTTTTTCTTTCTCTGTGGTTTTACAAATTTCCAGTGTTATGACTATTGATTCAACAACAAAAAGTATAATGTGTGGTATTTCTGTACAATCACTCTTCCCGTAATTGATATCAGAACTTTCCTTTTCATGCAGAAATCGATTTTAAAATGGCAAGATCTAGGAAAGAAAAGGACAAAGGTTGCAATAAAGAGTCAAAAAAGAAGAAGACGGATGGGAATAAAGATATGGATCCTCAGCTATAGCATGCTGTTGCTGGAGGAATGGTTCAAATTCCAGAAGTTAACTCTAACATATTCTACTTCCCTCAAGGTCATGCTGAGCATGCTTATCAACCTGTCCATTTTCCTGCTGACTTCAATATTCCATCCCAAATTCCATGTAGAGTTGCAGCTATCCATTATAGGGTTGATCCTCACACAGATGAAGTCTATGCAAAACTCAGGCTTGTTCCTCTCCATGTTAGCCAAGTTAGATTTGATGATGACACTGTTGGTGGCATCGATAACATGTCTGAAACTAAGTATCAGTCTTATACGAAAACGTTGACACAATCTAATGCAAACAATGGTGGTGGATTCTCTTGTCCTAGGAAATGTGCAGAAACACTTTTTCCTCCATTAGACTATTCAGATATGCTTCCTACTCAGGACATTTTTCCCATGGATGTGCATGGAGAAACATGGAGATTTAGACATGCTTATAGGGGCATGCCGAAGCGGCATCTGTTAACAACTGGGTGGAGTGACTTTGTGACTGATAAGCTACTTGTTTCGGGGGATTCACTTGTGTTTGTGAGAGATGAACACAGTGATCTTCATGTTGGAATAAGAAGGTCTAAAAAACGAAACGACTGTATATTTAACTTTTCATCAAAGAGGAAACTTGGACCATCCTACAATAGACTTACTTCCTCTTTTGGAGAGTTGAGAATAAGTGATAAGGTGATGGGAATTGGGAAAGTGAAGGCTGAAGATGTTCTTGAAGCAGTAAGACTTGTTGTCAATATGCAGCCGTTTGATGTGGTTTACTATCCTCGGGTTGGTACTCCCGAGTTTTTTGTGAAACCCTCTTTAATTAGAAAAGCACTTCAGATTAGGTGGTGGTGTGGAATGAGGTTCAAGATGGCCATGGAAACCGAAGACTCGTCAAGGACACATTGGTTTGTGGGAGAAATTGCTTCTGTTGAGGCTGTTGATCCCGCATGTCCTGACTCTGTTTGGAGACTTCTGCGGGTATAGATATGTTTATTATTACATTCTCCTTTTGAGTTCAGTTAAAAGAAAATATAATTAATTGCATTTTTAAATTTGCTTTGACTAATCTTTTGATATAATAATACAATACTTTTAGGTTACATGGGATGAAGCTGTAGTTACAAATATGAAAATGCTGAATCCGTGGGAAGTCGAAATAGTATGAAACGTGCCTTCCAGAAAGAAACTGAAATTGTCTCAACATCCAACTTTCCCTATTGATGGCCAATTATCAATGCCAACTTTTTCAAACAACATTCAACCTCCAAATGTTCCAATTTTGTATTTACTCGAAACTAGTCCTGCAGGCATGCAGGGAGCCAGACATGATCATTTTAGTCACTCCAAATCAGTTCCATTTAATAATGATGCTACAACATCGAATACCGTCCCTAATAACCCATCATTGCAAGAGGCAAACACGTGTGAGGATGTTTCATGCTCGACATCAGAGAAACTTAATCATGTGAAGCCTAAACAGATTGTGTTGTTTGGACAAACAATACAAATTGACTCCGGAAATGAAAATGTTGCGAAGAAAATCACTAGTTCTTATTCTGATCCTCTACGTTCCTCTGGTGAGAGGCTGGAGTGTAATCCGGAGAACCAGTGCAAAAAAGATTGAAGATTGAGGTAATAATTAGAAATGAATAAAATTTAGTAGTATCCTTTTATGTATTGCAATTCTATTAGCAATGGAAGGAATAAAATTTAGTAGTATCCTTTTAATATATGACATTTATTTGTTTATCTTTTAAGGAGTTAATTTCAATCCTTAAACTATTTTAAAAAACATATTTTTTTAACACATGAGCAAGGTCACAAAACTAGATCTACTTTGTTTAAGCACACACACAAAATTATACTTTTTTCTATAACTAATGATAAGCAATTTAATTTCGATTGTTCTTGATGTTTTTATTTTGTCTGTGTGCCTAAGCACCGTATACAAGACTTGCTCTCAACATATATCATTAATTACTATTTATTATACCCTCTTTTGTTTCAAATTATATATTAAAAAAACAAATTTATTAAAAATTTATAAATAAAGTTTGATAATGTATTTTTGTTATTTTGAAATAAATTTCATGAGTAAATATAAAATCAAAAGAAGAATTGGTTGAATTTGTTCATGCAATAATGAAGAATTGGTTTGAAAATAGAAAAAAGATTTTTCTTTGTAAGGGTTGAAAAATCAGCTAGTCAAATGATTTAAAATCAGTATAACGAGATACATACATAATTTAATTGCACTATTATAGTATTAGAACATAAATTTAAAGAGATTTTTTTTGTATTAATGGTTGGTCGACAATATATCTCGAGCATGAGTGAAATTTATTTATCATGAAGTTGTCCGAGCATAGAAAACAAGTTCATATAACTCAAAGTGTGGTTGCAAACTTAAAAGAAGATGTAGTCTTCCGTGTGCTTCTTTAATTTTCAAGAAGATGAAACTCGATAGATCTATACATATGAATGGGGTTTACACGCACTAAAAAAGATTTCGGTTTAATGATGATAGTGTGATCAAGGGTGATAAATCATATATTTCTACTATAACAAAATGAGAGGTAAATCAAGAGAGATATTTGAAAGCTGGTTATAATATGAAACTGCACATAAAAAAACAGATGTGTAAGATAGCCTATCTAAAAACTAGAAATATGAAATCATCCACGAAACTAGTTAAACTAAAGGTGCTTCTAAGAAGGTCAAATCAACACTGAGTGACAATTCAATCAAGCCGTCATCATCCTATTTCAAACATTTCGACCCACTTTATTCAGATTCTCCGATGTCATAATTTAAAATATTTCTATTAAATGTGCTCACATAAGCAAATCATCCTTTTCACCACATTTACAAAAAATGATACACGTTGAAGAAATGCATGTTTTTATGCACGCATACGTTGACCGAATTGTAGATGTTAAAGGTGATGGTAATTGTGGATTTCACACTATTTTAACTTTCCTAGGTAAGGGATAAGAAAATCATGCATTTGTCATACAACATCTTATGAAATAGTTGAAGACCCATAGGGAATCATACATGGAGGCTATACAGGAAAAAAGAACAATACGACAAAATTCACGATGCTCTTACTCCTTGTGTTAACGCTGCAACACTGATGGAAAAATGGATGTATTTTTATGAAATGGGTCATGTTATAGCAAATTCATATAACATAGTGTTGTAAGACCCCAATTTTGACCCTAAGATCCCTCATGAAATTTCATCATAAGCATTAGCATTGGGATCATACCTTGGCATCCTCCTTACCCCTTGTTCATTGGGTTTGTTTTGGAAGAGATCACCAAGCACTTTGTGATTACATCATACTTGTATTTTACCATTTTTCCTTACCAAAATACCAAAAATATGTCTTTGTAGTTGTCTAACTCTTTTGTAGGTAAGGGACATGATTTCCTTGATTCATTGATCACATCTAGGGTTTGAGACCCTCATGAACAAAGAGCACCATCAAGAATTGATTCAAGAATGGTTATGAGTATCATGTATGAGTCCCAATTTCTTCTACATGTCATATTGATCAAGTTTTCTTCAAGAGTTTGAGGGTGATTTGCCCTGGAAACCCTAGTTTGACTGGGTATCTTGAGTAACTTCTCCAACAAGCTATCTCACCAATTGATCAAATTTCTCAAGGGACACATCAAAATTCATCATATTATGCATATATGATCTACCATGAGCAAAGAAATTCAAGAGAATTGGAAGTTAGCAAGTTGGTTGATGGTGGTTGGCCAGATGGATTCATCTGATCAAAACTGGATCTCCCTAGACCCTATCTCCTGTAATTTTCACCATATGAAAATTATTCCAAGATCAAACTTACTCTAAATGACATTATAAACAACTTTCATGTTGAGAACTAGAGCTAGTTTTTCTTGGAAAATCATTTTCTATGTTGAAACATTATAGGTCATTTTGTCTAAACCCTAATTTGAAAGTCAACTTCCCAAGGCCATAACTTGCTCAATTTTTATGAGATGAAAAATTTCCAAGTTTAAAAATCAAATTCAATGTGTATACTTCAACTTTTATGTTTGGAGTGGGAGCTAATTCAACTTCTTTGCACATGTGATATAAGGCTGCATTATAGGTCACTTTTGACTTATACCATTGATCAAGTGATTTTGCCAAACTTCAAAAATGCATAACTCTATCATTTAAAATCCAAATGACATGAAATTGATAATCACCTTGAATGTATTTGAGAGATCTACAACTTTTATGAAGACACATTTCTCATTTGAAGCTCCCATAAAAAGTTAAGCAAGGTGGAATATTGAGACATGTGGCTTGAATCTTAGAAAATTTTCAACATGTCAAAATTTTCCAAACTTCCACCTCAAATATCTCCAAGTTCCAAGCTCCAAATGATAAAGTGTTCAACATCAAACTTGTTCCTCTTGATCTCACCTTTCTAAAGAGCTAAAATTCATGCATTTTGGATGAGAAATGCATAGGTTGCGCATGGCTTAAACAGGCTGGTATCATGTGTCATGGATCCAACTTCAAGTATCAATGTTTAATTTCCTTGCATTCCAAGCTTGCTTCAACATATCTGAACTTCACATTTGGACTTTCAACAATCATTTGATGGTCCTATGCGTGCCCATGCAGTTGCTTACCTCACTTTGCCAATTTTTGAAACTTGAATGGAGTGTGCAATTATCATTGGAATCCTCTATAAATTGAAGCTCAATTGCTCATAATCAAGACACACACTGTGCAAGTTTTGATTCCCCATAGAAAACCCTTCACATTGAGAGGATAAACTTGCAAAATTCAGTTGAATTTGAGCTTGAATCTCCACTATTTTGGAATTCAATTCTCCAGGATTCCTTTGATTCTAAGCCATTCCATTCCTCTTCTGCAAGCTATTGGAGTGAAGCAAAGCAAGATTCAGATCAAGAACTAGCAAGCTCAGACCTCCATTGAAGGTATTTTGCAGAAAATTTGATATCTTCTATTCTTCTTGTTTCTTGCTCAATTATCTTGATTATTGTGTTGGCTGAAGTCCTACCAATGTACGCAAGGTGTTTGAGTTGTTTTGATGATGAATCGAAGCAACTCAGATCATAAACCTCATTTTTCAATTCCACATATCTCTCAATATAGTTGGAATTGGAAGAAATGAAGGTGATATTCGTGCTCAGTGATGTTTTCTCTTTAAAATCATGTCGTTGTTTGAAATTTTGGTGATGTTTGATGATGACCAGTCCGGCGAGGCTCGCCGGAGAAGACAAGCGGAGCTCTGGCTCCGGTGATAATGTGGTTGAGGTCTAGACCGTGTGATCCAATTCCTGTGTTCTCATCTTGGTCGTGCATTGTGATTAACAAGTTTATCACACAATTGACTAGCGCCTTGGTGGAACGCGCGATGTGGATCATCAGATTTGCCACCTCAATTAATGAGGGAGATCTGATGGACCACGTTTTTTGCAATTTCTGATTTTTCATTTTTATTCTATTTTCTTCAATAATTCATATTAAATTCAATATTGATCTAAAAAATATGGGACTTTCACTAAAAAATTTAAAATATTTTTCTCGCTCATATTCTGAATTAAAATTATTTTTTGGATCATTATTAATATTTTTCATGAATTAATTAATTTTTTACTTGTTTTAAGTGTTTAAAAATATTTTTAAGTGTCCAAAAATTATGAATTTTTTTATCCAAGGTCCTTTGACCTTGTTTGACCTATGATAAATCACATGGCCATTTTTTTGGTGTTTTGATGTGATTTTAGAATTTGGACAAAACATATTTGAATTTAATGCATTATTTTAATATTTTTAATTGAATAAATGCCATTTTAATTGTGTTGACCATTTGGATTGACTTATTTGAGTTTCTCATTTGTTGTTGGGCCTTGGTCAAAGTTGATTTGACTTTGTCAAGATAATATTATTAGATTTAGGGGATTGATGGAATGTACATTCCATCTCCCAAAATGAATGAATAATATTAATTTGGTAAAAGTCCTCCTTTGACCAATTTGTGATCTCATTCATCCCTTTCCCTCTTCATATAATTCCCCTTCTTCATCCATTCATTTTCAATTATCCAATGACATCTCAAAAATCCTAATGCTAGTTGATTGAAAGATTAACATGAGTATGGATGAGATTAGGCCACACCTTTGCATATTTTTTGTGTGTGGTATGTTTAATGAGCATAGTTCTCAATGCTATGTCTCCAACATGCATTAACACCAAAAGTTTATTGTCCGGTCTCAAATAGTTGTGACTTCTACATAAGTCCAATTACGATTGCTTAACATAGCGCTAAATTTGTGACACAAAGGCATAAGCATTCTAGTTAGCGAGATTATAAGTCTCCCCCCTTCCATGGTATTGTGTGGAAACTTGTCCTTCTTTCCTTCCTTTGGAATATGTTTTGGTTCAAGGATCCATGCTTGTGACAAGTGGGTTGAGTGTTCTCCAAAGAATGTCTTAACATCAAAAACAAAACAAAACTAACTATTAACTTACTAACCATTAACCTTTACTTTCAAGATTTTTACTTTCAATGCAATTTACTTTTTATTATCATTTGTCATTGTACATATCATTCTAATTGTTTATGTTTATGCAATTTTCATTTTGTCCACTTGGACCATATTGTGTGATATACTTTGTTGCTTTGTTTATTTGATTGGTCTTTGACCACTAATGCACATAATAATAACAAAAACCCTAAAAGACAATTTGAGTGAACTGTTGTTTTGATCTCCCCAATTGGACCTAGAATTTAGGCAACATTCCTTTGCTAATGGACTTGGCCAATGCCAATTTGTTGAAAGACCAAGAACTTGCAAGTTTGAATTCATCTGATACATCATTCAAGATCTCTCCAGATTCATCTGCAACATTGATCCTTGTTAAGCTGTTATGTTGAACCTGTGACTTTTGGATTGCACCTACTACATAGGTTATTTTGAAGAAGATCATTGAAGTGGATAAGCTTGGATGAGACCATCTTTATTTGATGCCTTTGCTCTTTAAGATTGATATAATTGTGCATTTGTGTGTTGCTTGATTCTAAAAAGTCCAAGGGAATTCTGGGTTTCTATTGACATACTTGTCTATTGGATTGCTCCCATTTGGTCAGATCTTTTCAACTTTAAACTTTTAAACTTCTTGTACCTAGGGTAGTCTCTTCATCTTCTCCCCATTTCTTTAATTTCAAAATCTCTCCCTCCATTTTCAAAACCTTCTTTGTGTGAACTATTTTGTTCTAAACTTAGACCACTTTTACAAAAAGGTAGAAACTTTGGCCTTATGCCATTGCATTTTCAAATTTATTTTCTTAAATCAAACTTGTAAATAAACTTAATTATACCTGACTTAAACTTTCAAAAAGACAAAAAGAACTAACTCATTCAAACCATTTTAGGCCTTTGTGCCTTTCAAACTTAATTTTTGTTAAAACCAACATACTCACTTTGAAATTTCTAGCACGAACTACAAGGTTTTAATCCCTCATTTATATGTTGGTACGTAGGCACGAGACCGAAGGTCTTGTCAAACACAAAAACATAATTAATCAATTCTTTTCTCATCCCCCCATTCTATTTGTCTGTAAACATCACTTTGTACAAAATACATATGCACACAAAAAGGGCTCCCTAGGAGTACCTAGGACACTTTGGGTGCTAACACATTCCCTCTGTGTAACCAACCCCCTTACCTGTGATCTCTGACTTTTATTAGTTTTTATTTGAAAACTTCTTACTAATTGGATTTTGTTCGCATTTTTTCCCTTTTCCCTTGGAAACAATAAAATCGCGGTGGTGACTCTTGTTAATTGATCTTTAGCTTGTCAATAGCTTAATGATCATGAATTTCCCGCTATAGAAATTAAGTGGCGACTCTGCTGGGGCGTAGTCTCTAGTGGGTTTAGCCTACTTTTTATGTGAATATATTTGTATATATATGTGATGTTTGTATATATGTATGTGTGATATAATCTGTTTGTTGTGCTTGGTGATCTCTGAGTGGTGAGATAAGTTCTAACCCGAACTTGAGTGCAATTAAGATAGGAGGATGGTATAGTCATATTCGACTTGTGTGGAGTAGTCCTTAACAAGTTGGCTTGAGATCCATCTGCTCAGTGGAGACTCCTTTGGATTTGGAAATGTCACACAAGTATTTATGGTTAGGCATTGCCATTTCTAATTGGGTTTGAGAAGCTGAGGACCTTAGAACACCTAACCCACCTTGGCCTATTTAGGACATAGTGCGGAAACTGTTCAAGTGTAGACTTGATAACAGTTGTTACGCGATACTACACTCAGCCGAGTTTCTCTTGAGAATATTCTGGGTCGATGAGTCAGTCTTCTTAACCTGTAATATCCGATAGATGGAATTAAGACTGTGGGAACTTTTTAGAACATGATCTATAGATTTTTTTCCTTAGTTCACTCATTTGGGATGGTTCTTACCCAGACTCCATGCTCGTGACTTGCAACAAACCCTTGATTCTTGGTTGATCCAATCAAGTCTTGTCAATATCAATGGAACTTGGGTGTTGATAAGGTGAAAACCATAATCCACCAAAATGGATGATTGATCTTGACAATGACTTGATTCATCCCTTGACCTTTGTTTGCCTTGTGTGTGATCCCTTACTTGTGATTGTTGCATTCATGCATTTCATGCGTATCATAACATTCATCACACAAAATTTCAAGGAACTAAGGTATCATTTGCAAATATTTTCAGACCATGGATTGTGGACGAAGGAACACTAAGAAGTACAGTTTCAGATGTCCCGACTTGAAAGAGTTAAGGAAGCTAGCATCTTTTGTATTAGATCCCTTGGACTTCAGACAACGTCATGGGAAGCTTCTGTCCATCTTGTTTGTTGATGTGGTTGAAGGATTATTGAGTGTGTTGGTGCGGTTCTATGATCCTCTCTACCATTGTTTCACTTTCCTGGATTTTCAGCTTGTGCCTACCTTGGAGGAGTATTCTCATCTTTTGGGGATACCTGTTTCTAGTAGAGTGCCTTTTAGTGGATTGGAGGAGATTCCCCGACCTAGTATTATTGTTGAAGCTCTTCACTTGAAGAAGTCTGAGATAGAGGCTCATTGGGTGAAGAAAGGAGGGTTATTTGGATTGCCATCTGTTTTCCTCATCAAGGAAGCTACCACTTTTGCTCAAGCTGGTAATGTGGATGCTTTTGAAGCTATCTTTGTGTTGCTCATTTATGGATTAGCTTTGTTCCCTAACATTGACGGTTTTGTTGATGTTAATGCCATTAGACTTTTCTGGATTGGGAATCCTGTGCCTACTTTATTGGGTGATATGTATTTCTCTTTGCATCTAAGGAACTCTAAGGGTGGTGGAACGATTGTCTGTTGTACTCCTCTTCTGTACAAGTGGTTTATTTCGCACTTGCCTCAGACGCCTGCTTTTGTGGAGAACAAACAATGTCTAAGGTGGTCTCAGAGACTTATGTCTCTCACTAATGATGATATAGTTTGGCATGACCCATCTTTAAGTAGTTTGGAGATTATTGATAGTTGTGGTGAATTCTCTAATGTGCCTCTCATTGGTACACAAGGAGGAATTAGCTACAACCCTGCTTTGGCTCGTCGTCAACTTGGGTTCCCCTTGAGAGACAAACCTAATAACACTTTGTTAGAAGGTTTTTCCTATCAAGAGGGTAAAGATCCCCAACATTTGAAGCAGAGCATCGTTGTGAAAGTTAATCCCTTGCCCGCTCATGGGAATACTTCGGTGAATATGGTGGACGGTTGTCCAGGTGAATATAAAGTTTTTGATGTGCGTTTCATTCGTGGATCCTTGGTGCAAATACACAAGGACATCTGTATGGTGAGTGAATGTGAACATGATCATGAAGGTTGTGATATTTTTAGTGTGAACCCAAAGGGGGTGCGTTGTTGTGAAAAGGTACATCCAGCGCCTGATGGATGAAGGCAAGATCCAGATTTGTCAATCCCGTCATGAAGATGCAGTATGATAGCAACAAGAATGTCAGCAATATATCAGTTTCACCGTTGGTAATACAGTTGGCGGGTCCAATCCCGTATGCATCTGATAAAGTTGTACCGTATCAATACAATGCTACGATGATTGAGAAAGGTCAAGAGGTCTCGTTGCCTATGACCAGTTCAGTAGTAAGCATTGCAGATGTTACGAAGGTGACCCGCAATGGTCGAGTTTTTGGGCCAGTTGTCCCAGAGAATAAGGAAGAGTTGATTGTTGGTAAGAAGGCGTAGGTGCCTAGTGTAGATCCTGTTGGTTGTTCAAGTGATAAGTCTGGTGAATTCAGCAATTTGAAAGCCAGTAGTGATGATGATGAGGTACTCCGGTTGATCAAGAGGAGTGAATTCAACGTAGTTGAGCAGTTGCTTCAGACTCCCTTGAGGATTTTCGTGTTGTCTCTGTTTTTAAATTCTGAAGCGCACAGAGAAGCACTCCAGAGAGTTCTCGAACAGGCATACATGGAGCAAGATGTTACTGCGGCTCAATTTGATCACATTGTAGCTAACATCACTTCATGCAACAATTTGAGTTTTTATGATGAAGAACTCCTTGAGGAGGGAAGAAATCACAATCTGGCTTTGCACATTTCTATGAATTGCAAAGAAGATGTTTTGTCAAACGTGCTAGTTGACACTGGGTCATCACTCAATGTTATTCCAAAGTCAACATTGTCAAAGTTATCTTACCAAGGAGCTCCCATGAGGTACAGTGGAGTAATTGTTAAAGCCTTTGATGGCTCGCGCAAGACTGTCATTGGAGAAGTGGACCTTCCAGTCAAGATAGGTCCGAGTGATTTTCATATTACTTTCCAGGTAATGGATATTCACCTAGCCTATAGTTGTTTGTTGGGAAGGCCTTGGATTCATGAAGCAGGGGTTGTTACTTCCACTCTGCATCAGAAACTCAAATTTGTCAAGAATGGCAAGTTAGTGATTATGGGGGGTGAGAAAGCATTGTTGGTCAGCCATCTGCCATCTTTTTCATATGTGGAAGCTGAGGATGAGGTTGGGACGCCGTTCCAAGCCTTATCTATTGCTGATGAGAAGAGAATTGGGGCACCTATGTCCTCTCTGAAAGATGCGCAGAAGATTGTTGAAGAAGGTCCTGTTGATCAGTGGGGGGCGTGGTAGAGGTTGCCGACAACAAGGGAAGGACTGGTTTGAGGTTCCAAAAGGGCTCGTCAACCGTTATATCAAGAAAGATGCAACTCAGTTTCCGTAGCGGAGGGTTCATTCATGGGAATGAATAACACTTAGTTGTTGTGCTAGAGGACAATGAAGAGGAAGACTGCACCAACTTTATGACGCATGGACAGACATGCAACAATTGGACTGCTGTTGATATTCCTATTATTTTGCATCGATCTAAGTAATTTGCTTTTTATATTTTAAAATCCTTCTCCTATGCCTAAGGGAGAGGTGAACATTGTTGGGCATTTTAAATTGATCATCAATAAAATTAATTATATTCATCCACATCTTTGATGTTTATTTTTACTTTTTGCTTATTTCTGAAAATGGTAATCACAAAAAACATAAATAAACAATATAATTGTCCATCTGCATAATATATGGTCACAAATTCACTTCTCTAAAATCAAAATATCAAATCATTATGCAGGTTGGTTCCTAACCCAATTGAATATAATGATCCTTCTCCTTCTCCAAATTTTGAATTCCCTGTGTTTGAGGCCGAGGAGGAAAGTGATGTAGAAGTGAGTGATGAATTGTCTCGTCTTCTTGAGCAAGATGAGAAGATTATTCAGCCGTTTGAAGAGCAGATTGAGCTAGTCAACTTGGGTTCCGAAGATGATATGAAGGAAGTCAAGATTGGGTCTCGACTGTGTCCAGATGCTAAGAAGGGGTTGATCAATCTTCTTCAAGAGTATTCAGATGTGTTTGCTTGGTCTTATCAAGACATGCCTGGTTTTGATTCTGATATTGCGGAGCATAGATTGCTGTTGAAGCCAAAATGCCCGCCAGTCAAGCAGAAGTTGAGAAGAACGCATCCTAATATGGCTGTGAAGATCAAAGAGGAAGTCCAGAAGCAGATTGGTGTCGGTTTCCTTGTAACTGCTGAGTATCAGCAATGGGTGGCCAACATCGTGCATGTGCCGAAGAAAGATGGAAAAGTCTGCATGTGTGTCGATTATAGAGATTTGAATAAAGCCAGTCCAAAAGATGATTTCCCTCTGCCACACATCGATATGTTGGTTGACAATACTCCTAAATTCAAAGTCTTTTCGTTTATGGATGGATTTTCCGGATATAACCAGATTAAGATGGCACCCGAGGATATGGAGAAGACCACATTCATTACACCATGGGGAACATTCTGTTATAAAGTGATGCCTTTCGGTCTAAAGAATGCTGGTGCAACTTACCAGAGAGCAATGACCACTCTTTTTCATGATATGATGCATAAAGAGATTGAAGTATATGTTGATGACATGATTGCTAAATCAATTGATGAAGAGGAACATGTTGAGCATTTGTTGAAGTTATTCCAGCGTTTGAGGAAGTATAAACTCCGCTTGAATCCCAATAAATGTACTTTTGGTGTTCGTTCTAGTAAATTGTTGGGCTTTATTGTCAGTGAGAAGGGTATTGAAGTTGATCCTGCCAAGGTCAAAGCAATACAAGAGATGCCTGCGCCCAAAACTGAGAAGCAAGTCAGAGGTTTTCTCGGCCGCTTGAATTATATTTCCAAATTCATTTCCCCACATGACTTCCACATGTGCGCATATATTCAAGCTTCTTCAGAAAGATCAGTCTTGTGATTGGACTGAAGACTGCCATAAAGCATTTGATAGTATCAAAGAATATTTGCTTGAGCCTCCGATTTTGTCTCCACCTGTTGAAGGAAGAACGTTGATCATGTATTTGACTGTACTCAAAGATAGTATGAGTTGTGTTCTTGGTCAGTAAGATGAGACTGGGAAGAAAGAATTTGCAATTTATTACCTCAGTAAGAAATTCATCGACTGTGAGACTCGGTATTCAATGCTTGAGAAAACTTGTTGCGCGTTGGCATGGGCTGCTAAGCGTCTGCATCAATATATGTTGAATCATACCACTTGGTTGATATCCAAAATGGATCCAATCAAGTATATATTTGAGAAGCCTACTTTAACTGGGAGAATTTCCCATTGGCAGATGTTGTTATCAGAGTATGATATTGAATATCGATCTCAGAAAGCAATCAAAGGTAGTATCTTGGCTGATCATTTGGCTCACCAATCAATTGAAGATTACCAGTCAGTGCAGTATGATTTTCCTGATGAAGAGATTTTGTACTTGAAAATGAAAGATTGTGATGAACCATTGCTAGATGAAGGGCCAGAACCCGGTTCCCGTTGGGGCATGGTATTTGATGGAGCTGTTAATCAATATGGAAATGGCATCGGGGCAGTAATTATTACTCCTCAAGGAACGCATCTACCATTTACAGCTAGATTAACTTTCAAGTGTACAAACAACATGGCAGAATATGAAGCTTGTATTATGGGGATTGAAGAGGCCATGAATCTCATAATCAAATATTTGGATGTCTTCGGTGATTCAGCTTTGGTAGTGAATCAGATCAAAGGAGAATGGGAGACAAATCAACCCGGTTTGATACCATATAGAGATTATGCGAGGAGGATTTCAACTTTCTTTACAAAGGTTGAGTTTCATCATATCCCTCGAGATGAGAACCGGATGGCAGACGCTCTCGCAACATTAGCATTTATGATTGTGGTGAAGTATTGGAATGAAGTTCCCAATTTATCTGTAATGCGTCTTGATAGGCCAGCTCATGTGTTTGTTGTTGAAGAGATCAAAGACGAGAAGCCGTGGTATTACGACATCAAGTGTTTCCTCCAAAGTCAGATTTCCCCGCCTGGGGCATCTTTGAAAGATAAGAAAACTTTGAGAAGATTAGCTGGTAATTTCTACTTGAATGGTGATATATTGTACAAGAGAAACTTTGACATGGTTTTGCTTAGATGCGTGGATAGACACGAAGCAGACTTGTTGATGACCGAAGTGCATGAAGGATCCTTTGGTACTCATTCCAATGGACATGCAATGGTGAAGAAGATGTTGCGAGCAGGTTACTATTGGATGACAATGGAATCTGATTGTTGCAAGTTTGTGAAGAAGTGCCACAAGTGTCAAATTTATGCTGATAAGATTCATGTTCCTCTGACACTATTGAATGTTATCTTTTCCCCATGGCCTTTCTCCATGTGGGGAATTGATATGATTTGGGATGATTGAGCCCAAAGCTTCGAATGGACATCGTTTCATTTTGGTGGCAATTGACTACTTCACAAAATGGGTTGAAGCGGCATCGTATGCAAATGTAACCAAGCAAGTTGTTGTAAGGTTTATCAACAATCAGATTATATGTCGTTATGGTGTGCCAAGTAAGATCATTACTAACAATGGATCGAACTTGAATAATAATATGGTGGAAGCTCTTTGCAAAGACTTCAAGATTGCACATCATAATTCTTCTCCCTATAGACCCAAGATGAATGGGGTCGTTGAAGCTGCAAATAAGAACATCAAGAAGATTATCCAGAAGATGGTTGTCACGTATAAGGATTGGCATGAGATGCTCCCATTTGCTTTACATGGGTATCGTACATTCGTCCGCACTTCAACAGGGGTAACCCCTTTCTCTCTTGTTTATGGTATGGAAGTAGTGCTCCCCGTAGAGGTTGAGATTCCTTCATTGCGTGTGCTCATGGAAGCCAAGTTGACTGAAGCTGAATGGTGTCAGACTAGGTTTGACCAGTTGAATTTGATTGAAGAGAAAAGATTGACTGCCATGTGTCATGGTCAGTTGTATCAGTGAAGGATGAAGAAAGCTTTTGATAAGAAGGTCAAGCCTCGTGTGTTCAGAGAAGGTGACCTTGTGCTCAAGAAGATTTTGTCGTTCAAGCCAGATTCCAGAGGAAAATGGACTCTCAATTATGAAGGCCCATATGTTGTCAAGAGAGCCTTTTTCAGGCGGCGCATTGATTCTTACAACTATGGATGGTGAAGAGTTCACTCGTCCTTTGAACGCATATGCAGTCAAGAAATACTTCTCCTAAAAAAGAAAAGAACAACTCGCTAAGTTGAAAACCCGAAAGGGCGACTTAGGCAAAAATGAGCGTCTCGGTGGATTGAAAACCCGAAAGGGCGACTTAGGCAAAAATGAGTGTCTCGGTGGATTGAAAACCCAAAAGGGCGATCCAGGCAAAAATTAGAGACATAAAAATAATAGAAAATTTTCCCGATAAGTTGAGTACCCCCGCCTGGGACAACTTATGCAAAAGTTAGGGATTATGGCAAGTAACTGCATTCTGCTGATCTTCAGTGGTTTTTGAAGACTTGTTTGAGCACAAGGGTTGACGTCAGTTCATCTTCAACAGCGGTCAAAAGCACAGTGAATGTCAAGATTTGGTAGAAGGATTAAGGATCATTTGTATTCAATGTAACCCTTTTCCCTATAAATTACCATTTTCAACTTTGTAAAATCTATGGAGTCTTGTCATTTACAGACTACCATCCTATTAAATAAAGTTGAGCTTTTATCCAATTGTTTCTACTCTTATTTACTTTAGTCAATAGTTTTAAATTTTATTATGACCATTTTAAAATTAAAATTTTAAATCAAAATCAAATTTTCTTTAAAATATATAAGGAAAAACTTTTTCAAAGCAAGTAAGAGGAATATCAACATCATTTCAGTAAGAAGCAAGTTCTTAAGTGTGAAGCATCTGAGGTTCCCCAAGCAGTAACTCTTCGGGTATCTCTAGGCATCAGTGTTGATTCATGTCCTCAATAGAGTGTTGTTGTCCTTAGCTAGCGGATTCAGTTCGCCAGTGGAGTGTCTTTCTGTTTCCCCAGCTGAGTTGGTTATTCATATACTTTGTGGCGCATTATTTTCCCCAGTAAAGTCGCTAAGATGCTGGTACATCCCCAGCGGTGTGTCCTGGTCCCCAACAGAGATTCGGCCTTCCTAGTGGAGTTCATTTTTTTCTTCAGTAGGTAGATCGTCATCAGAAGATGTTTGATCTCTCCCCAGTAGATCGCTTTGGTGTCTCCACCAATCGTCGCATCTTTGCTCCAAGTCAGAGTTTCCTCCTGGTTTCTGAGCAGCTGTTTGTTTCTTCCCCAGTAGGGTTGTCTCCCATTTTATGGTGTTGACCTAAAATTCCCTACAGTTGGATGTGTTTTTTCCTCAGCAGATCTCCTCCTTCCCCAGCTAGGGTTACCTTTGGGATGCTGATCTCTCTGTTCTCCAGCAGTTTGTCTCCATGATGTTTGTGGATTGCCTGAGGATTGTACCGGTGATTCGATTTCTTTGCGACACCTTTGTACCCTTCATGATCGTTTTGTCAGCATAATCACCACATATACATATACAGATACATATACATTCATATAATTCATGATTTGCATATTCTGCATATTTGTTTGGTTTGAGATTTTCATTCTCTATTATGGCGGTACCTTATCCCCATACCAAATCTAGTGTCTGTCCTCTTTCAATTGTAGAGTGTCAGCCCCTAAGCAGAAAATACTTTAACCTTTCTCTGTTTCCCCACTAAGTTGTTTCCTCGTGGGTGATTGTTATTTCAGTTTCCTCTTCGGCAAATTTTCCGGATGGAATTACTCCCCTTGAGTTATATCCTCATTGGGTTGAGTCTTGGTTGACTGTTCTTTCTAGCTCTTACCTAGATAGATATTTTGGTACCCTAAGAGTCCATTACCCAGTAACTGGTAATATTCTTCTTAATTTGTGGTTTGTTACTTTTTGCCCAATACCCGACAAAAGTACCTCTTTTCTCCCCCAGTGGAGTCCCCGGAAGTGTATCCTTGATATGTTCATCCTAACCGGTGATAGATATCTTTCATTCCCCCGCGTGAGTCTATCCTTGATATGTTCACTTTAACCAGTGACAGATATTCTCATCTTTGGTATTCTACCCAGTAAAAAGATAGTTGTAATTCCTATTTTGTTCCCTAGAGAGTTAATCCTTGATATGTTCATCTTAATCGATGACGGGTTTTCTTCTCCTTGTTGGTCTTCTACCCAGTAACTGGTAGTTGTAAATCCTACTTCTTCTTCCCTGTGCAGAGTCTATCCTTAATATGTTCATTTTAACTAGTGACGAATTTTCTCTTTGTTGGTCTTCTACCCAGTAATCGGTAGTTGTAAATCCTATTGTTCCCCTTTTGCAGAGGTTAATCCTTGATATGTTCACTTTAACCAGTGATGGATTCTCTCTCAGATGGTATTCTATCCAGTAACTGATAGATGTAATTCCTATTTTTCTCCCCTTTCAGAGTCTATCCTTGATATGTTCACTTTAACCGATGACGGATTTTCTCTTTGATTGGTCTTCTACCCAGTAACCGGTAGTTGTAAACCCTACTTTGTCCCCTCGCAGAGTTTAATCCTTGATATGTTCATCCTAACTGATGACATATTCTCTCTCTGACGGTTTTCTATCCAGTTTTGATAGATGTAATTCCCTTTTTATTCAGTTGGTATATCCTTGATATGTTCATCCTAACCGATGACAGGTATCCTCCTTGACATCCCCAGGCAAGTCTATCCTTGATATGTTCATCTTAACCGGTGACGGATTTTCTTCCCTGTTGAGTTTATCCTTGATATGTTCACTTTAACCAGTGACAGATACTCTCACCCTTTGGTCTTCTGCCCAGTAACTGGTAGTTGTAAATCCTATTTTCCGCAGTTTTCCCCAACAAGGCTATTCTTACCCAGTAACCGGTAATGAATGTCCCTCCTGACCTTTTCCTTAGCGAGTCATCCTTGATATGTTCATCCTAACCGATGACGGATGTCCTCCCTATCAGATCTTTATTATCTCCTTACCCAGTAACAGGTAGTAGATAATAGATGTCTGCTCCTCCTGTGTTGAAATTTTATTTTCTCCCCAGTCGAGTCGAGTGCGCATTTCCTTAGTGAAATCGCTTTTCCCTGCATGAGTCGAATACTTCAGTTTTATCCTGATTTATTCGTATCCCCTGCAGATGTTTTTATTTCCCCGGCTGAGTCTTTCCATTTTTGTATGGATTCCCTCAAGTCCCCCAGTAGTTTTAAATCGTAGCCAGGCCTACGTATAACTCCTCATATCCCCCAGAGTCTCTGTCTTCCCAATGAGTTTTCCTTATGGAATGCATTGTACTCCTGCGGATTTTCGGTCCCTCTGATTTCTTTTTCCTTTGTGGCAACATTTCTCCACAAAGCATTAACTTTTGCATTCACATCATATGCATCATGAGGTCTCTTAGGGACCAAAATTCGTTTCTCTATCTTGTTATTTAAGCACATTCTACTGAGTCGAGTCGAAGATTTTAACCTTCACCTCCTCAGTTAGAATGTCCTTAAATAGGGGCATCTGTAAGACCCCAATTTTGATCCTAAGATCCCTCATGAAATTTCATCATAAGCATTAGCATTGGGATCATACCTTGGCATCCTCCTCACCCCTTGTTCATTGGGTTTGTTTTGGGAGAGATCACCAATCACTTTGTGATTATATCATACTTGTATTTTACCATTTTTCACTAACCAAAATACCAAAAATATGTCTTTGTAGTTGTCTAACTCTTTTGTAGGTAAGGGACATGATTTCCTTGATTCATTGATCACATCTAGGGTTTGAGACCCTCATGAACAAAGAGCACCATCAATAATTGATTCAAGAATGGTTATGAGCATCATGTATGAGTCCCAATTGCTTCTACATGTCATATTTATCAAGTTTTCTTCAAGAGTTTGAGGGTGATTTGCCCTGGAAACCCTAGTTTGACTGGGTATCTTGAGTAACTTCTCTAATAAGATATCTCACCAATTGATCAAATTTCTCAAGGGACACATCAAAATTCATCATCTTATGCATATATGATCTACCATGAGCCAATAAAGTCAAGAGAATTGGAAGTTATCAAGTTGGTTGATGGTGGTTGGCCAGATGGATTCATCTGATCAAAACTGGGTCTCCCTAGACCCTATCTCCTACAATTTTTTCACCATATGAAAATGATTCCAAGATAAAACTTACTCTAAATTACATTATAAACAATTTCCATGTTGAGACCTAGAGCTAGTTTCGCTTGGAAAATCATTTTCTATGTTGAAACATTATAGGTCATTTTGTCTAAACCCTAATTTGAAAGTTAACTTCCCAAGGCCATAACTTGCTCAATTTTTATGAGATGAAAAATTTCCAAGTTGCACAATCAAATTAAATGTGTATACTTCAACTTTTATGTATGGAGTGGGAGCTAATTCAACTTCTTTGCACATGTGATATGAGGCTACATTATAGGTCACTTTTGACCTATACCATTGATCAAGTGATTTTGCCAAACTTCAAAAATGCATAACTCTATCATTTAAAATCCAAATGACATGAAATTTATAACCATTTTTAAGGTCTTTGAGAGAGCTGCAACTTTGATGAAGACACTTTTAACATTTGAAGCTCCCATAAAAAGTTAAGCAAGATGGAATATTGAGACATGTGGCTTGACACTTAGAAAATTTTCAACATGTCAAATCTTTCCAAACTTCCACCTCAAATATCTCCAAGTTCCAAGCTCCAAATGAAAAAGTGTTCAACATCTAACTTATTCCTCTTGATCTCACCTTCCCAAAGAGCTAAAATTCATGCATTTTGGATGAGAAATGCATAGGCTGCGCATGGCTTAAGCAGGCTGGTATCATGTCTCATGGATCCAACTTCAAGTATCAATGTTTAATTGCCTTGCATTCCAAGCTTGCTTCAACATATCTGAACTTCACATTTGGACTTTCAGCAATCATTTGATGGGCCTATGCGCGCCCATGCAACTGCTTACCTCACTTTGCCAATTTTGGAAACTTGAAAGGAGTGTGCAATTATCATTGGAATCCTCTATAAATTGGAGCTCAATTGCTCATAATCAAGACACACACTGTGCAAGCTTTGATTCCCCATAGAAAACCCTTCACATTGAGAGGATAAACCTGAAAAATTCAGTTGAATTTGAGCTTGAATCTCCACTGTTTTGGAATTCAATTCTCCAGAAGTCCTTTGATTCTAAGCCATTCCATTCCTCTTCTGCAAGCTATTGGAGTGAAGCAAAGCAAGATTCAGATCAAGATCTAGCAAGCTCAGACCTCAATTGAAGGTATTTTGCAGAAAATTTGATCTCTTCGATTCTCCTTGTTTCTTGCTCAATTCTCTTGATTATTGTGTTGGCTGAAGTCCTACCAATGTAGGCAAGGTGTTTGAGTTGTTTTGATGATGAATCAAAGCAACTCAGATCATGAACCTCATTTTTCAATTCCACATATCTCTCAATATAGTTGGAATTGGAAGAAATGGAGGTGATATTCGTGCTCAATGATGTTTTCTCTTTAAAATCATGTCCCTGTTTGAAATTTTGGTGATGGTTGATGATGACCAGTCCGACGAGGCTCGGCGGAGAAGACAACCGGAGCTCTGGCTCTGGTGATGATGTGGTTGAGGTCTAGACTGTGTGATCCAATTCCTGTGTTCTAATCTTTGTCGTGCATGTTGATTAACAAGTTTGCCACGCAGTTGACTAGCGCCTTGGTGGAACGCGCGCTATGGATCATCAGATCTGCCACCTCAATTAATGAGGGACATCTGATGGTCCACATTTTTTGCAATTTCTGATTTTTCATTTTTATTCCATTTTCTTCAATAATTCATATTAAATTCAATATTGATCCAAAAAATATGGGACTTTCACTAAACAAATTCAAATATTTTTCTAGTTCATATTTTGAATTAAAATTATTTTTTGGATCATTATTAATATTTTTCATGAATTAATTGATTTTTCACTTGTTTTAAGTGTTTAAAAATATTTTTAAGTGTCCAAAAATTATGAATTTTTTTATCCAAGGTCCTTTGACCTTGTTTGACCTATGATAAATCACATGGCCATTTATTTGATGTTTTGATGTGATTTTAGGATTTGGACAAAACATATTTGAATTTAATGCATTATTTTAATATTTTTAATTGAATAAATGTCATTTTAATTGTGTTGACCATTTGGATTAACTTATTTGAGTTTCTCATTTGTTGTTGGGCCTTGGTCAAAGTTGATTTGACTTTGTCAAGATAATATTATTGGATTTAGGGGATTGAAGGAATGTACATTCCATCTCCCAAAATGAATGAATAATATTAATTTGGTAAAAGTCCTCCTTTGACCAATTTGTGATCTCATTCATCCCTTTCCCTCTTCATCTAATTCCCCTTCTTCATCCATTAATTTTCAATTATCCAATGACATCTCAAAAATCCTAATGCTAGTTGATTGAAAGATTAACATGAGTATGGATGAGATTAGGCCACACCTTTGCATATTTTGTGTGTGTGGTATGTTTAATGAGAATAGTTCTCAATGCTATGTCTCCAACATACATTAACACCAAAAGTTTATTGCCCGGCCTCAAATAGTTGTGACTTCTACATAAGTCCAATTACGATTGCTTAACATAGCGCTAAATTTGTGACACAAAGGCATAAGTATTCTAGTTAGTGAGATTGTAAGTCTCCCCCCCTCCATGGTATTGTGTGGAAACTTGGCCTTCTTTCCTTCCTTTGAAAGATGTTTTGGTTCAAGGATCCATGCTTGTGACAAGTGGGTTGAGTGTTCTCCAAATAATGTCTTAACATCAAAAACAAAACAAAACTAACTATTAACTTACTAACCATTAACCTTTACTTTCAAGCTTTTTACTTTCAATGCAATTTATTTTTTATTATCATTTATCATTGTACATATCATTCTAATTGTTTATGTTTATGCAATTTTAATTTTGTCCACTTGGACCATATTGTGTGATATACTTTGTTGTTTTGTTTGTTTGATTGGTCTTTGACCACTAATGCACATAATAACAACAAAAACCCTAAAAGACAATTTGATGAACTGTTGTTTTGATCTCCCCAATTGGACTTAGAATTTAGGCAACATTCCTTTGCTAATGGACTTGGCCAATGCCAATTTGTTGAAAGACCAAGAACTTGCAAGTTTGAATTCATCTGATACATCATTCAAGATCTCTCCAGATTCATCTGCAACATTGATCCTTGTTAAGCTGTTATGTTGAACCTGTGACTTTTGGATTGCACCTACTACATAGGCTATTTTGAAGAAGATCATTGAAGTGGATAAGCTTGGATGAGGCCATCTTTATTTGATGTCTTTGCTCTTCAAGATTGATATAATTGTGCATTTGTGTGTTGCTTGATTCTAAAAAGTCCAAGGGAATTCTGGGTTTCTATTGACATACTTGTCTATTGGATTGCTCCCATTTGGTCAGATCTTTTCAACTTTAAACTTTTAAACTTCTTGTACCTAGGGTAGTCTCTTCATCTTCTCCCCATTTCTTTAATTTCAAAATCTCTCCCTCCATTTTCAAAACCTTCTTTGTGTGAACTATTTTGTTCTAAACTTAGACCACTTTTACAAAAAGGTAGAAACTTTGGCCTTATGCCATTGCATTTTCAAATTTATTTTCTTAAATCAAACTTGTAAATAAACTTAATTATACCTGACTTAAACTTTCAAAAAGCAAAAAAGAACTAACTCATTCAAACCATTTTAGGCCTTTGTGCCTTTCAAACTTATTTTTTGTTAAAACCAACATACTCACTTTGAAATTTCGCACGAACTACGAGGTTTTGATTCCTCATTTATATGTTGGTACGTAGGCACGAGACCGAAGGTCTTGTCAATCACAAAAACATAATTAATCAATTCTTTTCTCATCCCCCCATTCTATTTGTCTGTAAACATCACTTTGTACAAAATACATATGCACACAAAAAGGGCTCCCTAGGAGTACCTAGGACACTTTGGGTGCTAACACCTTCCCTCTGTGTAACCAACCCCCTTACCTGTGATCTCTGACTTTTATTAGTTTTTATTTGAAAACTTCTTACTAATTGGGTTTTGTTCGCATTTTTCCCCTTTTCCCTTGGAAACAATAAAATCGTGGTGGCGACTCTTGTTAATTGATCTTTAGTTTGTCAATAGCTTAATGATCATGAATTTCCCGCTACAAGTGTGTATTGATCTCACAAAATATAGTTTCTCGAAAATAGTTTTCCCACTTCAAAGTGGCTCACCTCAAAATCTAGTCAGACACATTATGTGTATTGGATGGATTTAAAAATCACAATATTTTATTCAAGTTTATTTGAAATCGGGATCTCTTATTACCACGAACACCCCTTGAATGGACATCTCAGATCACAAAAGAAGTTGAAACTTGGCTGAATACATTTTTTGATATGATTGAAGAGTTAACCGAGTTGAATGATATTGAAAGAGAATCAAATTAGAAAAAGTCAAAGGCAGACACACCCCTCACTACTATAGATAATACATTTCATGACAAAATTTTCACTTCACCCAACAAAAAACCGAGGTATAATTCCAAGATGCACCATGTTTTATTTTTTTAAAAATAAATACCACATATTCTCTCAGTTTCTAAATACAACCGAGAGGAAAAATAATTTAGGACATGCTTTAAAATCCAGCAAATACAGTTTATACTTTTATTTCTTTAAAAATGATATCTTTCTTTTTATTTTATTTTTTATTTTTAAATTAATGATACATTCTTTCGGCTTTCTTTAATGACCTAGGGATTAGATAATTAGATTTAATATAAAAGTACTCTTAATCAGATTTTATCCTAAACCTAACTTATTTGTAGCCGCTACAAACTTGTACACATCATTCTTTGGGATTGATTGCAAGATATAAAATATTCGGTGTGAATAATGTAATTAAAAAAAACGTATTCCCCTCGTTTTTTTACATAAATCGAGAGGTATGTGGTGCTTGGGATGAAACATATTTTGTTGTATTTTTTATTTTAAAAGAAACACATTTTACCTCTGTTTTGAGTAATAACCGAGGGGAAATATAAGCGTGTTTAATGAGTTTCTTCACCGTCCTTAAACAAATATTTTACGTCCATTTAATGTGTCCCACCGCTCAAGACACTACTATTAGTGAGCCACATGAAACCTAAAAGACATTATAATAACATTCTGAATATTAAAAATTGATAATGAAACATTTGACATGAAAACTTTGAAACTTAAAGAAGCTTGGAAAAGTTCTCTATGATGGATTCCAAGAGCATAAAATTATTTGGGTTCAAGGTTTGTGTTCTTAAATAAGCATGTAACTGAATATTTATTTTATTTATCTAACCCTTTTTTGTTTTATATCAGAAACAAATGCATGAAATATCTAACATTTGATCTTCCCCAAGATTCAATGAAACGATGATTCAACATTTGTTCTTCCCTAAGATATCTAGCATTTATTTTTCACTGACAATGATGACGATGAATCAAATTCAAAATTTGTTACATATTTTTAATTTAATATTTTGTGTAAACAATGTAATATTATGTATAAACAAATTAATTTATTAATATTCTATGTAAACAATGTAATGAGTATTTTTTTTTAAAGAATTTATATTTTCCCTCGGTTTTGGCCATAAACCGAGAGATATATAAAAGCTATTGTTGGGGGTCGAACCCATGACCATTTCAACTATCCCCTCGGTTACTCTAAAACTGAGGGGTATAGTTGAGAGTTTTCATGACGCCATTCGTTACCTCGTCTATGTAATCGAGGTTAAATCAACTTCACTTGGGGATATGAAAGGTTAACACCCAATCACAGATTAGTATGGATCATTTAAGATGATTATCCATCGGGAAAGATTCATAGAGAGGACTCACTAGGGAGAAAGCTTGTTGGGGAAGACTTTCATATGAGACTCTGCGAGGGAAGTTACCTACTATGAGAAACCAATAAGCACTCTTGATGAGATAAGAAGTCTACTTCGGAAAATACAATTGACTTAGTTGAGGATTAATCTAGGCTTCCATGAGCGGTCACAAAAGCATGGCCTATGTTATGTTTTCATGTTTTGTGCAGATGGATGATATGTTTTGGATCGACGTATTTGCATGATATGTCTTGGGTCAATGCATTTGTTAATGCATGACATGTGATATGCATGAAATGAAATTTATGGTTGATGCATGTGATGGACTAATGGATGGACGGAAATGGAAATTGGACATTAAGGTAGGTATGTCAAGCATGGCTTAGTTTTCTTTTGATGAAAAAGTCCAAGCAAGGTTGAAATTTGGAATGCCAGTGAAGACTGAACTTTGGTGTGCCAATGGATTGTCAGCCGAATACTGGACTCAAAAGCAGACATGATTAGATCTCCAGACGAGTACTGGACCTTGAAATGGAAATTATTTGATTTTTAGACGAGTACTGTTCTTTAGGACGAAGAAGATTCAATTTCCAGACGGGTATTGGATTTGAAAATTGGCTAACAGACAAAAACTGGATTTTAAACTAGAGATCGCAAAACTGGTATTGGACTTTAATTGATTAACATACAAGAATTGGATTTTAACTAGAGACCTCCAAATGAGTATTGGACTTTAATTGATTACGAGATGAGAATTGGATTTGACTGATAGATGGGCACTAAACTAAATTGATTATCAAACGAGATATGGATTTGACTTCCAGGAAAGAACTGGACTTTAATTGATTACCAGATGAGAACTAGATTTAAAATTGAATGAGTTCCGAGCGATCATCAGATTCTAAAGAAGAAAAGGGTTTTGAACTTCTCTAGATAAGTACTGGTCTTTCCGGGTGCCAAACAGTGTTAGTCTTTTGGATTTAAAGAGTATATGCGGTGACAGGCGATCTTTGGGAATAAGGGTGAGTGCCACACATGACGCATGCTATGCACAATGATTGATATTTGTTTTTATGCATGAAGTATGATGATTTTTTATGTGATATATGTTAGAAATACATTAAGTGTGATGACTGATCGATGCATTTGATTTTTTTCTAAGGGAGATTAGGCTTCATGGTAAGTGCCAAGTGGGACAAGTCTTTTGTGATATTTCAAGCAATGTTAGGCTTTTGTAAGTTATCAAGCAAGGTTGGGATTTCAAGAGGTTCCAAACGAGGTTGGGCTTTGTGCTTTTTAGATGTGTTAAGTGAGGTCAGGCTCTTGGCTTTTGAGGCGTCGAGTGAGATCGGGCTTTTGATTGTAAATGTGGGGTGCTAAATAATATTGGGCTTTTGACTTTTTATGCTTGTGTTACAAGGCTTTTTGATGATGACAAATTCATGCTATGGGAATATGCCCGATGGATGAGGTGATATGCATGGTTTGATGCTAGAGTGATGCTAAATGATTATGATGATTTATGCGATGACTTGACTATTTCAACAAGTTCCTATATGGAGGGCCATGGATGGTTAAAATTGAACATAAGAGCTCTTTTATGGCAAAAGTATTTATCGAGGGGATAGGCTATTTGATGGAAGATGGTTCTAGCATGATCTCCCAATACTCATTTCGAACTTAATCATCGCTGATGTATTGTAGGATTTTCCTAAGCATTTTGAAATATGGAGAGAACTCGCCTCTGGAGTCTATCGTACCCTAGTCTGTTGGGTCTTTGAAGAGATTTTGCTCAATACATGTTTTGAAGCAACTTTTCATAATATGACCTTAAGACGCATTGCCCCAATATTTTGAATCTTGAAGCAGTCTGCCCCTGATTAACCGACTCTTGGATTGGTTTACCTATGGTTAAACGATCTCGGGAGGGTCGAGTTCATTATGCTCATGATGTGGCTTTCCTTAGTATCAGCATTGAAGAGATTCGTCCTCGACTAACCGAATCGTAGAATAGTTTGCCCCTAATAAACTGTTTATTGGAGTGGTTTCTTTTGATCAAGCCTCATAACAATCTGCCCTAGATTGACTGAGATTTTGAGGGTTTTTCCTCTGACCAACAATGTCTTTAGGCGATTTTCCCATGGTCAATAAAGTCTTGAGAGGGTTTTCCTCAGACTGTATCCTTTGCGAATGATTGAATTCCTTGTTGATTGCTCATTATTGGAACTTCCTTGATGCTAAGTGATGACTTGCAAATAAGATTGTTCCTTTAAAATGGTATTTCTAATGCAATGCACATGCAAGTTTTAAAATCAATGTTGAGATCATATTTTAGTCTACAGTGAATGGATCAATGGTGAGAAAGCAATGTTTATTTATACATTTAGTGTATGGAAATGGTAATGTGCAAGCATGATACCAATGAAAATGATTAGAAAATACATTGGGAGTTAAGTTAACGCAATCTTGATGTATTACGCTTTCAAAATAAACCTTGCTTCAATTAGGTCTTTTGAGGGTTGTAACATGGTCTGGTTAACAGTTTTCAAAACAAAAGGATATACGGCTAAAATTTTTAATTTTAACTCACCCCATTCTCCTTGATGATCTTCACTCTTACGTTCAATTGATTCGAAACATGCATTTTATTTTTAAGAGAATTTTGAAATTGAAAATGTGATGATATGATGACTCAAGAGCCAATGAGGTTTTTTGCTTGAGGTGGCAGTCACTTTATTTTGTTTGCTTTGGTATGATGGTCACGTAATCTTTTTTTTGTTAAAAGATTTTGATGACCTCTTTTTCTGCTGTTGCTTTTTATCCCTATTTTTTACCTGGACCGCTTCTTTGAAGCTTTAGTCCATCAGGAAGCGCTAATTTTTGCCTAAGTCATATTTATAAGTTTTAACTTAGCGAACTTTTCTTTCTTTTTCATTTTTTTGGGAGAAAGGTTGTGAGTGCCTTGTTATTGGTTAGTGAGAAACAAACGCTACAAAAAAATTGGTCTTTCACGACTTCTTCGACACTTTATGATGTGTGCGAGGAAGAAGATGTGGTTGAACCTCTTATTATAAGGTGTACAAATGGAATGACTCTCTTGAAATTCGAATGCATAACCAAACTAACTAAAAAAATTACCCTTCCACTGGTTAAGCGTGAAGGTTTTTTAATACAGAAAGAAACACCAACTTCTCGGTTCAAAGTGGTTGACTGAGGATTAACTCCTTAACTCCTTGGTGCTTGTAATTTGAAACATTTCCTTACGCTGTCAGTAAGGTTTTATTCAAAAGCATATCGTCAATAACTTTGGGTATTTTATTTTCATCATTCTCCCTCTGATCGTTGCTTAAACAAAAATTTGATGAATGAATGTGAATGGGAGAAGTATTGATATATATATTTTTTATTTTTGTGATAAAAATGGAAAACAAGTGAACACGAAAAGATAGATTCAAAACATGCATGCTCATTTCATTATCATTATCGTATAAAAATAACAAGTTTACAAGCAAGTCACATTTTAAAAACGAAGAAATTACGAACAGAAATGATAGCATAATGATTGCCAATGTAGAGGAGACTCTCTCATGCTTGATTCATTGTTACATTGGCCTTTTTACCCACTCTGAGATTGAAGTCGATAGGTTTGTTGAGGCTGAGAATATGCTTCAAGTTTCATCATGATTTGACACCGAATCCTCTAAGCTCCTTTTTCTTTAGACTTTTCTAACATTAGGTTCTCAACTTTTGCTATATCTGGGAGAGTATCTAACTTTTTCATGGACTTATCTTTCAAGTTTTCAGTCCAATGGGATAATACCATTTTTTTGCCTAAGTCTCCCTTTCAAGTTTTCGACTTAGCGAACTCTTTTCCTCTTTTGTTTTTTAGGCATACAGCTTTTTGACTACGTCAGAGTATCACAGTGTGGAAACTCCCATCCACTATTGTAATAATCAATGCTCCACCTTCTTTTCTATAAGGTTTAGTTGGTTAAACCTTGCTTGGACCCATTTCCCTTTGACGGTGATGAAGGGAAGGATGATTAAGATTTTGCGGTTGAAGGGTGATGTAATGACGCCCCACACTTGCAGCCAAAAAAATCTCCATCGAAGATTGCAAGGCAATCAAAAACCTCTCCTAATTTCTCTTTTAATTTGCTAACTTCACATTTCAGAGCTTCTTGTCTTAGCACAAATTCTTTCATGACTTGCGAGAATGAGTTCAATATGAGCCCGAAAGGCTATTTGGCTTTTATCTGGTGGGTGACGACAATGTATGCATTAGGTATGAATGCAATGCAACAAAATGAATATTATGAAATGAAACGTAATATGCTGAGATTTTTTATTTTATTGAATGCAATGTAACACCATGTGTGGGCTCAAAAAATTGTGGATTTGGAATAGTATGGGTAATTAGACAACAAAATAACTTATATGAAAAGGCTCCTTAGGATAGGATAGTTCTAAGATTCTCTACCCAACACCTCACATAGTTTAGCTCTAGGGGTTTTATTTGTTTAAGAACGAGCCTAAGGTCATAAACCTCATTTGAAACTTCGCCACGAGTATGGACTAGCGATTTCATAGTGAAATTACAAAGGATCTCCTTTAGGCGGAGCCTTCGTATAGACCTAATGAGATGTGTATCTCGTAGGCCATACTACAGGGTCTCCAGGTCCAACATTTGGTATGGATCCTAAACAAGGTCCCCAGAGTCAAGGGTCATGTTCGAAATCTCGTCACGAGGGTGGGCTAGCCAACTTATGACTAAAGTATCATACACATATACTCTAGACAGAGTCTTCTTATAAAATCTATTGGGATGTGCATCCCATTGACCCATACTACACAAAATCCTTTCTAACTTATGTTTTTTCTCAAGTTCGGGTATAAAGCTTATCTCAATAAGCAGTCCCAAAACAACATGATATATGAATAAAAAATAAAGCATTAAAATAAAACATAAAAAACATAAAAATAAAAATAAAAAAATAAAAAAATAAAACATAAAAGTATGCAAACAAACAAAAACACTCAACCTAAAACTAAAAGGAATAGGCTTGACTCGTAAAGCAGTCTGCAGCAGAGTCGTCAGTTGTCGCAGCGCGGAAAATACTCAAGTGTACTAATGCTCAAATAACTACAAAGTCGTTACCAAAGTTTTATTTTTAAGGAAAACGTCGATAAAACCCTTGAAGAGCGGAAACATGGTCGTCGCAACAAGTTTTGGATTCAGGAGTCGGTTATGTGAGGGGAATGTATTAGCACCCCTTAAATCAGTTGTACTCAACGGGAACCTTCTAATTAGCTTAGGGAATATAGTTCTTAGCTTAAAGATGTTTGCAGTTTTCTGTTTATTAAAAGATAATTACATAATGGGGGAAAAGCTTAGTTTTTTTATTAATGAGCCTGGTGAGATGTTGAATCTCGCTCTTATGTATCTTCAGGTGTGATAGAGAGTTCAAGGCTAGATAATTCTTGGATATAAAATGTTTGTGTGTTGGTTGTGTTTATAGAATATGTGTTTAAGTCATTTGAGCAGTTAAACATCTTCATATATGCTTGCACGATGGAGGCTGAAGCATTTGTTTGTATTTCACATTGAAATGAGTCAAACACCATTTTTTGATGAAAATTTTGTTTTAAATACACTAGGGCAAAAAATTGATTTGATGATTTAAAATTTATTTTAAGTTTATTGGGAAGATTGTTTGCGGAAGGCAAATGATCGTGCAAGTGAAGCGCGTGCGCTAAGCTCTTGATTATTCAAGAAACAAGTGAATATGCATTCAATCATTCCTTTCCAATTAATTATGGTATTTTAAAATGGGAATTTAATTTAAAAAGAAATAAAATTATTTTTGAATTTTTATAAACTTTATTTTTATTTTCGTTATCTAAGTTAATAATATAATAATCTACTCAATTATTACTATTAGAAGTAGAATTGGCTAACTGAGTATGTAACTACATATTATATATTTGTACACATTAAACAAAAACATGAAATACACATAAACTCTATAGATTCCTTACAATTTTAATTATGAGATATTAATAACATTTAAATCTATATTAATTACAAACAATAAAAATGATAAATTAATAAAATAACACAAAGTTTATCTAGCTATCGATGTACGTCTTTTTTGTGTTAAAGAACAACAACATTATGTAAAGAGAGAGAAAATAAATAAATCCATATTCTCATTTATTTTTCATACCAACTTCAAAATATAGTAAATCATTGGTGCACAGGAAATGAAACAAACAATAAAGTAAAGAGGGAACAAAGAGGGAGAAGGAGGTTGGTCAAAGGAAGATGGACGTTGCGATTGGGAGACAATTACATAGTCGTGGAAGGTTTGCGGAGGTGGACGACGCAAGCTTGAGGTGCATGGTGGTCGAGTGGCTTTTTACTTGTGGAATTTTTTTCTATGAGTTTCTTTTCTATTATGAAATTGAACTCCTATTTATACTAATTTTCAGGTTAACAGAAAAGCAAAACAAGTCAAAGTGACAAATCGTGACCAATTAAAAACAAGCATGACAAATTGTGACCAATTAGAAACAAGGATGACAAATTGTGACCAATTAGAAACATAAATGACAAATCGTAAAAAATTATGTACATTATGATTTTTTATATTTTGTGATTTTTTGATAAATTTATGATTAAAAATGACTAAATTAAAAAAATTAGTAATTAAAAGATACCTATTTAAAAAATATTAAAATAATATTAAAATACTTCAAAACATGAATAAATAATTATAATAATACTTGTTTCTTAAAAAAAATCATTTTGAATTGGGCATAAAAATGAAAACAAATGCAAATGCTTTTCGTACACCCAAAAAAGTAAACTAGTAAAATGCGGGGAAAATTTCGGGTACGACAACAATCAAAACTCACACTTGGATAACTTAGCATACAACTTTTTCTCTTACAAAGTCTGCAACACAACTAGCAGATTGCATGTATGCTCTTCATCTGACTTCGAATACACCAAGATGTCAACTATGAAAGCCACAACAAATTGATCCAAGTAGGGATGAAAGATCATATTGATATACTCCACGAACACATCTGGCACATTAGACACACCAAACGACATCATTGAGTACTCATAGTGACCATATCGAGTCCTAAATGCAGTCTTTGGAATATCATCTGACTTCACTCGAATCTGATGATAACTCAATCTCAAATCAATCTTACTGAACACTCAAACACCAACCAACCGATCCATAAGATCGTCAATTCTCGGAAGAGGATACTTATTATTAATCATAACCTTATTCAATTATCGGTAATCGACACATAACCTCATGCTCCCATCTTTCTTCTTAACCAACAACACCAGCGCTTCCCACAACAATACAGTTGGTCTGACAAACTTCTTCTCAAGCAAATATTCTAACTGCTTCTTCAACTCACTTAAACCTGATGCAGACATCTTATATGGTGCCATCGACACAAATCTAGTACTAGGTACTAAATCTATGGAGAACTTAACTTTCCGCTCCGATGACAAATCACAAATGTCCTCGGGAAATGCCCTAGGGAACTCACATAATACAAGCATATTACTTGCCACGACATCTCTCGACTCTCAAGGTAGCAAACATCATGTGAACCCGATCACACTCCTTCAAAGACATCTCAACTTAACCAATGGACGTAAATATCGAATCCTTACTCTCTTAGGGTTTGGGAAATACCATAGTCTTGTCAAAGCAGTTGATATAAACATGGTTGAACTTTATCCAGTTCATCCCCAAAATCACATCGAGTTGGATCAAAGTCAAACAAATTAAGTCAACTCCAATGTCTTTACTATAAATGGTCAATGGATAATTCAAACACACCCATGAAGTAGTCACTGAACCATTAGTTGGGGTATTAATGACCATACATCCAATCATAGAAGACACTTCAAGACTCAACTTGTCGACACATACAAAGAAAGCTAATAATTATTGTTACTTTTAAACAATGATCATATTTTTTCCTATTTTACCCTTAATTTTTTATTAATTTGTTTGACTTTCTCTCTCTCTCTCTCTCTCTCTCTCTCTAATAAATAACTAGGGGTAGTTTTGACAAAACAACAATAAATACTACTTTGAACTTTGAAATGACACTTAAAAAGGAACAATTTTTTCTCTCTAAAAAGTGACACTTAAAAATGAACTAAGGGAGTATTTTACTAAACTTGTAATTTTTACTAAAATTTTGTTTTGTTTGTTATTTTTCTACACAGACACATACATATAAATATGCATTCATGCATCATTTCTCAATATTGAAACCAAGAACATACAAATAATTTTTCTCTTCATTTTCAGTCTTCTTCTATGCATACACATAATAATTATACATAATCATTATTATTGGGTGTCATCTAAATTAGACTGATAAGGTCTAATTTAGGGTTGTGGTAATCAAATTGGGCTGAGTATTATTTGGGGGTTTCATTGATAAAACCGGTTAGGGTTTTCCCTCTAAGATCAATGTTGATTGAGATTTTTTTTATAAGATTTCGAACGAGGATTCAGCCGAGTGAAAGCATTGAAGAATGAGACTTTGTCAAAGGAGTAGCGATAACCGAAGGATTGATATGGAAGTCTTGGGTCACATGATCTTGCTTAAGATCAATGGGAGAAAAGAAGTTAAGATCAACATCAAACATAGGGTTTTGGGGTTTGGATTTCTATTTTTTCTCTTGTATACAATTCTTGCAAAGGTTAATTATATATCTCAATTCTATTAGAAATTGGGGGCAAACGTACCCATAGCGAGGACAATTGGGGAACTGCCTAAACAAATCCTTGTGCTCTCTCTCTCTCTCTCTCTCTCTCTCTCTCTCTACATTTTGATAATTCACTTAGTGTGCAATTTGATAAACTGATAATTCTGTTTATGTTGAATTAATTCAAACTGTTTTGTAAGATAATTGCAATGTAAATAATTACAATTGGTTTTTCATATTTTCAACACAAAGAAAAATCAGCTTGGTGTTTATTGCACACCAAGTGTTTGATAAATTGTTTGTGTTAATTTTTTATTTTCTAGTTCATTGGAAATTGATTACAAAGTGTGACATTGTTCAAACAATTATTTTGTAAAAAATATTGGTTTACTTTCTCATCATCAGTATATGTTTCGTTACAGTTTAAATGCATATCTGATTCTTCCGACAACAGTTCGGGATAGATGAGTGTCGATCTAGAATTGCTTTCACTTGCCATAGTAAATATTTCCAAAATAGAATTTTAATTGAAGAAAAAATTAATTATGATCTATTCACCCCCCCCCCCTCTAGGTCGTTGCCTTCGTCTAACAAGTGGTATCATGAGCACCAGTTTGTCTTGTGCTTTAAAATCGCTTATTAAATTATGGCTTCTGAACCTAAATGGGCATATAAAAAAGCGCATGTTTTCAATGGAAAAAACTATGGTTATTGAAAGAATTTTATGTGTATCCATATCAATTGTATTAATAGAAATGTATGGAACGTCATCCAAAATGGTCCATTTGAAATTACTATGACCAATGCGGATGGTGGTGTTATACCTAAACCGGAAGCACAATGGATTACAAATGATGAGAAAAAATGATATTGTGATTGGAAAGCAAGTAATATTCTAATCTCCTCTTTAGGAGTTCATGAATTTTCCTGTGTTTCTCATTGCGAAACCGCTAAGGCTATGTGGGACTCATTACTAGTTTCCTATGAGGGTATAAATGAAGTCAAACAAGCTAGAATCAATACTTTGAACAAAGTGTTTAAACTTTTTCATATGAAGCATGGTGAAACCATTACCGATATAAAAAAGAGGTTAACTCATCTTATTAATTGTTTGAATGTACTTGGTAAGCCGATTTCCAATGAAATTTCTACTAACAAAATTTTGAGATGTCTTACTAGGGAATGGCAACCTAAGTTCACTGCCATCAAGGAAGCTAACAACCTATTAACATTAGACACTACTAATTTATTTGGTAAGCTTGAAGAACATGAGAAAGAGCTCATTTTATTAGAGAACCATGATAAGAAGATTAAGAAAGAAAAGAACAAGGAAAAAGAGGTGGACAAGAAGTCAATTGCTCTAATTGCTTGTAGTTCTAAGTCTTCTACAAAACAACAAGATGATAGTGGTACTAGTGATAATGAGAATTCAGATGATATAGAAATGGAGTTTTTTGTTAAACGGTACCATAAGTACATTAAGATAAATGGAGTAAAGCACTCCGACAATAATCTCATCAACTTTAGAAGGCAAGCAAACTCCTCAAAGCAAGATGAGAATAAGAAAGGAATTTCTAAAGGTTCTTGTATTAATTATGGAAAAGTCGGTCATTATAAGCCAGATTATCCATTACTTAAGAAGGATAAATGAAAGGGTCAATACAAGAATTCTATCAAGCCTAGAAGAACATACATAGCTTGGGAAACTAATAGTGAATCCTCAAGTGAAGATAGCTCAAGTGAAAGTGATGAAGCGATAAATTTTTGCCTTATGGCCATCATCTTAAGAAGAAAAATGTAATTCATTATAAATATGAACCTATTGATGAAATATCTTATTTTGAATTATAATTTTCTTTTGAAAATATATATGGTGAAGCCATAGATGCTTTTAAAAGGCTGGCTTCAAATAAAAGAATGTTTTCATACATAGAAGCCAAAATTTTAGAAACTGAAAAACAAATAGAAGCTCTTAAGCAAACAATGTTAGATACTTTAAAAGTTGATGTTGAGGAAGAGAAATCTTCTTAGTTTGGTTGTGAAACTTGTCGCATCTTGCATAAAGAGGTTATTACTCTAAAAAAGACAAATTGAACAAGGCTCTAGAACCAAAAGTTACCCTCACTATTAATCCTACAAAATTTTAAATATCTTTAAATGTACCATACAAGAAATACAATTTTGTTTTAAGGGAATCTAATAGAGAAAGTAATTCTCATCATCACTTGACTTGTCACTATTGTTGTAAGAAAGGCCATACCATTGCTAAATGCAAATTTATGAGATATTTGGTTCATAAAGGTGTATTTAAATGGTTGCCCAAATGCAACAATATTTCCACTCACTCTCAAGGACCCAATGGAAATTGGGTACCTATCACACTTGTTTGATATTGTAGGTTGAATGTCTTGGCTCCATGGAAAGAATGTGGTTTCTTGATAGTGGATGCTCAAGGCATATGACATGTGACATTTCCCTATTCATTGACTTCACACCAGCGAAGAGGGGTTTTGTGACCTACATAGACAACAATAAGGATGCAGCACTTGCTTACAAAACAAAAAGAAGAATACCTTAGTAGCACTGCACTAGATAAAAAAATTAAACAAAAAACATAAATAATTGGAAAGAAAATTTAAGGGAAAAAAACTAATTACAATTGAAAACAAAAATAAAAAGTTGCGCAAGCGTCGCCTTGTTGAAATATCAACAGTCCCCGGCAACGGCACCCAAAACTTGATGACTTCTCAGCAAGTGTACCGATAATGTCGAAGTAATAAAAAGATCTAATACACACAGACTGCCTCCAAGCAAGACAAAATGTATGCACTTTTTTAAAACTAGTAAAGGGGGGGTCGAGTTTTAGTGTGAAAAGTAAATAAACGAGTAAACAATATAATGAAAACGGTCAGGTTATGTTTTAGAATCCTCTATTCCCCTTTTGTTGATGTTTGATGCCCCGTATGAATTATCTAATCACTATAACCTCACAGCGAATTAACAAAATCTTTATAGTCGAGCCATCACGAAATAAATCACTAACCACTACTCTGAGCTTTCTATTCCTAGTCCACCAGCGTAAGCAGGGTTAGACGATGTCTAGAATGTTAATTCTCTATGCCACTACTTGAGGTTTCCTATCCCTATTCAACCAACGTAAGTATAACAATTGTCCTAGGTCCAACACATAGACTAATGGTTAGTATTTCCTATGTGCCCAAACTCAGATTAAAAGAGTGTCTCACATGAAAAGCATTACGAATAAGAAGTAATTGAATAAGATTATAGATCAATAAGTTCATACAGTGGTCAAATCAACATAGAATCCAAAGATTGAGAAACAAGCTCATCATAACACAAACTAACCTAGCAGAATTTAGCTACTCATAGTGTAATTAAAAATATTACAATTGATAAACAAAGATAGCATAAGAAGTCCCTTGAAGAGATGTCCTTCAATGACTTCAAATGCTCCAAAAATCACCACTTGTGCTCTCTAAATCATGATTTAATCCTTAATTTTTGTAACCCATGTAAAAATGAAAAAAGTCATATTTAAAGGCATCAAAATGGACCAGAACACGTCAGAAAAAGGCCTAGAATAGTGATCATCACACGTGTGATACCCTACACCGCGCACGCGATGCAGCTTTTAATGCCCTATCACGTGCGCGATGCTACACGATGGTGGATGTAATTATTTCTGAAGCTTCATTCTTTTTTCTCCTTTTTCACTCAAATTTTCAATAAGTCCACAATTTGCAAACTTAGCTATTTCCCCCTCATTCTTTGGTCATTCTCCCTCAAATTTGATCGACTTTCACTTGTTTACTCCAATTCTTTGACTAGATATATGCAATGATAGACTGTCATCAAGGAATCACATTTAAAAGTTGTAAAATGCATCCTTATATACCTTCATAATACATCTAAGTATGGGTTTTGGTTTTCCAAAGGTAGCATTTGTAGTTTGGTTGTAAATCAGATAGGAAAAGTACTAGTGGAACTTGTTGTGTATTTTCAAACTCCTTAGTTAGTTGGCATATCATGAAGCAAGTTTCCATTGTTTTGTCAACTGCCGAGGTGTAATGAGTCGTATCAGGTAGTTGTTATGCTCAAATTTTATGGCTCAAACAACAACTACCTGACTTTGATATTAAACTTCAACGTATTTCGATAATGTGGGATAATACTAGTGCAATTAACCTAACCAAAAAACCAGTTCTACATTCTTGTACTAAACATATTGATATACGCCGCCATTTCCTACGAGACCGTGTTGAAAAAGGCGATGTCATTTTTGAACATGTTGATAGCAAAATTCAACTTGCCGATATTTTTACAAAACCTCTTGCGAATGAGTCATTTTTCAACATTTGTCAGGAATTAGGCATTCTCAATATCTCAAATCTTGCCTTAATATTTTTTTAATGCACTTTTTACATTTGTTTTAACCTTAATTCGAAAGTTTTATTTCATGAAATGCATCCTCCGTCTCTAATCCTTCCGAGGTAATATCATTATCAAATTATCTCTTTGTTCTTAAGTTTTTGTGTAATATGTTGCTTAACTATGGCTCTTATATTTGATTGCATGTTTGTAATCCAAGATTGTGTGATATATTTTATGTATGATAAATTTCATGTTTGTTCACTTCAAAAGAGTTCATTGGTAACACTTGAGTGGTTTAATCCATATGCTTATGGTGACGTAATGTTTGATTTCATCATCATATGTATTTCATGCTATTGTTTCTTCAAATTTGAAGTATTTTTTATGTTATTTATGTTAGAGAATGTTCTTTATATATACTTGCATAAAAATGATATTTTTTGTATGAAATCTACTAAGTCCGCATTGTGTGCCTTGACTAAATCCATCTTAGGTCTACCAAATGTCTTTATTTTTCAAGTTTTTTTGTCTCTGCTTAGTATGTATCAATACATAGAAGTTTGAAGTTAATACATAAACTGTATGCATCGACTTCCAAAGGATGTGAGTCAATACACAACTTAAATTTCTCTATTTTCAATTTTTCCAGTTCAGTATGTATCAACTCCAATCATGGATGAGTCGATACATTCATGGTTTTATTATTTTTTTTAAACCTCTGAAATCGACTCCAAGGTCCATAGGTCGACCCATGCGCCACCTTGAATTCCTTTTTTCTCTCTCCATAGGTTTTGACTGCTATTGACTACACATTTACTATTTTTTCAAACTTCTCCTCATTTCTAAGCCAACCTAGGTTAACTTTTTCCCTTTCCTAGAAGAACCTCCTCACTTCCCATCATTTCAAAAAATATCCATAAAATCTCATCATTTCTCATTTCCAAAAATCACCTATCTTCATCTATTCTCTTCTAATTTGTGTGATTAGAAACTAATTCTCATAGGTTGGGTTTGTTGGATTATCCAATATCACTTCAAATCTTGATATTTTCATTCACACATTTTTTCAAACACCTTATGTGCATACCTTCAAATATGAAATTCATGGCTCCTAAAATGAACAAAAGGAAGAATGTTATGGCCATATCCTCATCAACACCTGTTAGTGCTCTCTCACTTCTACCTCATTCTTGTATTGTAGATTTTGAAAAATCCTTCAGAAATAAAATTGTTGTGAAGCAACATGTGTATGATATCACGATTAACGGTAAGTTACACATTCCGGAGATTGTTGATCTTATGTAATATCAAGAGATTAACAATTTTTTGAAAGTCTCCACTGATTATAATGAAGACTTAATACACGTCTTTTATGATGGGTTAAAATCAAAGGAATGATTCTCTTTTCGATTTAAGAAGGGAAAGAATTCCTACCACTTTATGCAAACTCAATGGAGTGAAGTGTTTGGAATTACAATGCTATCTCATGAAGCAACCATGTCTGATCATTCTTTTCATCGTGATTTCGATTTGATAAGTTACCTAAATTATTGCCTCAAAGCACCAAGTCCAGAAGACAACTTGGATAAAGTATCAATAGGTTATCTGAAGAGAAATCAACATAGTCTTTATTGGATTGTCACTCATATGTTGCATCCAAGAAAAAGAGGTCATTGTCGAATTGACATAGCTGAGGTACATATAATGTATCTTCTTTAAAATAAAGTGAAGATTAATTGGACAAACTACTTTGTGTCAAGAATGTTTGCTGTTAAAGATTGTAACAAAGGATCCTCCTTATGTTACGTTTCAATGATTGCGAAGATTCTGAGGCACTTTTATAGTGGTGTGGAAAATATTTGAAATATCTCACCTAGTCAGGATTAAGAATTTAAATCGAGCATAATGAGACACGTGGGGTGTAACACCCTTCTAAAATACCCCAAATATTTAATTAAAAATAATAAACATATAACGATTCAGAGTAATTATGCCATGCAAGGGTGTCACACATAATATTCACACCATTCAACCATATAACGGTCATGCTCTTTTATTAATTCAAAACATAAACAATTGCATAAAACGCAACGGATAGAGATCTCCTCAATCATGTAAAACATGTAACATTCAATGTAAATTATTCAACAAGGTAAATATCCCATCCCGATGTTACATCTATCAGAGCACGACCCACTAAGGAGACTACACTAGACTCCAAGCATTCACTTCTACTCAACTCCTTTCTCGTTACCTGAAAAATAGTTGTAAGGGTGAGTTCCTCAATCAATATAATAAGCATTATAGAATATAATGTCATGTTAAGTAATTTAACACATTAATCACCCTAATCACAACATACAATCAGTAACAACACATCAGCTCACATCATACTCAACATTCCATCACACACAAGTATAATCTCAAATCATACTCTACAACAACACAAATACACGTATAATATTGGAATACATCCATTCATATTATACGCCATACATACATTATGCAATGAGACTCAACACATGCGGTACCGACTATTCTTGAACATATAGTTCAAGCTCATCGATCAAATCCAGATACGGCTACTAATCTCACTAGTCCCACTCATTTGAGATCTAATGACTCACTCACTAATTCCTCACCATGGGAATTAGCTACAGCCCCAAAGGCTATGCTATGCACACTAATCATCTAGTATGCAAACATCAACAACAAATCCACAATGATTCACTCACTAATTCCTCACCATGGGAATTAGCTACAGCCCCAGAGGCTATGCCATGCACGCTAATCATCTAGCAATGCAACATCAACAACAATTCAAGAATAGACATATGCTCACACTCTAAGCCATACAACAGTCCATTCACACATACATGCATAATATATACATTCACGTCAGTATGCATATCATCATACATCATCAACACACGTATCAACGCATCATTATCATGTAAATCAATTAAACACAGTATTAGCACACTCTACTAATACCGATACTGCTCAAAACAACGGGATATAATCCCTATTACATCATACGCCAACATAGGCCAACTCTCAACTATGTACACAACATTAAAAAGTCAATTTTTCCACTCTGCAACAGTGTTAACCGGTTAACGCCCTGGGTTAACCGGTTAACGCAGGCAAAAAAACACATTTTCTGGCAAAACGCAACAGCGTTAACCGGTTAACGCCCTGGGTTAACCGGTTAACGCAGGCAAAACAGCACATTTTCACCAATTATAACAGTGTTAACCGGTTAACACCCTGGGTTAACCGGTTAACGCAGACAAAACAGCAGTTCCTGCGCTAACACAAGGCAGAATGCAGAATTCTCCGCATTTCCCGCCATTGGAGGACTTCCGGACCTCCGATTCCGATTCCGTAAAAAGCTATACGTTCGGAATTTCACAACTAACCCAACCACAAATTCAATTACAGTCTAAATACAGTTTATCCAACATAATTCTTCAGCATCAACAATCCCAATTAGGGTCAAATTAACGGCTTATCACTACCCATCACATATTATCCCATAATACCCATTAATCGACGATAAACCCCCCTTACCTGATTAATCCGGCAAATCTTTGAGCTCCAAGCTTTTCTCTCTTCAACCTTCAGCCCTTGCTCTGTCTCTTTGCCCTTTTCCTCTTTCACGATCGCCTCTCTGTTTTCACGTGAAACTTTCTTTTTACCAAAAATGGGATTCTTTCTCTTATTTCCAACATATATATATATATTCCGAATAATAATAATAATCCAAAAATAATAATAATAAAATTTCCAATTATTTAACTAAATTAATAAATAAATTATTAACTCAATTTAAATAATTATTTTATTATTATCGGGGTGTTACAACTCTCCCCCACTAAAAGAGTTTTCGTCCTCGAAAACATACCTCAAGCGAACAACTCTGGGTAAGACTCCTTCATCTTACTCTCCAGTTCCCAAGTCACGTTGCCACCTGCTGGTCCTCCCCAAGCTACCTTCACCAAGGCAATCTCTTTACCCCGCAACTGCTTCAACTCTCGATCCTCGATCCTCATAGGTGATGTCTCAACAGTCAGGTTATCTCTCACCTGTACATCATCTACTTGGACTACATGCGACGGATCATGGATGTACCTCCTCAACTGAGACACATGAAAAACCTCATGCAAATTCGCAAGTGACGGCGGTAAAGCGACACGATAGGCTACCTCCCCTATCCTCTCCAAAATCTGATAAGGACCAATAAATCGAGGTGTCAACTTCTTCGACTTCAAAGCTCGACCAACACCAGTTATCGGAGTAACACGAAGAAACACATGATCTCCCTCTTGGAACTCAAGTGACTTCCTCCTCTTATCATGATAACTCTTCTGACGACTCTGAGCAATCCTCATTTTCTCCTGAATCATCTTAATCTTTTCCGTAGTCTGTTGAACAATCTCCGGTCCAACCACAGCACTCTCACCGGACTCATACCAACACAAAGGTGTCCGACATCTCCTACCATACAAAGCTTCAAACGGTGCCATACCAATGCTCGAATGAAAACTATTGTTGTAGGTAAACTCAATCAAAGGCAAATAACAATCCCAAGCACCTCCTTTTTCCAAAACACAAGCTCTCAAAAGATCCTCTAATGACTGAATCGTCCTCTCAGTCTGACCATCAGTCTGCGGATGATATGCAGAACTCAATCTCAGCTTAGTTCCCAAAGCCCTCTGCAAACCTTCCCAGAACTTCGATGTAAATCTAGGATCTCTGTCCGAAACAATACTCGACGGAATACCATGCAAACTTACAACCTTCTCAATATACAACTCAGCCAATCTCTCTAACGGATAATCCATTCTGATCGGAATGAAATGAGCCGATTTTGTCAACCTGTCAACAATCACCCAAATGGCTTCAAAATTCTTATTTGTCCTCGGCAAACCAGAAACAAAATCCATACTGATACTATCCCACTTCCACTCTGGAATAGCCAACGGTTGCATTAGCCCAGACGGCTTCTGATGCTCAATCTTTGACTTCTAACAAGTCAAACAGGAATAAACAAAACTCGCAATTTCTCTTTTCATTCCCGGCCACCAAAATAACTTCTTCAAATCATGATACATCTTCGTAGCTCCAGGATGAATACTCAAGCCACTACGATGTCCATCCTCAAGAATACTCTTCTTAAGTTCGGTAACATCCGGAATACACACCCGATTACCAAATTTCAAAACACCATTCTCATCAACTCTGAATTCACCACCTTGACCTTGATTCACTAGAGTCAACTTATCAACCAAAAGCACATCGGATTTCTGACCCTCTCTAATCTCATCCAGAATACCACTCGTTAACTTCAACATTCCCAATTTAACACTATTGTGAGTACTCTCACACACCAAACTCAAGTCTCTAAACTGCTCAATTAAATCCAATTCCTTAACCATTAACATAGACATATGCAATGATTTCCGACTCAATGCATCAGCCACTACGTTTGCTTTACCCGGATGGTAATTCAAACCAAAGTCATAATCCTTCAGAAATTCTAACCATCTCCTCTGTCTCATATTCAGCTCTTTCTGATCAAACAAATACTTTAAACTTTTATGGTCACTGAAAACCTCAAATCTCGACCCGTACAAGTAATGCCTCCATAATTTCAGAACAAATACCACAGTTGCCAACTCTAAATCGTGTGTCAGATAGTTCTTCTCATGAACTCTCAGTTGTCTCGAAGCATAAGCTGTAACCTGCTTATTCTGCATTAACACACCACCCAAGCCCAACAATGAAGCATCACAGTAAACCTCAAATGATTCCGACGAACTCGGTAATATCAGAATAGGAGCAGTAGTCAACCTTCTCTTTAACTCTTGGAAACCTCCTTCACATTTTGAGTCCCAAACAAATGCTTGCCCCTTTCTAGTCAACATCGTCAACGGTAACGCCAACTTAGAAAATCCCTCAATAAACTTCCTATAATAACCAGCCAAACCAAGGAAACTTCGAATCTCAGCAACAGACTTCAGAGCTTCCCACTTAGATACCGCTTCTATCTTAGAAGGATCCACAGCAACACCACCTCTTGAAATCACATGACCCAGAAAACTAACCTCTTCTAACCAAAATTCACATTTAGAGAGTTTAGCAAATAACTTCTTTTCTCGTAGGACTTCTAAAACCACTCTCAAATGCTCAGCATGCTCTTCTTCAGATTTCGAATACACCAAAATGTCATCAATAAACACCACAACAAACTTATCTAGGTACGGATGGAAAATCCTATTCATATACTCCATAAATACTCCAGGCGCATTAGTCACACCAAAAGGCATTACAGAATACTCATAATGTCCATACCTTGTTCTGAAAGCAGTCTTCTGAATATCCTCAGTTTTCACACGTATCTGATGATACCCAGATCTCAAATCTATCTTGCTGAACACACTTGCACCAACCAACTGATCCATCAAATCATCAATCCTCGGCAAAGGATACCGATTCTTGATCGTCACTTTATTCAGTTGCCTGTAGTCCACACACAACCTCATAGTACCTTCTTTCTTCTTAACCAACAACACTGGTGCACCCCATGGTGACACACTCGGACGAATAAATTTCTTATCCAACAGGTCTTCCAACTGACTCTTCAATTCAGCTAACTCAACAGCAGACATACGATACGGAGCCATCGATATCGGTCTAGTACCAGGTACCAAATCAATCGAGAACTCAACTTCACGTTCTGGCGGCAATTCATTCACCTCTTCCGGAAACACATCAGGAAAATCACACACCACGGCTAGATCGCCAATCACCAGTTTATCTTTAGCCTCTAAAGTCGCTAACAGCATAAACAACTCTGCCCCACCTGCTACTTCCTCATTCACCTGCCTTGCTGATAGAAACAAATCCTTACCTTCCTCAATCTCAGGAAATACCACAGTCTTATCAAAACAGTTGATATAAACTCGGTTACACACCAACCAGTTCATACCCAGAATAACATCAATCTGCACTAGTGGAAGACACACAAGGTCTATCCCAAAGTCTCTACCAAAAATACTCAAGGGACAATTCAAACAAACTGAAGTAGTAGTCACTGAACCCTTCGCAGGAGTATCAATCACCATACTTCCAAGCATCTCAGATATCTCTAACTTAAGTTTCACAGCACAATCCAAAGATATAAAGGAATGAGTAGCACCGGTGTCAATAATAGCTACAAGAGGAAAGCCATTAATATAACACGTACCTCGGATCAAACGATCATCTGCAGAAGTCTCAGAACCCGATAAAGCAAAGACTTTTCCTCCCGACTGATTCTCTTTCTTCGGCTTAGGACACTGTGGACTGATATGGCCCACCTCTCCACAGTTGAAGCAAGTTACAGTCTTCAACCGACACTCTGCAGCCAAATGACCACCTTTGCCACACTTGAAACACTTCATCTCAGCACTGGTACACTCATGGACACGATGTCCAGCCCGACCACATCTATAACACTTAGCAGGAGCACTAGAGTCTCCCCCACTAGGCCTCTTCATCCCACTCTGCTTCTGGAAACCTTTGCCAGCTGCATACGGTTTTCCACGATCATTCTGATTCTTGCCTTTTCTATCAACCCTTTGCTGATAGCTCTCTGCTCTGGCTTTGGAATCCTGTTCAAAAATCCTGCAACAGTCAATCAAGTCAGAAAACACTCTGATCCGCTGATATCCAATAGCCTGTTTGATCTCGGGACGCAACCCGTTCTCAAACTTCACACATTTCGAAAATTCTCCAGCAGCCTCATTATAGGGAGTGTAATACTTAGACAGCTCTGTGAACTTCGCAGCATACTCAGTCACAGACCGATTGCCCTGCTTCAATTCCAAGAATTCTACCTCTTTCTTTCCTCTGACATCCTCTGGAAAATACTTCCTCAGGAATCTCTCTCTGAACACAGCCCAAGTGATCTCAGCATTCCCAGCAGATTCCAACTCAGTGCGGGTAGCCACCCACCAATCATCAGCTTCCTCTGACAGCATATGCGTACCGAACCTGACCTTCTGGTTATTGGCACACTCAGTTACTCGGAAGATCCTCTCGATCTCCTTCAACCACTTCTGAGCACCATCTGGATCGTATGCTCCCTTGAACATTGGAGGATTGTTCTTCTGGAACTCACTCAGTTGACGAGCAGCTCCCATTCCCACAACATTCGGATTTCCTCCAAGTACTCCAGCTAGCATACCCAGAGCCTCAGCAATCGCAGCATCATCTCTACCTCTTCCAGCCATCTCTATTCTGAAACCCAAACAAACTAAAACAATGAGTACTGATAGGGTCACACAACACCTATCCCGTACAGGGGAAACAGAATAATTACGACTCGACTCGACCGACTATGCTCTGATACCACTAATGTAACACCCTTCTAAAATACCCCAAATATTTAATTAAAAATAATAAACATATAACGATTCAAAGTAATTATGCCATGCAAGGGTGTCACACATAATATTCACACCATTCAACCATATAACGATCATGCTCTTTTATTAATTCAAAACATAAACAATTGCATAAAACGCAACGGATAGAGATCTCCTCAATCATGTAAAACATGTAACATTCAATGTAAATTATTCAACAAGGTAAATATCCCATCCCGATGTTACATCTATCAGAGCACGACCCACTAAGGAGACTACACTAGACTCCAAGCATTCACTTCTACTCAACTCCTTTCTCGTTACCTGAAAAATAGTTGTAAGGGTGAGTTCCTCAATCAATATAATAAGCATTATAGAATATAATGTCATGTTAAGTAATTTAACACATTAATCACCCTAATCACAACATACAATCAGTAACAGCACATCAGCTCACATCATACTCAACATTCCATCACACACAAGTATAATCTCAAATCATACTCTACAACAACACAAATACACGTATAATATTGGAATACATCCATTCATATTATACGCCATACATACATTATGCAATGAGACTCAACACATGCAGTACCGACTATTCTTGAACATATAGTTCAAGCTCACCGATCAAATCCAGATACGGCTACTAATCTCACTAGTCCCACTCATTTGAGATCTAATGACTCACTCACTAATTCCTCACCATGGGAATTAGCTACAGCCCCAAAGGCTATGCTATGCACACTAATCATCTAGTATGCAAACATCAACAACAAATCCACAATGATTCACTCACTAATTCCTCACCATGGGAATTAGCTACAGCCCCAGAGGCTATGCCATGCACGCTAATCATCTAGCAATGCAACATCAACAACAATTCAAGAATAGACATATGCTCACACTCTAAGCCATACAACAATCCATTCACACATACATGCATAATATATACATTCACGTCAGTATGTATATCATCATACATCATCAACACACGTATCAACGCATCATTATCATGTAAATCAATTAAACACAGTATTAGCACACTCTACTAATACCGATACTGCTCAAAACAACGGGATATAATCCCTATTACATCATACGCCAACATAGGCCAACTCTCAATTATGTACACAACATTAAAAAGTCAATTTTTCCACTCTGCAACAGTGTTAACCGGTTAACGCCCTGGGTTAACCGGTTAACGCAGGCAAAAAAACACATTTTCTGGCAAAACGCAACAGCGTTAACCGGTTAACGCCCTGGGTTAACTGGTTAATGCAGGCAAAACAGCACATTTTCACCAATTATAACAGTGTTAACCGGTTAACACCCTGGGTTAACCGGTTAACGCAGACAAAACAGCAGTTCCTGCGCTAACACAAGGCAGAATGCAGAATTCTCCGCATTTCCCGCCATTGGAGGACTTCCGGACCTCCGATTCCGATTCCGTAAAAAGCTATACGTTCGGAATTTCACAACTAACCCAACCACAGATTCAATTACAGTCTAAATACAGTTTATCCAACATAATTCTTCAGCATCAACAATCCCAATTAGGGTCAAATTAATGGCTTATCACTACCCATCACATATTATCCCATAATACCCATTAATCGACGATAAACCCCCCTTACCTGATTAATCCGGCAAATCTTTGAGCTCCAAGCTTTTCTCTCTTCAACCTTCAGCCCTTGCTCTGTCTCTTTGCCCTTTTCCTCTTTCACGATCGCCTCTCTGTTTTCACGTGAAACTTTCTTTTTACCAAAAATGGGATTCTTTCTCTTATTTCCAACATATATATATTTTCCGAATAATAATAATAATCCAAAAATAATAATAATAAAATTTCCAATTATTTAACTAAATTAATAAATAAATTATTAACTCAATTTAAATAATTATTTTATTATTATCGGGGTGTTACATGGGGTACCATTGGGATAATGTTCTCAAGGTTTACTACTATAAGATGAAGGGATCCGTTAAGGTCATATATAATTATGATGATCCTGCTAAATTTTTTTACAATTTTTGTTGATGAATAACAAGTGCAAGAACAAGTTCATCATGTGGATATAGACATGGTTGATACTCACCATGATGATGATCATGATTGGTAACATGATGTAGTGCAACATGAAGATCCACAGGGGCAGGGGCAGTGGAAATAGAATTCTTGAACCCAACATGACACGACTTATGGTATCTACTCTGGTGTTGGCTCAAGTGGTGAAGAATCTTCTATTATCACCTTGTTAGAAAACATGCGTGTTAAGCAACGGGAGCACCATGAAGAGGGGTCACGTAGGTGTGACGCATTTGAAGTTGCTCAAGAGGAGCACTTCAGATTGGTCCATGAATATATGAATGCTTAAGACACCAAATTTAACAATTTCGCCATGCATGCTATGGATCAATTTAATGGGATCCTTCAAAATATGGCATTCAATCATGATGCTACATAACCCTACATCAACAACACGATTCATTATCAAAATGACAATCCCCGTTATTATCAACAATTTTACCGGGAGATGTGTGATTTCTTGGATTATGAGTATGGAAGCAAAGGTGTAGCTTGGTACTGGGGCGGGGGACCTAAAATTAGGGATCATAAAGGTCATGGTCATGGTCATTAGTTGAGATTCATTATAGAACAAGTTTCTTTTGCATGCATTTATGTTTTCATGTTTTTTTGTTTATTATTATGTTGTTCTATTGTGACCTTCTTATGACAAATATGTAATGACTTTCATCTCTTTTATCTAACTTGGTTGTGTATTTATGTTTATGCATTGTTTCAATTTGACTTAATTCTATGTGAGTGCATGTTATAATTGAATCTCTTATCTTTGCAATGCCTCTGAGTGATTTATATGTTGTTGTGAATTTTCAATGACACTTTTCACGTTTTGTACCTTTGTCTCTTTTTGATGTTGTCAATTAGGGAGAATTACAAGGTCTTAAGATTCACATATTCAGGGGGAGCTATGATCAAGATGAAAAATACTTCGTAAATTTTTCCATAATAAAAAAAGGGGAGTATGTGAGTGAACTATTCTCTTAGATATGTTTTGAATGATATAAAAACTATGACACTTAGTATTAATACATGAAAAACAAGTCTATGGGTCGATACATACTGAAGAATTTTTTAAAATGACAATTTTGGCTTCAATGTATCAATACATAAGTGGTGTGGGTCAATACATAATGTGTATGAGTCGACTCATCCGTGTTGGGAGTCGAATCCAACTGAATGGTTTTAAAAAATAATAATTATGCCTTCAATGTATCGATACATAGGTGGCATGGATCGATACATAATACGCATGAGTCGACTCTCCCATGTTTGGAGTCAACTCCAACTGAAAGTTTTGGCAAGCCAATGGATCAACCTTAATTGCATCGTCTCATAGGCTTATGTATTTACTCATACTTGTTTGGAGTCAATACATTCTGTTATATTTTACTAAACTTGTAATTTTTACTAAAAATATGTTTTCTTAGTTATTTTTCTACCCACGCTCATACATATAAATATGCATTCATGCATCATTTCTTAATATTGAAACCAAGAACATACAAAGAATTTTTCTCTTCATCTTCAATCTTCTTCTATGCATACACACAACAATTACACATAATCATTCTTGTTGGGTAGATTATATTGATAAGGTCCAATTTAGGATTTTTGTAATCAAATTGGGTTGAGTATCCTTTGGGATTTTCATTGATAAAATTGATTAGGGTATTCCCTTTAATATCAAGGTTGATTTAAGGGTTTTTGTACAAGATTTCACAACGAGGATTCAGCCGAGTGAAAGCTTTAAAGAACAGGCGATAACCGGAGGATCGACTTGGAAGTCCTGGGTCACTTGATCTTGCTTAAGATCTATGGGTTCAACTTCCAGTTAGATGTATTTTGTATGATGTCAAAATTAGGATACTTTAGTGTTTATGTATATTGGACGATATCCTCTGAGTCTTCATGTGCATATTAGCATTAGGAAGCATAAAAACATTTTGGAAATAATTTAGAAAAGGTTAGAAATGATTCTACATGGCAAATATGTGTTTTTATGCTAGACACAAGCTTATATGTCGACACATACATCGTATAAGTCGACACATGTTGATGAGTTTTAAAGCATGTAGCATCTATTTAATGTGCCGACTATGAAGGGGTTTTAGGTCGACACATAGAATAAAATTTTCTTTTATGAGTCGACACATGACCTATACAGGTCGACACATGCTTCAAATGTGTCGACACATGCTTCGAATGTGTCGACACATGACTTATATAGGTCGACACATGCTTCGAATGTGTCGACACTTGACTTATATAGATTGACACATACGATGCATTTTTCCAAAAAAAATCATGATTTTTCAAATCTTTTGCATTCTTTTTGCCTCCAACTTGCATACATATAAATACTTCATACATGCATCATTTCAAATAGTTGAAAACTTGAAAGATACAAAGGAAAATATCGTCATCTTTAATCTCTCTTTGCATGTGCATAACAATTACACATAATCATTCTTGTTGTGTTGCATCAAGGTTTAGAGTTGATAACGTCCAATTTAGGTTGGTGTAACTGGTACAATGAGGTTGAGATTATTTTTGGGTTTTCATCAGGAAAAACCAATTAGGGTTTGTCCTCCAAGATTGGTGTAGATTTAGGGATTTTGCACAAGAATTCGCAATCAGATTCATCTGAGTGAAAGCTTCGAAGAATGGTGGGTTCGGTCAAAGGAGTAGCGGTAACTGGAGGATTGTTTGGAAATCTTTGGTCACAATAATTTGCAATTGGATTCATCCGAGTGAAAGCTTCAAAGAACGGTGGATCCGATCGAAGGAGTAGCGGTAACTAGAGGATCAATTGGGATTATTGGGTGCTTGACCGAGCTCAAGATCAAGGAAGAGAAAGTGTTACAATCAACATCAAACATAGGATTTGTGGGGTTTTATTGCTACATTTCTCTTGTCAAACTACTTTTGCAAAGTAAGATTGATATCTCAATTCTATTGGGAATTAGGGGCAGACATAACATAACGAGGATGATTGGTGAATTGCCTTAACAAATCCTTGTGTACTTTCTCTCTCTCTCTCTCACGCACTCTCTCTCTCTCTCTCTCTCTCTCTCTCTCTCTCTCCCTCTCTCTCACAATCTCTTTTACTTTTCATTGGCAAATTCTTGAATTCTTAGATTGTGCGATCAATTCGTTTGGTTAAACTTTTGTTGATAACATTTCAAAAACGGTTTTGTTGTGTTGATCATAATCCATTAGATTTTTTTTTTCTTTTTCAAATCAACAAAACCATAGAAAATTCTAAACGAAATTGATTGCACACAAGGTGTTCGATAATTTGCCTCAATTAAGTTTTTGTGTATTTTGTCATTGGAAATAGCCTCCACCTTTATCTATATCATTTAAACGATTGTTTTTATTAAACATATTAATTGATTTGTCTATCATTATCATCAATTGGTTTTCATATACGCATATCCGAGCTTCTCGATAGTAGTCCGATTTAGACGATTCGATCCGGGTCACTTCCGCTAACCGTTAAAATTTTCAAAACAATTTTTATAAAGTTTTTAATCTGTGATCTATTCTCCCCCTCTAGATAAGTCACCTTCATCTAACAAGATCAAAGGGAGGGGGGAGAATTTTGGATCAACATCCAACACAAGGTTTGGGGGTTTAGATTGTTACTTTTTCTCTTGTATACAACTCTTGCAAAGGTTGATTACACATCTCAATTATATTTGGAATTTGGGGCAAATGTATCCATAGTGAGCATAATTGAAGAACTGCCTAAATAAATCCCTGTGTTCTCCCTCTCTCTCTCTCACACACACACACACATACACATACTCTCTCTCTCTCTCTCTCTCTCTCTCTCTTTACATTTTGATAATTCACTTAGTGTACAATTTGATAAACTGATAATTTTGTTTGTGTTGAAGTAATTCAAACTGTTTTTGTAAGATAGTTGCAATACAAACAACTACAATTGGTTTTTCATATCTTAAACACAAAGTAAAATTAGCTTGGTGTTTATTGCACACCAAGTATTTGATAAATTATTTGTGTCAATTTTTGTTTCCAAGTTCATTGGAAATTGATTACAAAGTGTGACAATGTTCAAACGATTATTTTGTAAAACATATTAATTTACTTTCTCATCATTAATACACGTTTTGTTATGGTTTAAACGCATATACGATTCTTCAGATAACAGTTTGGGATAGACGAGTGTCGACTCATAATTGCTTTTGCTTGCCATTGTAAATATTTTTTCAAAACAAAATTTTAATTGAAGAAAAATTTATTTCTGATCTATTCACACCCGCTATATCATTGCCTTCGTCTAACACTCCTAACAGTGTGAAGTTAGCTATGCTGAAATTGACTAGTGGTATTCTTGAGGAGATCAGAGAATGTCAAAAATTATACTTGGGATTCATTGAGTGGTTGGTGTTGATCAATCAAGGTAAAGGAATGGATTTTCAAATTGATGATAATGGGGTTATGAGGTTCCATGATATAGTTTGTGTGTCAAATGTGTCAGAGCTTAAGAAAAGTATTCTTGAGGAAGGTTATAAAAGTAGTTTGAGTACTCACCCGATGCTACTAAGATGTACCAAGATCATAAGAATATGTTTTGGTGGCCCGGTATGAAAAAGGATGTCGCAGAGTTTGTTTGTTCATGTTTGACTTTTCAGAAGTCAAAAACTGAGCATCAGAAGCCGCCGGGATTAATGCAACCATTGAGTATTCCTAAGTGTAAGTGGGATATCATTTCTATGGATTTTGTGACAATATTTCCAAAGACTTATAAAGGAAGTGTTACGATTTAGGTTATGATGGATATGCTAATAAATTAACTAATTTCATTCCAATAAAGATCAACTATTCATTACAAAATTTATCTGAGGTGTATATTGAGATGGTTGACAGTTTGCATGGTATTCCTTCAAGTATTGTTTCAGATAGAGATCCGAGGTTCACTTCAAGATTCTGGGAGAGTTTGCAGAAATCCTTGGGAACTAAGTTGTGGTTGAGTTATGCTTATCATCCAAATACACATAGTCATACAGAAAAGACCATCAAATCTTTGGAGAATTTGTCGAGAGCTTGCGTGTTGGAGTAAGGAGGTAATTGGGATAGTTACTTGTCGTTGGTCGAGTTTACTTACAACAACAATGTTCATTCAAGTATTGGAATGACACTGTTTGAGGCTTTGTATGGTAGGAGGTGTATGGTACCTTTGTGTTGGTATGATTCTGGCGAAAGAGAGGTGCTTGGGCCAGAGATCGTTCAAGAGAAGATTGAGAAGATCAAAATGATTCAAAAAAAGATTAAAGCTTCGCAGATTGGACAAAATAGTTATGATGATAAGAGGAGAACAATACTATTTGAAAAGGCCATGATGATACTTATGGAGAAAAAGTAAAGAACTCAAACAAGAATGCAACAATAGCGAGAAGATATAAGATGCAAAATGATGGTGTAGTGTTACTTATTTATGGTGTAGCATTTGGTGTGTTTGATCGTGCAAGAAGTGAAAGGAGTTAATGGAGATCGTGCACGTCCAAAACTGGTTCGAAATTATTCCAAAAACGATGTGCTAGTCGATCGGCTAAGGGTGCAAGTCAATTGGATAATCAATTTTCTCAAGATTGAGAATGATATTTATTAAGGCGAGGATCTCACTGACTTAGAGACTACATTTAGCTCAGTTTTGATTTGAAAAATATGCATTCCAGGCATATCCAATCGTCTCCTCGCTACACAAAAGGACTTTCTCAGAAGTGCTACAACTAAAATATGGGAGAGAAAGTTCAAAAATATTTTAGAGATAAAGAGAGTGAGGAGTGAGATAGTGAACTTACGTTTCTGGATGTGAAAATAAGAAGGGAATAACTTCTATTTAAAGGCTAAAGGGTGGTATGAAAAAGGAATTTTTCTTGGGCCAACTTGATAAGACAATCGATTGACACTTATTTCAATCGATTGGATGACCTAAAAATAATTAATTAGAAAATTGAAAAAGGAAATAAAATATCCAGAGACATTGTCATTCATTAAGACGTTGTCCCAAACGATTAAGAACAGTTATTGCACTGACCCAATTGATTGGGTATATGTGCCAAACGATTGGACAATGCAAAACTTTGTCCAAAATCATTAAGACAATTCCTGATTCAACTGGCACATTCCAAAACATCTTTAGGCCAAACATTTTTAGGTATAATATGTGTGTGTGTATATATGTGTGATTTAGCTGTATAACTTTATGAAAAAAAGCCCTTTGTGTTCTTACAAAAGACAGTTCACTCAGACGCGATAAGACAAACTTTCACACTTCATATCTTTCTTACTTTGAAGCTTCAAGACTTGTTAATTAAACCAATCATGTAGACACTTTCTTGAATCTTATTGGAGATGAACCTTAATATTTATTTTAGTTATGTACCATCATCAAACGATTAACCCTAATTTGTCTATTTGCATCTTTAACAATTTTATTAAATTTGAGATTGTAAAAAACATGTCTCCTTATCATCATCAAAAGCACAACGACAAAGGCAAACCATAAATCCTACAAAATATCCACAGACAAAAGCCTATTAAAGAGAACAAACATTCATGAAAGAGAATGACACACCTATCATATGTATTGCATATCATCTTATTTTCATCTAAAGGGAACACCCCACATCTAGACCCCACTTCAATAAAAGCATGGTCCAAACCATCTCCATTAGCAAATATAAAAAAGATATACAACATCCCTTAATCTACATAATATATTGAAATATCTCTATTTTCCCTCCGTCTCATACTTGGTGCTACCTTTCAAAGAGTTTTCGTATTTTAGATGAAATAACGCGAAAAACAAATGCTTTTTTATTTTCATCCAAAGTAGATAACTCTAACCTCAAAGAGTTTGTGAGATTATAAGTAATAGAGTTAATGAAGAGTGTGACTTTTTAATTAATTAACTAATTAATGTAATATTTATTAATAAAATATTATTTTAATTTAATTATTAATTAATTAATAAATAAATTAGTAATTTTAGCGGAAAGAATTTTAAGAAGACATCATAGAATTAGAATTAAGTTTAATTTAATTTTTAAATTAATAATTCTGGTAAGAATATTTTTTTAAAATTAAAATTAAGTATGGTATTTTCGCAAATTTAAAAACTGTGTGTTTGAAAACTAAGCCGCGAAAAGAAGGATATAAAAGTGGGAATATCCATTTCTGCGCGTAATGAAAAGCAATTACTCCCTTGCCATCTCCTTGGAATAGGGGGAAATAAGAAAAAGCATCTAAGCCATCCATCACATTTATTTAACGGTTAAAACATTTCCACGTCATCGATCTGCGGATTACCACATCAGCAAATAGCAACACGAGAATCTTGTTATATATAAATCATCGCAACATTTTATTCTCATTCACTCCCAATTTCTGCATCCTCTTCGATTTCTAAGTTGTATCCCTAAACTTTTCCAAAGTAGAATTTCTGAATTCCTTCAATGGCGCCAAAGGGAGAGAAGAAACCAGCTGAGAAGAAACCCGTGGAGGAGAAGAAGTCCACGGTAGCAGAGAAAGCCCCGGCCGAGAAGAAGCCAAAGGCCGGAAAGAAGCTGCCTAAGGATGGCGGTGCCGCTGCCGGAGACAAGAAGAAGAAGAGAAACAAGAAGAGTGTGGAGACATACAAGATCTACATCTTCAAGGTTCTGAAGCAAGTTCACCCTGACATTGGTATCTCAAGCAAGGCCATGGGTATCATGAACAGTTTCATCAACGACATCTTCGAGAAGCTTGCTGCAGAGTCTTCAAGACTTGCAAGATACAACAAGAAGCCAACAATTACATCAAGGGAAATTCAGACCGCGGTTAGACTTGTTCTGCCCGGAGAATTAGCCAAGCACGCCGTCTCTGAGGGCACCAAAGCTGTTACTAAGTTTACAAGTTCTTAGACTCTTTAAGGCTGGTGATATTTTGTTTGATGGATCCAGTTTTAGTTATTAAATATATCAATTAGGAGCTTCTTTCTTTGTTAAGGCTTGTATCCTGAAACAATTGAATCTGTTGTTTCCTTTGTGTATTAAAGTGCCGATTATAATTATATTTGATCACTAAATGTATGTATCTCTCTCCTGTTAACTTGACAAATATAACTAAGAGTTCAAAGCCTAAATGAATAAGGAGTTTTCCACGCATAATGATAATCCAAAGATAAAATAATACTTGATGCAAGAAACCAAGAGTTGATTAAGTTTTCCAAGTTTCCATCATACCGGGTCGGTCGGACACCGATTTTGATGATTAGATTCAAACTTAATAAGAATTAAAAGGGTTTGTGTTTATTTTTTGGATTTAATACATTTATGTGCTTAGACTTAACTACAACGATGCATCATTTCCCTCAAACTGTGATCCTCAGTGTCCTTGATAAATCTAAGGTATTCATTTTATTTTTCAAAATATATGTATTTAATTGATGTTTATGATTTTATTATTTCATTTTCTTCTGAAACACTCATATATAAAGTCATATTATAGATCTCAGACCTCATTAAGAACTTGGAAAAAAATTGGCCATCTCTGAGTTGTTCAAGTATCAACGGTTTTAGATTATGGTCAAATTAATGGATGAAAACATGGTACTTGTTCATAATCTAAGCTTATTCAACACGACTACTTTGAAACTGCTCTCAAACTCAAGAAAAAACTGAACCTCTTTCAGATCCTCAACAATGCAGGTAACAAACCATGATTTTGAAGTTATAATTATTTAATGGCAATAAATTTCAGGAATTGAAATGGTATTGTGCAGCTACTGATAACTTTTGAGTTATTGCAGCCGATAGTTGGTTATGGTGTGTCGAAAGTTCTGGAATCTTGGCACAATGACTAAGGAAGGTGATTTAGTGTGGGGAATAACTAATATGTTCCTTTTTTCTACTATACTGGAATTCTTGATATGTATTTCAACAACTTCAATTTTTTATGTTCGATTTTTATTGATGAATTCACTTGATTTTTGGATGATATGCAAGGCTGAAGTTATGATATTTTCATGTGATAAGTGTTTCCTTTCTTTGTTTTGGAATTGATAGTTCATTGCTTATTTGGAACTGATAGTTCATTGCTTTTGTTTGTATATTAATCACAACCACACTTCTGTATAATCTTCTTTTGACTTATAGTTATGATATTGATATCTTCTATTTTTATTTTTATTTTTATTTTGACTATACATTATGCTTCTTCAGAATGAATATTATAGTAACAAGCTACCTCAAGGCTGAACTTCAGATTATTTGGTGCAAAAGTTGGTGTATTTTTTGGTTTTAAAGATGAAGGTCATTTTGGTTTCTACGATGTGAAAGAGATATTGTTAAAGGTGGCATTGAGCTCAGCAATTCCATATATTTTCTAAAATAGTGAAGAAAGAGCATTGAGATTTGCATTTTTGTTTATTTTAGTTTTAGTATTGAAGTTAGTTTAATTGTGCGAGTAAGTGTGTTGTTATGCATGAATTGTTTGATGGATGAAGACGAATTTGTGAGAAAACAACAACATGGTGATGGTGTTAACAATAATAATAAGGATCAAAAGAGTAGTTACTTCTTCTAAATTTTCAAGATCCCATTTTCACTCGTTAAGAGACTTGTCTCCTCAAAGCCGTTTGACTTGTTTGTTTGAAATATTCACCTCCGTTCATAGTCTTTAGTGCAATCCTAACCAAAAACATTTCTTTTCAAAAATCCTAAAACAAACATCAACTCATCAAACCTTATTTTTGCACCTTAGGGCATCACACCGAAAATCATTTTTTAAGGTAAAATCAACCAACACACAAATATTTTCTACTCCAAACTATGGAAATCTGATTCTTCATCCCCCAATGAATGATATGTAATCACAAGGGTCTCAATCCTTGACGAGCACAATAATAAAAACATCAAATCTCTTTCTTTTCCCATCTTTTTCTAAATAATAAGATAAACTTTTAAAGATAAATACCCACGCACCTAGATAACTTAAATGGTTCTCATGGAGTACCATGGACGTGACGGGTGCTAATACATTCCCCTTGCGTAATCGACTTCTGAACCCTAATTTGGTTGCGAGACCAATCCTTATCCATATTTTTTCTTTTAGAAGGGTTTTATTGACTATTTCCCTTTCCTCTCTTTATATATGAGGAACAAATAGAATCCGATGACGAATCTATGTCATTTTTTCTTTTGACAGTTCAGTCTAGTCGGTCAGTTTTTTCGCGGTAGCGACAACTGACGACTCTGTTGGGGACCCGGTTTCCCTAAGCAAGTCAAGCCTAGTTTATGTTGTCTTTTTGCTTTCTATCTTTATTATTTTTGATTACTTTGTATTTGTTAATTTTATTTTGACTGTAATTTGGCTCTATGAAGATGAGGTAACAAAAAAAGTGGATGCTATTGATTGCAAGAAAACCTTCTGGAAAAGACTCTCTATCCGAGTCTAGAGAGTAAGTTTGAGATAAGAGAAGTTGAGTAGTATGAGCCGCCGAGAAGCTTTTCTTGTAAGGATCGATACGAGAACCTCACTTAGAGTAGATTCTTTTAAAGATATTGAATGACCGTTAAGCTTTTGGCGTAAGCGTCATTATCTTTATAAGAATCATTGACTCCAAGAACATTAAACCTATGGCCAATTAGGAACAATAGTCACGTAGTATGGGTCCCCAAGAAGTTTTTCTCGCGAGGATCGATACGAAGACCTCACTTAGAAAATATTTCATTGATGGATCTGACGCATGACAAGTAAATTGATATAAGTGGAAAACAATCAAGGAAATTCATGACTCTGAGAACCTTGTCTAGAACCCATTGTCAATGGTCACATAGTATGGGTCCCCGAGAAGATTTTCTCGCGAGGGTCGGTACGAAGACCTAACCCAAAATAGATTCATTTGATGGAGTTGTCAACCGCCATGCTTTTGCCATAAGTGGAAAACAGTCAGATGAGTCCATGACTTTGGGGTATTTGTTTCTAAAAAGCCCTAAATCATACACAATGAGAACTTTGGTTTCAAAGCAATCAGTAATATATTTCATTCCTCATCTCAGAGATCTCAGATTATGAACCCATGCTTGAGTACCGCTTATCCATTTATCCATTAATGTGTTCATCCATTCACCAATTCATCCATGCATACATGCATTCATACATCATCATCATAGTCATAAACACAAAAGAAAATATCTTAGTGTCTTGTGTTCATTTCAGGAGTATAAGACATTTTCCAATGTAATCATGAAACCTCCTCCGAGGAAAAACACCTTCTCCTTTTGCTACAAGGAACCTCAGTATGACAGTCTAAAGACTTTAAATTCTAGGGTTATGCCTATCAATAACAACAAGTTTCGTACAACCTATGGAAATATTATGGACCTCTTAACCGAAAAAGTTGACTTTGGGGCACTTACCACCTTGGCTCAATACTATGACATCCCTCTACGATGCTTTACTTTCCCTGATTTTCAAATAGCTCCAGCCTTGAAAGAATTTGAGAGGATTTTGAATCGAGCTATCAAAGATACAATCCTTTCCCCAAGATGGAAGAAGACCTCACTATGTCCAAGCTAGCCTCAGTCTTAGGACTTAATGCAAATGAGTTGGTGGCCAATTGCGTACCCAAGGGTGTTATCAAGGATTTTACAAGGAAATACTTAGAAGATCATGCTTTAAGGCTTGCTAGAGAAGAAAAATAGGAGTTTTGTAGTGCATTCTTGGCACTTTTGGTTCATGGAATTGTCTTATTTCCAAATGTTGACAATTTTGTAGGTCATTATGTAATAGAAATTTTCATGGCTGACAACCCCGTGCCATTTCTGTTAGTAGACTTTTATCATACCTTTCACACTAGACATGAGAAAAAAAGGTGGAACTTTCCCTTGTTGCGCTCCTCTCTTACACGTATGGATGATGACCCACATGCCTAAAAAATGACCTTTTGTCTCTAGGAATCTTACTTGGCCTCAGAGGTTTGCCTCTCTCTCTGCCAATTCTGTCTATTGGTATAAGAGAGAGTGGGAAACTAAAGATATCATATTTATATGTAGAGGGTTCTCTAACATACCTTTGATAGGTATACGTGGTTGCATCAACTACAACCATGTGTTACTTAAAAGGCAACTCGAGCATTTAATGATGAGTTCTCCCGAAGACAAAGACCTTGTGCCATTCATCATCAATAATAGGGACCCACTCAATCCAGCTGTGAGGAGAGCATGGACAAGGATAATCATAATTGATCAAGAGTGGGGAAAGAAAAATGTCATAGCCAAGGAACCATACATCCTGTGGGTAAAAGAGCGAGCTCAGATTGTCAATATACCTTTCTTCTTTGAGTCCTCATCATTCCCTCTAATGCCAAAACCCGAGCTCATCTTGCAAGAAGATGCTGACAAGCTTACCAACAAAATCAAAGAGCTTGAATTAGAAAATACTCAGCTACGAGCTCAACTAAATCATACCAAGCAAAGGAATGATGACTTGGAAGACAAGGGTAAGAAAGTCAAAGAAGAGTTTGAAAGCAACAAGAAGAGATTGAAGGAAAGAAAGAGTGGGTTAGTGGTGCCCTGTTAGTAGATAACTCTGAGATAAACTTCAAAAACAACAAGTTGGAACAAGCCTGACACACTGTCAAGGATCTTGAGAAGACTATTGAATTGTCAAATGCACTGAAGAAAGCGGCCAGAGAAGACTACGAGGCCTAAATCCTAGAATTAAGGAAGACTGGAAAAGAATATAAAGAACATTTAACCCGTGAGTAATTGGAGAAGGAAAAGATCTATCGAAGCTTCTCGCATGAGCAATTCCAACTTGAAAAAGCTTGTGAACAAATCAAGAATATGAAGAAAGGGATCTATGATCAAGCTTACCTCGATTTGCAAAAGAACTATAGGTATTGGGAAGAGAGATGCCTTGGGGCAGAAGCTACAGTGGTTTAGATGGATGCAATCATCAAAACCTACAAAATCTCTACAATGAATGAAAAAAAAATGCAAATATGGTTGTGTTGACCAATTTTTCTCTCCAAGACTTTCCCGAGAAATTAAAAGAAGCAGATTTGGTCATGTGCCCAGAAAATACCCCCGAACAAGTTTTCAACTTCATAAAATTCTGCAAGAGGACTATGGTTGAGCTCATCACCGACATTGGAGCTCTCCGTAGGACTCAGGGGGTCACTTTTAGGGTCGACATGTAATATTACATGTTTGTTTCCAATTCAAAAAGCTTGTATTTTCCAATTCTCTCGTACTTTGTTTATTTCCAAAAATGAATGAATGAGGTTTTTGTGATCCACCTTCTGTGTGCTTATTTTTCTGATTACAATGATAAAATGTTTAAATATTCCATGCAATGAATAACATGATAATTAAGAGCTTTGCATAAATAAAGAATAAAAAAATGCACTCATGCATCATTCTACATGTTTTCAAATCAAAACCCAAAAAGTCAGCATTACCCTTTCTTAACAGAACCCGTCATTGCAAAGCTGACTTCCCAATATTCCTACTACACACGCGACAACCAAAGAGAAAACATGGATCAACTCGAGCAAAATCAGGCTGCACTGAGAGAAGAGGTGTCCCAAGTCCATGCATAAATGAGGCAACTAATGGAAGCCATCTAAGTTGTAGCTAGAGGACAAGAGATCATGGCTAAAATGCAAGAAGATATGCAACAAAGAGCCAATGTTTCTGGAAATGCTGCTACAGTAGAGAATCCTGTGCCACCACAAGGAAACCCTCAAGTTCAGATCCCTACAATAATAGATGACCAACACGACGCATTCTTTAGCCCAAGAGCCGATTTTGTATATGATGCTTTTGGCCCACCAACTACTGAGGTGGAGTAGAAAATTTGTGGCATCGAGGAGAAGCTTAAGACCATGGAGGGATCCAACGCTATAGGCTTGTATGCTGTTGAAATGTGTTTAGTGCCTGGGGAAAGATACCGGAAAAATTAAAAGTCCCTGACTTTGAGAAATATAAGGGAGAAAGTGACCCGAGAATGCACATCAGATCCTACTGCCAGAAAATGGCTGCTTATTCAGATGACGAAAGATTGCTCATGAATTTATTTCAAGATAGTTTGAGTGGGGCCTTGCTAGAGTGGTACATGCAGTTGGAGGGTACCCACATCCGCTCATGGAGGGACATGACCGAGGCTTTCTTAAAGCACTATCAATATAACACAGACATGGCTCCAAATTGCATCCAACTTCAAAACCTTACTCAAAAGTTTGATGAGACTTTCGAGGAGTATGCACAATGTTGGAGAGAGTTGACGACGAGAGTGCAACCTCCTTTATTGGAGCGAGAGTTGGTAGATATGTTCATGGTAACCTTCAAGGACCATATTTGGATATGATGGTAGGAAGTACATCATTGGGATTCTCATACTTAGTCCTTGTTGGCGAGAGGATTGAAAATATGATCAAGTTGGGAAAGATTCAGAACACTTCCAGTACCTCTGGTGTACCGAAGAAACTGTATGTCACTTATGGGAAGAAGAGATAAGGGGAAGCCAATGAGACTTCCGTTGTGAGGGGAAGGGCTCTGATGTATAATGCACCATATCAGCAAGTGACCGATGTGTCACCCATTCCAATTCAGTAACCTTATGCTATACCTACTAACCAACGGGTTGTTCAACAACCTGCCCTGTATCAGCAACAGTATGCACCCCAACAACAACAACAACAACATTATTACCCATAACAACAACAAAGGCAGAGAAGACCAAAAAGAAGATTTGACCCCGTTCCGATGTCGTATAGTCGTATGTTACCATACTTGTCGCGTGGATCTTTAGTGCAATTGAAGGAGTTAGGACCTCCACCAGTAGTTTTTCCTCCCGGTTATGATGCTAATGCCCAATGTGAGTTCCATTTTGGAGCATCCAATCATTCAGTAGAAAACTTCAAGGCACTGAAGTACAAGGCACAAGAGCTGATTGAGTCAAAGGCTATCACATTCGCGTTGAATGGTCTGAGTGTGAACAATAATCTGATGCCTCCACATAACAAGCCCACGGTGAATATGTTAGAAGAAGAAGAAGGAGGGAAGTTGGTGTCCAAAATGGACGAGTTGAAGACCCCTCTAGCTGATATCAAGAAGCAATTATTAATGAACAGTTTATCTCCCGTTTGTAGTGCTGCCTGCAAGCGTTGTTTGATTAACCCACAAAATTGTGAAGTCCTGAAAGTTGGTATCCAAGAGCTAATGAACCAAGCAATTATAGTGGTGGAACATTTGTCCGGTATTGAAGATGTAGCAACATTGGAAATCCCATATGACCAAGTTCAACCATTACAAATCCCCTATGATTTGACCATGATGACCATCTCTGTTGATCCAGTTATCCCTCTAATAATCATTGTACCTGCCCCTTTCCCATACGAGGACACAAAGGCAGTAACATGGATTCATGACTCCACAATCTATATCCATGGGAAAAAAGGTACACGATGAACCATTGGCATCCAAAGAGCCAGCTGTCAACGTAACTGGAACATGGGGAGTGACTAGAAGTCGAAGAATATTTGCGCCAGTACCTCCTACTGTTGACAATGGTGGAGCATCAAGTCAAGATAAGAGCAAATATATTGAAGACAATCAACAAAGGTAGGATTCTACTCCGGTTAGTGAGGTGGAAGAATATATGTGCATCATCAGAAAAAATGAGTACAAGGTGGTTAAACAACTCAACCAAACTCCGTTAGAAATCTCGATGTTGTCTTTGTTGATGTGCTCAGAAGCGCATAGGGATGGCCTTGCCTTTGAGGAACCCTAATATCCAAACATTGATTATGCATCAACCTTATGAAACTACTCCAAGATATTTCATGCCCCCAAACCCTAGTTTGCATGACCTTGACCTTTGAAGAACATTTTGGTCCAAGAAACCCTAATTATGCCTCTTTGATTATATGCTTAGCCTTCTTGCTTGATCACCTCATCCTCCATTGGTCACTTGATCTCTCTATTCGCAAGTGCCCGAACCGCGTCAGAGTAATATAAAAGAATATCGATCCCACAGAGACCAAATCGTCAATCTATCGATTACTATTGTTACGATGTTTATCTAAGGTGGTACAAATGAGATATTGATGTCGCAAAATAACAGTAAATAAAGAAAATGATAAATACAATGCAGATAAAGATAGGCTTGAATGTATTTCACGTCAGTTAAACGACGCTTCGATTGTCTATATAAAACTACTTATGGGACAATATTTTCTACTCTTGAAAAGAATCCATTTAACAGGAACTGTCGCTTTCGCGTATTCAGAACCGAGTTTACCCTTAAATTAAGGTCTTTTATTGTCACTTATAAAAGGTGCGCAGAACGCTAAAGTAGTAAACCTATTTTTAAGAAATAAGACTCGTAAGCTTAGTTGAAAAGTGATTTTGATTTAGAAAGCTTACCCAGAGAGTTTTCTGATTTTAAATCTATCAACGCGTCCGAAAACAGTTTCAAAAATTGTTTTTTCCTTAAAGTGATAAAAATTCCTAGTTAACTAAGCCAGGGTGCTTTCGCACTCCTTGAGTAGTTAAAATTAACCAAGTTTGTTTCAGAAAAACTCGAATTAAAAATCAAAACAGCCCCTAAAGCATTTCTACAGATGCAATATGTGAAACATCTCCTTAACCGCGATCCTTACATTCTAACCTTTGGAAGGTTTGACCAAACATGATAATACAAACAAATACAACAATATTGGACATGATAAAAAGAAGTTTAGAATGTAAGGCGTGAAGAACAAGTAAAATGTGTGAAACAGTTAAAACGAGCAATAAAGATAATGGCGAGAAAATTAAATAAAGTAAAGACAATGGCAAAAAATTAAATAAAGTAAAGCATGGCAAGGAATTTAAATAAAGTAAAGCATGCAAAGGAATTTAAAAGGCGATTAAATTAGAACCTGATCCAAACGGAGGCTTTAAATCTGGTACAAGGAAATAAATAAACCTTTGACTTTGAAAATAAAGACGACAGCAAAATCAAAGTGCTCCAACTCAATTACACTAAGGTGCGATAACCCCTCGATGTGACGGATTACCGCTTTTACAGATGATAATATAGTCTTAGTGTTGTAAACTAAGTTAGATGCCTTGGAAGTGAACTATAACGACCTATTTATAGAGGAACTCAGCAGCATGCAAAGACCAGGATGCCCTTCAACTTCTCTTTAGTGGGAACGTGGAATTCAAAGGTGGCGCCCGCCACCCCTCCATGGCGCCCGCCATGTGAGTAAATGGGGAAGTTCATGGGATCGTGGCAGTTTCCTCCTGGTTGAGGGCTGATGTGTCATGGCTTCTCCTATAGCGGCCTCCATGCAGAACGCCACGAGTACAATATTTGCCGAAAACCCTAATTTTTGGGTCTTTTTGCTTCGTTTCTTCTAAAAAGGTCCTGAAAGAGCTAAATACCTGAAAACAACACAAAAGAAAGCATAACACAAGCAAAATGATAAAAAAGACCTAATAAACATGTGCAATCCGAGTCAAATACGCGGTGTTTTTCAGTGTGATCAAATTCTCCCACACTTAAACATTTGCTTGTCCTCAAGAAAAACTCCTCATAGCTCATGCAAGAAAAACAATTTCAACCAGAGTTAATTCAAAGACTAAAGAGAACTTATAAGTTCGTTCAAGGAATGTATCGATAGGTACTAACGAATCGAACTAAGGATATTATATTGGCACTTTCTGCAAATGCGGTCATAGGCTTCGTTCCTATACAAATCAATCCATATCACCCACTATACCTAGGCCTTCTTTTCATCTTCTTCAAGTCCTTTTCATTCATGTGCAATCACATTAAGCCCGTTATCCGTACATACTCATAGTAAGGTGACCGGTTAATGATTATGATCTTAAGCATGGGGCTCTGGTACATAACATGGTGTAGCCTCTTTATTTAACCCAATTATAGTTGTGGGGGATTGGATCGTAATCCACCCTACCAAGTTCAGCACCAAATACCTCTGAACCAACCAATAATAGGCATATATATTTTTTTATTTTTCTTCTGCATGTTTCACAAACCTCTTTATTTTGCTGGGTTAAATGAACGTGTGAGAGCCACCTAGCCCGAAATTTCATACAACTAGAGAACAAAGCAAAATTTTTTATGATCATTCACTTATTTTTATCGGTCCCCTACGTAGAGCATGCTTAAGCCGGAGCTGACTGCAAGGATAAACTACTTAAGGACTTATTTGGAACAAAAATTAGGGCCACAGCATATGGGGTATCAGGATCGACTCTTATAATCATGAAGCCTACGGTGTCAAGATGATATCGATTTTTAGAAAAAGTTTTCCCAAGTCTTCTACATCCTGTCATAAACCTGTCTTATAGCCTGAATATTCAAAATACATTGTTTTCTTTGCTCACAAATTTTTTGGTAAGGCTAAAGAAATGGGAGAAGTACGAATACACCACACAGATGACTCGTCAAACACATTGAAATTCTGGTATCAGATATGAGATGTCGAAGAAAATGTCACGACACTAATATCTGAGTTATACAAACAGGAAAAAGAAAAATAATTACAATGCAAGAGACACAAGCAATTGTTTACCCAGTTCGGTCCAACTCACCTACATCTAGGGGCTACCAAGCCAGGAAGGAAATCCACTAAAATAGAATCAGTTCAAAGACTCTTCGTACACTTCAACAAGTTACAGTCTTTCTCACCTAATCTCTACCCGTGCAATTTCTACCTAAGCACTCTTAGATATGAGAACCCACTCACTTCCCTACAATCACACCTGTGATTTTAAACAACAATCCCTTGTGAAAAGAAAACACTTTTCAATAACACACTCTTGACTTCACAATTTCAATCAATAAGACACACTCTTGATCTTGCTTAACAACTTTGATCAAGAAGACACACACTTGATCTTGCTTAACAGCTTTGATCAAGTAGACACACACTCTTGCTTAACAGCTTTAGAGTGACAAATTACAACCACAAATCAGACTAATTCAATCATCAATGGATGACTTAAATGGCTTACAAGTCTCACGACTAAACAAGACACAAACCCTAGCTCTCTCTCAGTATTTCGCTCAGTATTAGTTGTGTGTCAAAACAGATTTTCCAAGTCCCTTTTTATAGAAGCTTTCAGCTAGGCTTGGACATCTTGAAAACCCTAAATCTATTTTCCAATTAAATCTTCTCATGACAGCTGGTTATATCTCCTTGGAAAATAAGTAAATCAGGTTGTAATTAATGATTGAATGCGCCTGCAAATCAGATCTTCAATCATACATACATTGCCATTAATTGTGCAATCACAAAACACCAGACACTCATACTGAATGTTCTGTGTACAAGATGTCATGACATCGGGTCTGACATCCTGGAACAATCCTGCATAATTCCATAATTCCATTATTAATTTCCAGCAGGTACAACCATATCAGATGCCATGACATTGTGTATGACATCCTGAAACAATCCTGCATAATTATGTTTTTAAACTCCAGCAGGTACATAATATCAGATGCCATGACATGGTGTATGACATTCTGAAACAATCCTGCATAATTATGTTTTCCATTTAAACTCCAGCAGGTACACATGATATCTTATGTTAAGACATCACACACAATATCTTGTGAACACTCTTTGTTTTACCAAAATTGCTGCCAACACTTAGAACCAAGAAACTCCCCATTTGTAAAATTTTGGCTAAAACATATATCTGTCCATTTTGTTCACAAGGAAAACACATCAGCAATTAAACAACATAACAATAGTTTAAGCAGCAACAGAAGCAAACACAATTACTAGCTATAGCTACTAGTAATACACAAGCACAAGGGTACTTCTTCTCCCCTTAAATCTGTGCTACACAAACAGAATTACTAGTTATAGATGCAACTAGTAAGACACACAAATGCACAAGGGTACTTCTTCTACCCCTAAATCTGTGCATCACACACATCTCCTTTGGTAATAACAGCACCTGTAACCACATTACCTATAACAATCAGAATATCATTCTGACATCTCCTTCAACATCACTTATGCACCACATCAGACATCCCCTTTGACATGGTAATAACAACACCTGTAACCACAACACCTGTAACTATCAGAATATCATTCTGACATCTCCTTCAACATCACCTGTGCACCACATCAGACATCCCCTTTGACATCTGTAAACAGAACAACATTCTGTTTTACACCAAACACATCTCCTCCAATAATCTCCTTGCAGCTCCAGCTCCACATAAACACTTCTCCCCCTTTTTAGTCAAAATTGACCAAAGGTGACCAATTAGACAAAATAAATGTCAATTAGCATAGCAGAGAATGTCAGATCAGATGTTATAACATTAAAAATGTTAAAACATAATTGTTAGGAGAAACAAACCATCATCATACACACCTGTGATAGTTGAGATAATGAACAAATCCATGGAACTCATTAAGAGCCCAAAATATTACAAAAAGGCATCAATAAGGACTGCCACAAATTACACATATTTCATAAAAAAAACTCTTAAGCATCCAAAAACAGTCATAACAGCATCTAGAACAGCCAATCACAGCACACTGTCGCTCCCCGAGGATTTCCCGAATCCAGGTACAAACGCGAAAAGAGGCGGCGAAGGAAAAAAGAGTGTTAGAGTCGCCATCTATGTACTTTTATCCCAAGAGGAGGGAAGGGTAGTACTGCATAACCAAGAGGGAATGGATAAAACAAAGTCTCGAACCAAAGAAAACTGAGTAAGGGGGCCGGTTACGTGAAGGGAAGGTTATCGCACCCCTTCACGTCTGTGGTACTCCACAGGATCCACGCTTGCTATATATGTCTAAAGTGTGTGTATAAAAAGTCCTATATGCGATGCGAAAGAGAGAAAATCAAAGTAGGGAAAAGAAAGAGTTATTGCTCGCACATGCCCTACCCTGCTGCATACGTATCTCAAGAAGGATTGAGAATCAGAGCACCGTAGCTCGGCTAACCTATTTTGTTTGTTTTGTGTTTTTTAGATGAACGACGTTACTACGCAATCTACCGGATGCTCGACCTTCAGAGACTTACTCACCTGTAGTAGAAGGAGTTAACGTGTTCTTAGGAGAAGAAAAATCAACGAGTTTGTTTGTGTTTTAGGAATGCTCATGCAAAAAGGAAGTCCTAGAAGAAGGAACCGTGCTACCTTAATTGACATGCAAACGAGAGACTATACGAAGTCTAGCAATCCTATGGGGAGACGATCACACCATATAAAACAAACATGCATAAAAGTAAACACACCAACAAGGGGGTTCAAACATACATGGGTAGGGCTTTAGTCAAGAGGGGTCATATCAACCTCGACAAGCAAGCCATGGAAAGGTAATCAAATGGGCTCTTAACCACTTACATTGAACGTCAGGGCGAGCAAATCAAAAGGGTAATGAGGATAAGACCTCATAGCTCTTAACCCTGGACAGGGTGAGCTCATGACAAAAAGTGGGGATTCAGAAAGGTGGAACCCTCTCCACTGACCGACCGGACAAAAGATCTTGGGCTTTTGTTCTGAAGCAACGACACGTAGTGCGAGCATAAAGAATGACACACTGAATAACAGGGGATTGACTACTAATCCCTTTTATCTGTCAATTGCCTCTTCATGGAGGTCTTTAGCACAGGTGCCTCTTCTTGGAGGTCTTTGGGCATAAAAGTAAACACACAAAAATATTGTCTCCTATCGAGGTCTTCCGGCTAAGAAAGCGGTAAAATGCGGGAAAGATGTAAAAGGGATCAAAAGATCTACCGCACGGATAAAGATCCGAAGTAACAACAACTAAAGAAACGAGAAACCCAGAGATCTCTCAAGCTAGCACCATCAAAGAAAGCAAGTTAGCAAAGCAATCAGAATAAATCTCCAAGTGGCATCCCACAAATAAAGTGGAATACCAAGCAAGCTATCTCTTCAAGAGTCATGTGAGCCCTCACAAAAACTCAACAAACAGGTTAGAATAACAAGATGGGGTGTAATCAATGGTCGCACCAAACAAAAGAACCATAACAACAACAGCGTCAGGTAAACCGTGCACGGATGCAATAGAAAACATGTCACAACAAAACACAAAACAGATTAGAGAGCAAACAGAGAAAAAAAATCCGACTACTGTCATGATCGCTACTGCTTCGCTTAGCGAAGTTTCGCTGCAGATTCGCCTAGCGAAGTGCTAGCGAATGCCTGCGAGTTTTGGGTTCTTCCTTGATAACATTACGATTTTCGAAACCCCAAACCCTATGGTACCCATTTCAGAAATTAAGTGATTAAACATTCAAGGCTTTGTTCTACCTATTCATACACATCTAAACCCACACGTGAAACCTAACGATACCCACTCTTCCAAATTCACCTATAATGCCTCATACATTCAGAAATTTCAAATTGAAAGCATAAAGTAATGGAAATAGGGCAAACCTGATTGGAGAGATCGGATGAAATTGAATTGCCTGGTTGGGTTTGCAAAGCAATCTTAGGGTTTATATGAGATGGAATTTGTAGAGGTGATCCTGTGCAAAGGAGTTTTTTTCTTCAGTGTCTGGAGGCTGCTCTGAATTCTGTTAGCTCTTCTCGGTTTTCCCCCTTTTTCTTCTAGGTTTTTTCCACTGAATTTTTAGAATTTATAACCTGATTTTCGTGGCTTGGTGGGCTCAAATGAGAGAGGTCCAAGTCCAAGATTTTTTTGTTATATTTTTTTATTTTCAAAACGCGTGAGCTTCGCCTAGCAAAAAATTTGCTCGCCTAGCGAGCATGACAGTTCAGACTCGCTAGGCGAACCACGCTGCTCGCCTAGCAATCATGACAACTCAGGAATAGACTTTCGTTCCTTCAAGATCAATGTTTAGATCCCATTTGAACATGTTGGAAGTAACTCAAGTCATTTCCTAGCCATTTGACCTTCAGTTGACCAACAGTTGACTTTTGACTTCGCAGTTGAACTTTGAACTGTACTGAGTCCATTAAGCTTGATCTTTTGAATAAAACTTCTGAAAATGAAACCATAGCTCCCAAGAGCTCTACACAACGTCCATAAGACCTTCAAACTAAGAATGCATCTCAATCCTTGAAGAACCCTAATTTGACCTTGATACCCAGATGAATACGAACTTCCTTGAGTGTTGAGAAAAATCCTAGTTGATGCACAATTCCCTTGTGTTGATTGATCCTTCAGATAGAACCCACAAAGTGGCTTGGATGATATTCAAGCTTCTTGGAGCTAATTTTGATTGACATGATGAAATGCAATATGAAATGTTAAATGACCTAAAAATGAATGCATGAATGAGGGGGGGGGGGGGCAAATTTGAGGTGCTACACACACCACACACAATCTTCATACCAAGGGACACTTCACTACTCAGTCTGAGGAAGTAACCTCTTCTTTTCACAACCACCTTGAGAAACTCCTTGCTATTTTTGTAAGAACTATCCTCTGGGATATTGACCACAGACTCCTTTGATTGCTATAGATTCTCATGAACACAATTCCTAAATTTCCCTCTTAAACATTCAAATTGATTGGCATCCAAAGCTTTTGTGAATATGTCAGCTAATTTCCTCTCAGTAGTAACATGCTCCAGTGTTATGATCTTCTCTTCCACAAGTTCTCTAATGAAGTGATGACGAATATCAATGTGCTTTGTCCTGCTATGCTGAATAGGATTTTTGGAGATATTTATAGCACTCAGGTTATCACAGTATAATGTCATGACTTCTTGTGTTACATTGTATTCAGACAACATTTGTTTCATCCAGACCAGTTGAGAACAACTACTCCCAGCTGCTATGTATTCAGCTTCCGCAATGGATAGAGATACACAGTCTTGTTTCTTACTAAACCATGATATCAGATTGTTCCCTAAGAAGAAACATCCTCCAGATGTGCTCTTCCTATCATCAACACTCCCAGCCCAGTCAGCATCACAGTACCCAATCAGCATAGATCCAGATCCATGAGTATATAACATCCCATAGTCACTGGTGCCATTGACATACTTCAGTATTCTCTTCACTTGGTTTATGTGACTGACTTTTGGTTCAGCTTGATATCTAGCACAAACACCAACAACAAATGCAATGTCAGGTCTGCTTGCTGTGAGATATAGCAGATTGCCTATCATGCTTCTGTATAAACTTTGATCTACACTGACACCATTTTCATCTTTGGAGATTTTCACATGCGTAAGAGCAGGTGTCCTTTTATGGCTTGCATTCTCCATGCCAAACTTCTTCACAATGTTCTTGGCATACTTGCTTTGAAATAGAGAGATAGAGTCTTCCATCTGTTTGACTTGTAGCCCAAGAAAGTAGGTCAGTTCTCCAACAAGGCTCATCTCAAACTCAGATTGCATTTGTCTAACAAAATGTTCAACCATCAGATCTGACATCCCACCAAATACAATGTCATCTACATATATTTGTGCCACCATGAGCTTCCCTCCATCATTTTTCACAAATAGAGTTTTGTCAATACCTCCTTTCATGTATCCATTATTAGTGAGGAACATTGTGAGTCTCTCATACCAAGCCCTGGGAGCTTGCTTCAACCCATAAAAGGGCTTTCTTCAATCTGTACACATGTTGTTGAAGATTTGGATCTGTGAATCCTTTAGGCTGTTCAACATACACTTCTTCATTTAAGTAGCCATTCAAGAAGGCACTTTTTACATCCATTTGGAACAGTTTGAATTTCAGAATACACGCCACTCCAAGCAATAATCTAATGGACTCAAGGCGAGCTACAGGAGCAATAGTTTGATCAAAGTCCACCCCTTCAACTTGAGTATATCCTTGAGCTACTAATCTTGCTTTGTTCTTAGTAACAACCCCTTGTTCATCAGTTTTATTCTTATATACCCATTTTGTACCTATGACATTTACTCCTTCAAGTCTAGGAACCAGTTCCCATACTTCATTCCTCTTGAATTGACCTAATCCCTCCTGCATGGCATTGATCCAGAACTCATCAGTCAAGGCTTCCTTGACATTCCTAGGTTCAATCTTTGACACAAAGCATCCATGTGAGATCACTTCCCTTGATCTAGTAGTAACTCCTTTAGTTGGATCTCCTATGATAAGATCTTTGGGATGATCCTTCTGAATTCTGATAGAGGGTCCCTTGTTGATTTTATCATCTTCAGGTTCAGTTTGAGGAGGTTCACTTTCCTTATTTTTGTCTGAGAAGTCAGCTGGGGAATCATTCAGAGATGTCTCGACATCGTCTGTGACATCAGTCTGTTGGTCATCAACCACAACATTAATGGATTCCATCAATACATTAGTTCTGGAATTAAAGACCCTATAAGCTCTGCTGTTTGTAGAATAGCCCAAAAATATTCCCTCATCACTTTTGGGATCCATCTTCCTTCTTTGCTCACGATTAGCCAAGATATAACATTTACTACCAAATACATTGAAGTACTTGACTGTAGGTTTTCTTCCTTTCCAGACTTCATATAGGGTTGTGGGAGTCCCTTTCTTCAATGTCACTCTGTTGTGAACATATCAGGCTGTGTTCATGGCTTCAGCCCAAAAATGGTAGGGCAACTTCTTAGCATGAATCATAGCTCTGTCTGATTCTTGAAGAGTTCTATTTTTTCTTTCCACCACATCATTTTGCTGGGGAGTAATGGGAGATGAGAACTCATGATGAATTTCTTCTGAAGAGCAGCATTCAACAAATTTGTTGTTCTCAAATTCCTTCCCATGATCACTTCTAATTTTGATGACAGGGCTTTCCTTTTCTCTTTGTAGTTTTAGACAAAGCTCCTTGAAGACTTCAAACACATCAGATTTTTCTCTTATGAAATTGATCCAGGTGTATCTGGAGAAATCATCCACCACCACATATGCATACTTTTTCCCACCAAGGCTTTCTACTTGCATGGGTCCCATCAAGTCCATATGAAGGAGTTCCAAAACTTTGGTAGTGGTGTCATGTCTGAGCTTCTGGTTTGACATCCTTGTCTGTTTTCCAATATGACATTCTCCACAGATTTTTCCTTCATCAATATTTAAGTTGGGAATTCCTCTAACAACTTCAACAGATATGATCCTCTTCATACCTTTAAGATGCAGGTGGCCCAATCTTTGATGCCATATCTTCACTTCTTCCTCTTTGGCTAAGGTACACATTGAAGAGTAGCCAGTTTCTTGAGAACTCCACATGTAGCAGTTGTCTTTGGACCTAACTCCTTTCATGATCACTTAATTTTCCTTGTTAGTAATCAGACATTCAGTTCTAGTGAAGTTTACATTCAGACCTTGATCACACAGTTGATTGATGCTTATAAGATTAGCAGTTAATCCCTTGACAAGTAGGACATTGTCAAGGTGAAAAACTCCAGGGCAATCCAGCTTACCCATTCCCTTGATTTCACCCTTTGCTCCACCACCAAAGGTAACATAACTCATGGCATGAGGATGAAGATCGGTTAGCAGGTTTTTATTTCCAGTCATGTGTCTGGAACAACCACTGTCAAAATACCAATCTTCTTTGGCTGAAACTCTGAAGGAAGTGTGAGCTATTAGACTTGTAACATTTGTCTTAGGAACCCATTGCTTTTTGTTGACAGGCCTGTGAGTTTTGGGTCTTGATTGATATTGAGTCTGATCAGAGCTAGGATAACCATATAACTTATAGCAGAAGGGCTTCAGGTGGCCAAATTTTCCACAGTAGTGGCATTTCCATCTTTGATGCTTCCCTTTCTGCTGTCTTCCCTTCTGATGCTGTGACATATGATGTGAGATCTCAGGTTTGTTTTTAACATGGCTGCACTTAGATTTGGATTTTGGTTTGCAACCAGTGTAACTGCACTCAGCCTTAGATTCATTGAATCCAATGCCAGATTTGTCCCCTGTTATTTGACCAGTTAGGAGAATCTTGTCTAAGATGTCAAATCCATTGTTAAGCATTCTTACATACTTGGTCATCTCATCTAGTTTGGAGTTTAAGAGTACTGCTTCAGTCTTCAACTTGGAGATGGTTTCCACTTATTCTTCCTTTTCATTTTCCAGCTGAGCTATCACTGTCTTCTGGCTTTCAACTTGTTTGCACACTCCTGCACTTTTGTGGCATAACTCTTTGTAGGTAGTGGCCAGCTCTTCAAAGGTCACTTCATCATCACTTAACTCTTCATCAGAACCCCATATTCCTGTCAATGCAGTCACATGATTTGCAGCTTCTTCTATTTCACTTCCATCAGACCAAGAGGCAACAAGACTCCTCTTTTGTTTCTTGAGGTAGGTCCCACATTCAGTTTTAATATGACCATACCCATTACACTCATAGCACTGAACTTCTTTGGGCTTTTCTTCATACCTTGTTCTTCTACCAAAACTGTTGGAATTACTGATGTCAGATGCGATGTTCTTGACATTAGATCTCACATCAATCTTTTTCATAAGTCTGTTGAAATGTCTTCCCAGCATTGCTACCTCTTTTGCCAGATCTTCATCAATATCTTGACCACCTTCCTCATCTTCCTCTTCAGTGTTTGACATGAAGGCTATGCTCTTGGCTTTCCTTTCAGGTCCATCACATATTCCCATTTCAAATGTTTGGAGGGATCTAATTAGCTCATCAACTCTCATATTTGAAATGTCTTGAGAATTATGTCTGTTACTTTCATAGCAAATTGATCGGAAAAATAGCAAGTGTACTATTTTTACCGATGTAGTAATACAGAGTTTTATTTCCAAGTATCGATCTCAGGGATTGCGTAGGAAATACTTATTTTACTTCAGATTCTATTAGAACAAAAAGATAATGGTTTGGTTGGTTTGGGAATTTATAACAATAAACACAAAAAGATAGTAGAAATAATTGATTAAGATAAAATATGCTAGGGTGAGTGGTTGATTTAACCAGTTATGTATTCAGTCAAGATTTCCTTAATACACATGAAACATTCAATTACCTAACCTCAGGATGTTCTTCCTTAAGTCCTTAAAGAAGAAACTATTAAACTACCAATTCTTACTCAAATGTCCATTAGATTAATCATTGGTTTTAATCATAAACAATATCAAGGTTTATGGTGATTTACAAAAGTTCCTAGTCCTAGGTGATGCAATTATGAACCCAATTGTGTGAAAACCCTAACAATCACAATCCTGTTATTGATAGTCGTAGATCTAATTGTATTTGTCCGATACAAAAGCATAAGCACATCACACAATTGAATTGAAATTCGTAACATAGTAATAAGGAAATCCATAGTTAGAATTCATAACATCAGATCAAATCAGGACCACCCCCCTAGCATTGGGGGTTTAGCCTCTCATAGTATTCAAAGAAATCATAGTTTGGAAATTAAACATTACAAAGAGTTAAGAGATTTTGATCTTCAATGGTTGATGTCCTTGAATCTCGCCGTCTCTAAATCCTCCGTAGTCACTATCTTCTCCAGTGCAATGTTTTCTTTCGTACGTCAAAAGTGTCTTCTCTATCTCTCCAAAGTCTTCTAATAACCTCAGATGGTTTTTTCCCAGCAAGAAGTCCAAAATACCCTTAATGAACAGGGCAAATCCACACAACAAAAAGTAAAATTTCTCAGTCGCGCCCATCAACACGGGTAGTGTGGATTCACACGGGTGCCCGTGTTGATTCACACGGGCCGTGTGGATTCATACGGGTGCCCGTGTTGATCATCAAAAGTTGTGTTTTTGTGGAGCAAGCTACAGAGGCATCAACACAGGCCGTGTGGATTCACACGGGTGCCTGTGTTAACCCTCTGTTTTACCTCTTTGAGTGCCCTTTTCCTGGCAAACAACACGGGCCGTGTTGATGTACACGGGAGCCCGTGTTAACCCTCTGTTTTCATCATATTTTGGCCTTCCGGAGCATCCAATACTCGGCTATTAGTCCTTTGGAACCTATGCACCAAACTGCAACATTAACACTACCAAATCGAAGCATAAAAAGAGACTTTTTGACATAAACAAGTAACAAAATGCAATGCACTAATAAACTAACAAAACATGTTAAATGACTTTAAAACAACTAAAAACAACCACAAGTCTTACCAAAGTGATGAAAATATGTCGGATAAAAGGTGGGAATTCAATGGAAATGGTGACCGATCACAACCCCAAACTTGTCTAATTGCTTGTCCTCAAGTGATGTATTGAGTCCAAACAAAGGTCACCCACGAATTCCTCTTCCACAATGCAACCTTGTCCTTCACAACTTGTGTTCTTCCTTTCTAATCAAGTTTCCGGTTTTCCCGACTCAAACAGTTCACCATATTTCCACATCAGAAGCCTCGTTACCTGCAAGCTTTTTCACATACTCACAACATCTCTCATGGTTATGGTGTTTACACTCACAACACAGCATGCAATACCAAACTCTTAAATTTGAATACATTCTAATTTCACTACAACAGCAGATTCCACACACTTTATGAGGTCTTTTCGGTTGTAACGGGGCTTGGGTGCGGTAGGATAGACACAAAAATGGATAACAAATGGTTTTGAACTCGGCATTTATGTTGTTTGCTTTTCTCTTTTTCTTTTCGTGCTTAACTCATAGCTCTGGGGATTTATTCACTTTTGACTCTTTTTACTCAATTCTCTGTGAGCATTTTACAGGTGTTAGAGTCTTCAGTCTTGGCAAGTGCATTTTTCTTTTTTTTTTTTTCCTTTTTGGACATACACATGTCTCTTCTTTTTGTATTACTTTTAGATCTCTTATTATGCACTTGCCCTTTCTTTAAAGATTATCACCCCAAACTTAGCTTTTTGCACATTTTATAACTTACAACAATCATGCCGATTAATGGAAGAAATGAATGATTAATGGTTAATATGGGGTTTATTACGAACAAAAAGGCTAAGGCTCAACGGGGTTCACGAAGGGTAAATATACAAATAGGGATGGCTAGAAAGGCTCTGGGCTAAACAAACAACTTGCCTCAGTGTGTGTTGTCATGCTGTGAAGTGTCAAAAGAACATACACAAAGTCAGAGTGATAGAGTCATACCTGGATGAACTCTCATGATGATATTTAGTGTTTGGCCTTTGTATTCTCCCCATGTTGGTTAAACTTACAAGCTCTGAAGCCTTCTAGTGTCTTGTGGTTTCTTTTCCGATTCGGTTCTACCATACCGCTCTCTCGGTCCAGTGTCACCAAATTGTGTCCGACTTTTACTTTCTCATGGTTGCATCAACTTCCGGGGTACCTTAACAGAACAAGTATGGGGAGTGTCTTTCATCCACTACAATCGACCCTGGATTCGTCCACAATTTCTCATCACTCTGTACACACAGGTAAACACTAAAAACAAAATACTACGACAACAGAAGCAAAAACGATGAAGGAAAACATGAACAAAATGAAAACGAAATAAAACATGAAAGGAACCCCCCCCCCCACACCTGAACTAAACATTGACCTCAATGTTTAAATCCAGATACAAAGGGGACTCACAGCGACTACTGTTGTTTTACTGCACTTGTGTGGTTTCCTTCCATTTTGAGGTGTTTGTGACTTTGTCCTTCTAATTCTCCTCCTCCCCTACAACAAAATTTTAGCACACACAAAGAAAAAGAAAAATGAAATAAATTAGAAATCAAACGCGTGGGTTGCCTCCCACGAAGCGCTTTGTTTAACGTCGCATGGCTCGACGGTTCATTTCCCTTATCATGGGGGGTATTTTAGGTTCAAAACCTTGTTGCACCTCTTGTCTACAACTCGGGCGTTGTCTCTTTTATCAGTGTGGACTCCTTTGTGCCACGATTCCTTTTTAACTTTCCTTTCGGTGTTAGGAATCTTTCCGTTTAGGGTGGCTACTGGCAGTGGTGAGACTTTGATAGTATTCAATGTCCTGATTAAGCCTACTTGATATTGAGATTCTGTATCTTCCTCCATCTCATGGTCTCCAATAGCATTCAATGTTATTTCCTTGTTGTGAACTTTCAAGGTTAACGTGCACTCATCCATGTCGAGCTTGCATCGACTCGTCTTCATGAAAGGTCGACCCAGAATGATGGGTGCCTCATTGTATTCAGGTATGTCTAGGATTACAAAATCGACTGGGAAAGTCAAGTCCGCTATTGTTACCAGCACATCTTCAGCTATACCATATGCATTTTTCCTTGTGTGATCCGCAAACTTCAGATTGGTCTTTATATCACTGATATTTTTAATACCCAGCCTGTGATAGGTCGATAATGGCATCAGATTCACACTAGCTCTAGAATCTATTAGTACCTTTTTGAAGGCTCTTTCTTTGATTGTGCATGGTACTGTGACGGTTCCTGGATCCTTTTGTTTGTTAGGAATGTTCTGCTCCAGGGAGTTTGCATTATATTGTTCCTTACCGGATATCTGTTCTTCAGTGGTTGGTTTCTTTTCAGCCATTACCTCTTCCATGAATTTCTTGTACATGGGCATCCTTTCAAGTGCTTCAAACAAGGCCATATGACCCTCAATCCTTTTAAACATTGTCATGAATTTCTCCAAGTCTAACTCACTAGGTTCCTTCTTTGTCATTCTTTGAGGGTAGGGCAACTTAATCACCGATTTAGTTCCTTTTGTAGTTTCTTCTTTAGTCGGCTCGCTCAGTGATATAATTTTTTTCTTTTTAACAGCCTTTTTCTCTGTCGTCGTGACAGTATTAACATTCTCCTGCCCTCTCGGATTTTGAACTGTTTCACTTGGTAGGGAATCCGGTGTTCGAGAACTTGCCAGTTGCTGTGCTATCTGCCCCAGCTGAACTTCGAGATTCTTTAGGGAGGTGGTGGTGTTTTTCTGATTGTTTCTAGTCTCTTCTTCAAATTGCATATTTTGAGATGCCATCTTTTCAATTGCAATCTCCCAATCTGCCTTCTTTGGGACTTGTTGTTGCTGTTGCTGATATTGGTTTTGATATTGGCCTTGTACTTGCTGTTGCACATTCCCCTTCTGATCTTTCCACGCAAAGTTGGGATGATTCTTCCACCCCGGATTGTATGTGTTGGAGTAGGGATTGTTTTGCTTTAAAACTTGATATCTTCTATCTTCTGTGGTGTTGCAAAGCAATGAACAGTATTGTGTGGTCCATTACAAATGCCACACACATCATTTGGTGCCTGTTGTACTTGAGCCACTTTCTGAGCACCTATGTTTAGTGCCTTCAACCCTTTCTCCACCTCTGCAGCAACTGTTTCTTCAATTTTTACCTGTTTGTTTGTTTCAAGCTTCAAATCAATTACTGCAGATTTTCTTGACACCCTATCATACAACTTCAGATGCTCATTTGAGGCAATTGCTTCAATTATCTTCTTCATACCAGTGGCTGTTGCAAAGTTAGCTGAGCCACCAGCTGCTGAATCAAGGATTTGTGTCGTTTGAATTCGAAGACCATTAACAAACATTTGCATCTGCTCAGTTTCATCCATGTTGTGAGTAGGACAAGCCACTAGAATTCTCTTGAATCTTTTATAGGCATCTCCTAGTGACTCACCCTCCTTCTGCTTGAAGTTTAGGATCTCGTATCTTTTTCTCAGTGACACTGATGTAGGAAAATATTCATGCAAGAATGCTGTTTCCATCTCCTCCCATGTAGTGATACTGCCAGCAGGTAAGGAATAGAACCACTCTTCGGCTTCATCTGCTAAAGTGAATGGGAACATACGAAGCCTTATTGCTTGTTCGTTATGTCCAGGCATTTTCAGCGTTGTGCTCATAGTTAAAACCCTTTGGAGATGCTTGTTGGCATCTTCATTCACTCTTCCAGAAAAGGACCGCCTTTTGAGTTGATTAATTATGCTGGGATGCAGCTGAAATTGTTCTACATTAACCGGTTGGTTTACAATTGTCATACGACCACCCGGAGTGTTGTTTCCACCATAGTCACCGAGAAGTTTCTTTGGTGGTGGTGGTTCTACAACCATGGCCTCAAGAATTGGTTCTGCGTCTGAATCTGAATTCTCTGAGTGCACTGAAACAACTTCCTCCTCCGCTTTCTCTGCTAATTCCAGTTTTTCTCGCTTAGCTTGTCTCAGTCTAGCGCGAAGAGTTCTTTCTGGATCTGCTTCAAAAGAAAAATCTGTTGAGGCCTTACCTCGCATAAACAAGTTAGACAAATATTAGAATTGAATAACAAGATTGTCACAGATAAAATTTTGGTTGACGAGCAACAAAATTTCAATAGAATAAAAATTAAAATAGGTATTTTGGCAATCCTCGACAACGGCGCCAAAAACTTGATCGGAAAAATAGCAAGTGTACTATTTTTACCGATGTAGTAATATAGAGTTTTATTTCCAAGTATCGATCTCAGGGATTGCGTAGGAAATACTTATTTTACTTCAGATTCTATTAGAACAAAAAGATAATGGTTTGGTTGGTTTGGGAATTTATAACAATAAACACAAAAAGATAGTAGAAATAATTGATTAAGATAAAATATGCCAGGGTGAGTGGTTGATTTAACCAGTTATGAATTCAGTCAAGATTTCCTTAATACACATGAAACATTTAATTACCTAACCTTTGGATGTTCTTCCTTAAGTCCTTAAAGAAGAAACTATTAAACTACCAATTCTTACTCAAATGTCCATTCGATTAATCATTGGTTTTAATCATAAACAATATCAAGGTTTATGGTGATTTACAAAAGTTCCTAGTTCTAGGTGATGCAATTATGAACCCAATTGTGTGAAAACCCTAACAATCACAATCCTATTATTGATAGTCGTAGATCTAATTGTATTTGTCCAATACAAAAGCATAAGCACATCACACAATTGAATTGAAATTCGTAACATAGTAATAAGGAAATCCATAGTTAGAATTCATAACATCAGATCAAATCAGGACCACCCCCCTAGCATTGGGGGTTTAGCCTCTCATAGTATTCAAAGAAATCATAGTTTGGAAATTAAACATTACAAAGAGTTAAGAGATTTTGATCTTCAATGGTTGATGCTCTTGAATCTCGCCGTCTCTAAATCCATCGTAGTCGCTATCTTCTCCAGTGCAATGTTTTCTTTCGTACGTCAAAAGTGTCTTCTCTATCTCTCCAAAGTCTTCTAATAGCCTTAGATGGTTTTTTTCCCAGCAAGAAGTCCAAAATACCCTTAATGAACAGGGCAGATCCACACAACAAAAAGTAAAATTTCTCAGCCGCGCCCATCAACACGGGCAATGTGGATTCACACGGGTGCCCGTGTTGATTCACACGGGTGCCCGTGTTGATCATCAAAAGTTGTGTTTTTTGGGAGCAAGCTACAGAGGCATCAACACGGGACGTGTGGATTCACACGGGTGCCCGTGTTAACCCTCTGTTTTACCTCTTTGCGTGCTCTTTTCCTGGCAAACAACATGGGCCGTGTTGATGTACACGGGAGCCCGTGTTAACCCTCTTTTTTCATCATATTTTTGCCTTCCGGAGCATCCAATACTCGGCTATTAGTCCTTTGGAACCTATGCACCAACCTGCAACATTAACACTACCAAATCGAAGCATAAAAAGAGACTTTTTGACATAAACAAGTAACAAAATGCAATACACTAATAAACTAACAAAACATGTTAAATGACTTTAAAACAACTAAAAACAACCACAAGTCTTACCAAAGTGATGAAAATATGTCGGATAAAAGGTGGGAATTCAATGGAAATGGTGACCGATCACAACCCCAAACTTGTCTAATTGCTTGTCCTCAAGTGATGTGAGTATTTTCCTTACTAACTTTTCATATGACATACCGGATTGATACCGGATTGACCCGCTATGAGAATACTATATAGAAAGTTATGCAAGGTGTCATAAGTTATTCTCATGGTGATAATAGTGTATTCCACTCTTCGACCTGAAACCACTATGGATCCTAGATGTAGAGTCGAGTGCTTTATTGCTGATCCAACGTTGTCCGTAACTGGATAACCATAAAGACAGTTGATGGGTACTCCACAAAGCATGCTGAGGGACATGAGTGACCTAGATGGAATTTGCCCATCCTGCATAACAGGATAAATGTCTATGGGCCCAATATTGAACTGGACAAGGATGACACGGTCTATGCCTTGTGTTCAATATAGACATAAGGGCAAAAGGGTAATTATACACATAATTATTATCACAGAAGAAATTGTCAGATCACTTGACATTTTCGTGTCTTGGGTAGCAGTGATGTGTTGCTAGATACCGTTCACTGTTTATTATGTTAAAATGCGTGATTTAATATAATTGCCAATGTCACGAAAACCTACAGGGTCACACACAAAGGACGGATTGATGAGAGATAGAGTAACTAAGGAATACCGTAAGGTACGGTGCCCTTAAGTGAGTTATAGAGCATCGTAAGGTACGATGTACTTGAGTAGAATACGAAATATGGTAAGGTACCATGGGCTTAAGTGATTTTGGGCATATTATAAGATATGGGCCAAAATACACTTAAGTGGGCTTTTAGCTTGAAGCCCACACAAGTGGTTCTATAAATAGAACCCTTGTGCAGAAGCACAAAGTGCGGTTGCATTCTTTTCATTTTCACTCTCTCTCTCTCTCTCTCTCACTCAAAGCCTTCATTCGTACCAGCTAGCACTGAGATTGAAGGAACCCGTTCGTGTGGACTGAGTAGAGACGTTGTCATCGTTCAACGTTCGTGATCGCTTCGTGGATTTGCATCAAAGGTTTTGATCGTCACAAGAGATCTGCACCAAAGGTTTCAACCGTCACAAGAGGTAAATATTCTATCACTGATCATGACCATTCGTAAGGATCTCTAAAGGAGAAATTTTAATTTCCGCTGCGTTTTGGACCACAATTCTCCTTCATTCATGAGTGGTTTTGAGAATGTCCCAAGCATCTTTAGCCACTTCACAATTGTTTACTAATCTAAAGATGTTCTTGTCTACTCCATTGAAGATGGCATTCAATGCTTTAGAATTTCCAAGGGCTAGATTATCTTCCTCCTTGGACCACTGTTCTTCAGGCTTCTTATCAACAGTGGCTTCTCCTTCCTTAGTAATTACTGGATGTTCCCAGCCTGTTAACACAATCTTCCAAGCCTTATTATCAAGAGTTTTCAGGAAGGCTACCATTCTAGGTTTTCAGTAGTCATAGTTAGATCCATCCAAAATTGGTGGCCTGTGAATAGATCCTCCATCTCTCTCCATTATACCAGAAAGTGTTGTCCCTAGATCTCATCCAGAACCAGAGCAGGATGCCTGCTCTGATACCAATTGAAATTCTGGTATCAGATATGAGACGTCGAAGGAAATGTCACGACACTAATATCTGAGTTATACAAACAGGAAAAAGAAAAATAATTGTAATGCAAGAGACACAAGCAATTGTTTACCCAGTTCGGTCCAACTCACCTACATCTGGGGGCTACCAAGCCAGGAAGGAAATCCACTAAAATAGAATCAGTTCAAAGACTCTTCGTACACTTCAACAAGTTACAGTCTTTCTCACCTAATCTCTACCCGTGCAATTTCTACCTAAGCACTCTTAGATATGAGAACCCACTCACTTCCCTACAATCACACATGTGATTTTAAACAACAATCCCTTGTGAAAAGAAAACACTTTTCAATAACACACTCTTGACTTGACTTCACAGTTTCAATCAAGAAGACACACTCTTGATCTTGCTTAACAACTTTGATCAAGAAGACACACACTTGATCTTGCTTAACAGCTTTGATCAAGTAGACACACACTCTTGCTTAACAGCTTTAGAGTGACAAATTACAACCATAAATCAGACCAATTCAATCATCAATGGATGACTTGAATGGCTTACAAGTCTCACGACTAAACAAGACACAAACCCTAGCTCTCTCTCAGTATTTCGCTCAGTATTGGTTGTGTCAAAACAGGTTTTCCAAGTCCCTTTTTATAGAAGCTTTCAGCTAGGCTTGGACATCTTGAAAACCCTAAATCTATTTTCCAATTAAATCTTCTCATGACAGCTGGTTAGATCTCCTTGGAAAATAAGTACATCAGGTTGTAATTAATGATTGAATGCGCCTGCAAATCAGATCTTCAATCATACATAGATTGCCATTAATTGTGCAATCACAAAACACCAGACATTCATACTAAATGTTCTGTGTACAGGATGTCATGACATCGGGTCTGACATCCTGAAACAATCCTGCATAATTCCATAATTCCATTATTAATTTCCAGCAGGTACAACCATATCAGATGCCATGACATTGTGTATGACATCCTGAAACAATCCTGCATAATTATGTTTTTAAACTCCAGCAGGTACATAATATCAGATGCCATGACATGGTGTATGTCATTCTGAAATAATCCTGCATAATTATGTTTTCCATTTAAACTCTAGCAGGTACACAGGATATCTTATGTTAAGACATCACACACAATATCTTGTGAACATTCTTTGTTTTACCAAAATTGCTGCCAACACTTAGAACCAACACACATGTTATTTTATTGAAAGAAAAGCAAACAACTAAAACACACAAAACATACTGAAAATAAAGGAAAGCGAAAAAAATCTCCTCCCACACTTAAACTGAGTATTGTCCTCAATGTTTCGATATAAGATAGGGTAGGAGTAACCTGAAAGATAGAGAACTATGGCTGATCACCGATATCGTCACCACCCTAGTCAGGATTCCTGGGTCGACGACTCCTGCTACGAGTACTAAGACCCTCCTACAGCTTCCTAGAGCGACCTAAGAGAGACCCTTGGTTGGCCTCGATAAGTGTGAAGTGCCGCTCAGTAGCCTGTCACTGGCGATGCTGCTCATTAGTGATCGCAAGCAAGGACTCCGTGATAGTCCAATGTGCTTGCTCAGTGTGCTGCTGGGAGGCTATCATTAAACTCATATTATCAGTCAATTGTTGGTTTATGGTATTTAGAAGGGCGTCACACCTTTCTTCCCGAGCCAGGTGCTCGCGCCACATCTCCTCAGTGATGTAAAAATCGGGAGTGATACCTGCAAAATGGTCAGAAGAAGAAGGTGCAGTGTGTGCAGGTGAAGCAGTGTATGTAGGAATATCATGAGCAGGGGACTGGTCGTGCCGGTCATACTCATTATCGGTTCCTTGCGCATCGTCCATAGGGACATTGGGTGGCAAAGGAGTGGAGCATCGAGATCATATGTCCAGTTCCTTGCATGTCGCACATCTGTACGCTGAGAGCAAGGTAAAATAACACTTAGTATAGCTAAACCGTGGATCATGAGGTTATAACCCCCTGCTCGCCGCACCTTGCACAATTTCATATCTTTCAAAAAATTGAAGCTAATGGTGCAGTGAGGGAGTGGTTCTAAGGTAGCTAACTCAGCGTTGAGATTTAGTGCTCTAGCAATAGAAGTAATTAATCTACCAAAAGAAATGGTTCCTCCTTTTTTCAGAATGGCGGACATATGTGCAAGCATAAAAGGAACGAGATTGATCCTTTGATTAGTAAGGCAACCCTGTAAAAATAGCAACTCGCGAGCATTTACTTTATTAGAATTTTCCCGACCAAAAATAGTACATGCCAAAAGATATCAAAAAATACAGATGATCGGGTTATGAATAGTGGAGGCTAAAATTCCTTCAAAAGAAGTGACAACCACATTTGATAATCTATTCCAAAAGTTAAATGCTTCGATTGCCCATTCAGCATCTAAGGGTGTCTCACAAATGGCACCCTCACCGTAAGGCATTCCTAACAAACCGGCTAAGGCATCGGTAGTGTACTCATATTCAACATTGAACATTCTAAAACATACGGTACCAACCGTGCTAGTAGTGCCAGGATGAACGGTGTAAATTAGGGAACTTAGAAATTCCCTAGTCAGCCTATCATAGGTGGGTTCCTTATTAGCAAAAATCTCATGCAGTCCTAAATTATCTAGCATGTGAAAAACACTATGATATGTCCCTAAAGTATACAAACAATCCTCATCTACATACCTGGTGACGAGAATTTCCCGTGTTTGCAACTTCTGTAAAATTTTGTTTTTACGCTCTCCAGGTTTCCCTCCGTGAAGGATAATATTGTTGAATTCCATTCCAGCCATTGATGGTGAGTGAAGAGAAAATGGGTTTTTATGGTAAGGAAGTGAAAATGGGATTGTAGTGGGTTTTTGGTGGAGGAAATTGATGAGTGAAGTTTGGGAATGATAATGGGTTGGAGTTAG